>NW_018164444.1:39135208-39211878 GCF_001263595.1 Phalaenopsis equestris | reverse complement strand
GGGTAGATAACTAAGCTTTAAGTCTCATTCATTAGTTTTGCTAATGATTTTTTAATTTCTTTCATTAAATTAATTTTTCCATTAGGTGTAATAATAAATATGTCAAATAAATACTTTTTATAATGTATGCTTCTGAAATTATATTAAACTTGTCATTGAGTGTGAGTCTGCATTCTTAATAATATCATTAAAGCTTCATAAAATATCAAGAATGATTCATCTAATTTTAATCTCATGTAGATTGGTCATGGCAAACAAGCATGATGTTAAACTTTAACATTGACATATTGCACAAACACCATGAGTACCATATTGCACATCATATATTTGAATGTATTTCATCAATGTTTAATACTATGTGTCTTACATTTTTAGTGTCTCGAACAAGAAAAATTATTACATATGTGCAAGCGCTGTCCGATCTCAACTGTAGATCAGAGTTTTTTATTTTATTTTTTTAAATGGGGCCCACCAAAATAAAATTTTGCTTTGATTAACGGTCGAGATCGGATAACCCATGTATATCAGCATGCATTGTTTTTATGGAATAATTTGTCCTCGAACACAGTTTTATTCTTGTTAAAAAGGTTGCCAACCATAAAAATTTCAGGACAAATTCAAACAATAAGGTCGTTATATTAACAAATATTGTATCGGAGTTATTTTCAACCATTGACTCGACTGGTGTAGAAGTTATTTATGTATTTTTTTCGCTCTTAGCACTAAGATATGTGAAGAATTAGAAGACCTTGCCCATTTTCTAGTTTTGAATAGATCATAATCTCCGGTCGTACCACTCGATATTGATGCGTGCTAGAAAATTTGCGGCGGTAGAGTAATGTATTATCGTCTTAGTGTTACACGAGAATTCAACATACACAAATGAAAAGAGAAATAAGTAGGAGAAGATACCTCGATTTTTTATGTAAAAAACCCTTCCACGGGGACTAGCTCAGTTGAAATATTCCACTGTGAATGATGAGTACACAAGTTCATTCTTCTCCTAAATTAGGGAAGATGAAATTACAAAGTTGTATAACTATAACATGACTGCAGTTTTTTGTGACAGCATGTTGCAATAGTCATTGTTGATTGTTGTTGAGGTAGTAATCCATCGTGAATATTGTAGATTGTTGCTTCAGAAGCGTTGATTGGCCAGAGAAACCGTAGTAAGCACTTGCGGGAGTTGTGGACCACATAGGCTGTAGTGGCGAGTAAGAAAGACGTTTGTTGGCTGCAGGGGCTGGAGTCAGAAGTTGCAAGAGATGTGAACCACATATGTCGTGGGGCGAGCATGAATGACGTTTGTATGCCGCAGGGGGTAAGAGTCTGTAACTGCACGAGCTGATGACCGCGTAGGTCATTGTGGCGAGTATGAATGACGTTCGTAGGCCGGGCTAGAGACTGGAGCTGCGCGAGCTGTGAACCATGTAGGTTGTAGGGCGAGAAATGAACGACGTCCATAGGTCGTGGGGGTCAGAGTCTAGAGTTGCACGAGCCGATGATCACATAGGTTGTTATTGACACATGAACCATAGTGATGAGATTTATTTTATTTTTTTAAATGGGGCCCACCAAAATACAATTTTGCTTTGATTAACGGTCGAGATCGGACAACTCATGTATATCAGCATGCGTTGTTTTTATAAGAATAATTTGTCCTCGAACACAGCGTAAATAAATGTTCATCTATTTGAAACTTGAATTGAAAGTTCCCTTTTTCCCAGCATTGAAATGTAACGTTTGCTTTGACTTTTATTCTTGTTAAAAAGGTTGCCAACCATAAAAATTTCAGGACAAATTCAAACAATAAGGTCGTTATATTAACAAATATTGTATCGGAGTTATTTTCAACCATTGACTCGAATGTTGTAGGAAGTTATTTATGTATTTTTTTCGCTCTTAGGACTAAGATATGTGAAGAATTAGAAGACCTTGCCCATTTTCTAGTTTTGAATAGATCATAATCTCCGGTCGTACCACTCGATATTGATGCGTGCTAGAAAATTTGCGGCGGTAGAGTAATGTATTATCGTCTTAGTGTTACACGAGAATTCAACATACACAAATGAAAAGAGAAATAAGTAGGAGAAGATACCTCGATTTTTTATGTAAAAAACCCTTCCACGGGGACTAGCTCAGTTGAAATATTCCACTGTGAATGATGAGTACACAAGTTCATTCTTCTCCTAAATTAGGGAAGATGAAATTACAAAGTTGTATAACTATAACATGACTGCAGTTTTTTGTGACAGCATGTTGCAATAGTCATTGTTGATTGTTGTTGAGGTAGTAATCCATCGTGAATATTGTAGATTGTTGCTTCAGAAGCGTTGATTGGCCAGAGAAACCGTAGTAAGCACTTGCGGGAGTTGTGGACCACATAGGCTGTAGTGGCGAGTAAGAAAGACGTTTGTTGGCTGCAGGGGCTGGAGTCAGAAGTTGCAAGAGATGTGAACCACATATGTCGTGGGGCGAGCATGAATGACGTTTGTATGCCGCAGGGGGTAAGAGTCTGTAACTGCACGAGCTGATGACCGCGTAGGTCATTGTGGCGAGTATGAATGACGTTCGTAGGCCTCGGGGGCTAGAGACTGGAGCTGCACGAGCTGTGAACCATGTAGGTTGTAGGGCGAGAAATGAACGGCGTCCATAGGTCGTGGGGGTCGGAGTCTAGAGCTGCACGAGCTGATGATCACGTAGGTCGTTATTGACACATGAACCGTAGTGATGAGGTATTGTCCTGCATTAATGACTAATGGAGTCTAGTTGTAATCAACAACAATCTGCGATGGTCAACAACGGTAGGTGACGGTCAACGGAGGTTGGCGAGGTCAACGACAGTTGATGTAGTTGATGACGGTCAGTGGTTGATGAAGGTCGGTATTTGTCGATGGAAGTTGGCGGTGCTCGAAGGCAGCCGACGGAGGTCTACGACGATCAATAAAGGTCGATGAGGGTTGGCGATAGTTGACGAGGGTCGGCAGTGATGTTGAGCTGCAGCTTTTTCTCAAAGCCTCGGGCTCTCTCTTTAGGTTTTAACCCCTCCTCATGTGAGGGGTAGGGGTCTATTTATAGTATTATGGGTGCAATTAATGTAGTAATATAAACAATTTTGATCGGATGATTCAGAGAGTTTCCTTCAATCATACGGTGTTTAATGGACATTTGAATTTTGATGAAGGTCGGTATTTGTCGATGGAAGTTGGCGGTAGTCGAAGGCAGCCGACGGAGGTCTACGACGGTCGATAAAGGTCGATGAGGGTCGGCGATAGTTGACGAGGGTCGGCAGTGATGCTGAGCTGCAGCTTTTTCTCAATGCCTCGGGCTCTCTCTTTAGGTTTCAACCCCTCCTCATGTGAGGGGTAGGGATCCATTTATAGTATTATGGGTGCAATTAATGTAGTAATATAAACAAATTTGATTGGATGATTCAGAGAGTTTCCTTCAATCATATGGTGTTTAATGGACATTTGAATTTCTTAATGGTGTTAGAATTGAGTGATCTTGGGCTTGTTGGGTTCGTCTTGTCGAGACGCTTGTAGAGTATAGACTTGCTAGTGTTTGCATCTATTTGAACTTCAAAATGTGTCCAAAAATCTTCCAAGAGTGGTTTAATGACTTAATCTGTGATTGATTTAACTCAGATTGGACTAGCTTTGATATCATTATGTCTGTTTTATCGAGCCGGTTAATTTGACTATAAGTTTTCTGAAAACAGAGCTCTAGATGAATTTTTATCAAAATTTGAACGTTCCTTATTCAAAATATTATATCGATATTTGTGTCATACTCCTTATTCAAAATATTATATCGATATTTGTGTCATGCCTCGAGATTCATGTCAGATGATAAAAATTTGTTTGTGGCGTATCATATATATATTAGTATTATAACATCCACAAAGCAACTATCTAACATAGTTTGTATGTCAATTTTTTTCTATATGAGGTGTCTCCAGGGATCTATTTACATCATCATCTAGATCAATGAATCATTTAAACCAATGAAAGATGAACTCGGTGATATTACACATTTGCAAAATAGGAATAGTTGAAATCTCATTGTGAGCAATTAACGCACTCATGGAATACCAATGTTGAAAGGAAAAATATGAGATTGTAAATTATTAGTAGCTTAGTTAATTTGATAATATAATAAAACATAGAAAATAGGAATAATTATATATAGATCACCTGAAATATTAATGTTTTTTGAACAATTGAACTAAAGCACTTACGCGTACCAAAATAAAATCATTGAGAATTTGATAGAAATAAAATATATGAGAGTTCTATCGAAGAAATAATACCCATATATGTTAAAATTGTCATTGAAAGAATAAATGATCGATCATATGCAAAGGACACCGAAGATTCTATAGTAGATGCACATATTCCTCGTCAAGTAAGAGGGTTGTGGAAACACTTGCTCAAATTCGAGTAAAGGCTACAAGGAGCGGAGTAAATAAAAAAAAAAACCATACCCGACCAGGGATGGGTGTAAACTCGTAAGCTACCGAGGGTTGGGATAATCGTCCAGATCTTCTTGTGAAAAAAAGGAAAGCCGCCCCGTCATAGCTGGCAGGTTGGTTTCTCTATCACCGTCGGGGAACACTTGGTGAGGATATAGCAGGATAAGTTGGTAAAATGGGAGGATCATCCCGTTTAGTAGAATTTCGAAGAAAGACTGTTGGCTTTAGTTGGAGATTTTCTTTGGCGTTTTGGAAAAGAAATGTGAGCAGGGTCTAGCTCGACAATGGGTTGGAGAATAGGGCAGGTTCTGTTGAGAAACGAGTAACCATATTTTAATAAGAAGTTAAATAATGGATATACTTTTTTAATTTAACTAAAATAAATATTTTACAAGAAATAAAAATCTGATGATGCTAGTTCTAAACTGTAATTTTTATTAAATAATCACATAAAAATCTTATTTAAGCACAATTAATTTGATAATATATTACTTGAAAATTAATTAGTGATCAATTAAATGTATAAAATTAAGTTAAATAAAAAGAAATCCCATCTTCCCCTCTCTCCCCGAAACCCTCGCCTCAATGCTCCTCCCAGTTTCGCCTAGATACCCTTCACTCTCCTGCGCGATCCCTCTCCAGGTTTCGCCCGAAACCATCACCTTCGTTACTCGCCATACACTCGCAATTGGAGCTAACTAGGGAGGCAGCGGCGGGATCAGAGTCCCGAACTCCCATCTTTCTTCCTTTTCGCACCGCTTCTACCCGAATATTTTGTTCATACTGACTGTCCGGCAGGATTTGGGTCTAATCCAGGTACAATACTGCTTTAAATTTGTTACCAGATAGCTCCTTAGTTGTAGGGTTTGATCAACCGGAAATCACTAAGCAGAGGCCAGCGATGGGTCGGAAGAAGACGGTGATGATCGACGACGACGAGTACTCTTTGCCGATAGACGAACAGCAAGTTCAGGCATCTGAGAAAGAAAACCGCGCTTCAATCAACACAGGGTCGAAGAAGAATAAGAAGGGAGGCGGCGGGGCCAAATCACAGCGCCATGGAGGCCAGGAGGATTTGGAGATCGAGCAGCTTGCTGGTGCCGAAGACGAGGAGGCGAAGATGAGCAAAGATAATGTTGAAGAGGAAGATGAACTGATTTCGAACGTGTTTTCTGGAAAGAAGAAAGCTTCTAAATCTAAGAAAGACAGAGTTTCTCAAGGCAATAATGTTGCTAATGTTACAGCCATTGGTAAAGAAGAAGGTAATCAGCAAGATGAGGAAGATGCACCCGTGATTGTATCTTTTTCGGGAAAGAAGAAGCCTTCTAAAACCAAGAAAGAGAAAAATTCCCAAGCTTCCAGTTCCTTTGATGCCCTTAGCGATGTGGAAGACAATCAGGAAGATGAGTATGAGGAGAAGCCAAACGCTGTTACATTCTCAGGTATGAAGAAGCCCTCTAAATCCAATACAGAAAATAGTTTTCCTACATCCAGTGCCTTCAATGCTCTGGGTGAAGACGAAGATAGCCAGATTGATGATGGGGAAGCCGAACCGCTTACTCTGGCATTCACAGGTAAGAAGAAGCCTTCCAAAACCAAGAAAAACAAAAGTTCTAATTCTACCATCGATTCCTCTGTTGGAGAGGAAGCAAGAGAAGATAAGTCTGACCAGCAACCTCCATCATTAAATGAGGCTAATAGCCATGAGGAGGCTGAACTGAAATCAAGTAGACAGTCGGAGCTTGATGATACTTATACAAGAAAGCAGCAACCAAAGAAGAAGAAGAAAGGAGGGAGAACTGCGCAGGAAGAGGAAGACTTGGATAAAATTCTGGCCGAGCTTGGGGAGGGGTTACAGTCTACGAGCCTTACAGTTACTCCTGTTGTTCCAGAGGCAAATCCTGCAGACAACGAACTAAAGGAAGCTGATGTGGATTCCAGCAGACAGGATGGTGCCTTTGAAGATGCCGCTTCTAAAAATAAGCAGCAAAAAAAGAAGAAGAAGAAGGGTGGGAGAACTTTCCAGGAGGAGGAGGACTTGGAAAAGATCCTTGCTGAACTTGGAGATGGTCCGCAAACTGTTCCATCCTCTTCTGCTCCACCTTCAGATGTCATTAAAGGGTCAGTAAAACTTGAGCCCGTACAATCCAAGGTTTCTACTGATATTGTTCCTGATGAGAAGGAAGGAGAAGCAGAGGAGGTGGAGTCAGCAGCTGCTAAGAAGAAAAAGAAGAAGAAGGAGAAGGAGAAGGAAAAGAAGGCAGCAGCTGCTGCAGCTTCTGCTGTTACTGTTGAGGAGGAAATTAAGGAAGAGAAGAAGGATGCCGCAAAGGGAAAAGCTGCTGACAAGAAATTGCCTAAGCATGTTAGAGAGATGCAGGAGGCTTTGGCACGAAGGAAGGAGGCCGAAGAGACGAAGAAAAGAGAGGAAGAGGAAAGGCTGCGAAAGGAGGAGGAGGAGAGAAAGAGGTTGGAAGAGCTGGAGAGGCTTGCTGAAGAGGCAAAGAAAAGGAAAAAGGAAAGGGAGAAGGAGAAGCTGCTGAAGAAGAAGCAGGAGGGAAAACTCTTGACAGCCAAGCAGAAGGAAGAACAAAAGAGGTTAGATGCAATGAGGAGACAGTTTCTTAGTCAGAATGATAATCTATCTGCTGATGTTCCTAGAGAGACCAAAAAAAGACCCATATACCAAGCAAAGAAAGCAAAGGCTGCTCAGACAAAGACTGGAGATCTGGAAAAGGTAACAGAATCCCAAAATGAGGTTGTTGAGCTTGATGTGGTTCAGCCTGATGAAGATGATATGGTCGAGGAGACCTTATCTCAGCACACAGAAGTTCAGGATCAGCCCGAAGATAAACAAGAGCAAGAAGAATCTGAAACTATGGAAGAAGATGAAGAAGATGAAGAGTGGGATGCTAAAAGCTGGGATGATGTTGATGTAAAATTGCCTGGGACAAGTCCTTTTGCTGAGGAGGATAAGGAGGAGTTGAATGCAGCAACTTTTATTGCAAAAGGTGGAGAACATGGCCCATCTTCAGCTCCAGCTGTTGCTCCGGATGTTGCAACAGCTAAAAGAATAGTTGACCCTCAAGTTTCTTCAAAGAAGGGCGGTGAAGTGAACGGCCATGAAATATCAGACACTGTTGCAAAGGCTAAAAATAATGTTGGAGTTAAGCTGGAATCAAATCATTCACAGGATACAACAAAAAAGAGCGGCGGCGAACTTCGTTCACCCATTTGTTGCATTCTTGGTCACGTGGATACTGGTAAGACCAAGTTGCTTGATTGTATTCGACGCACAAATGTGCAGGAGGGAGAAGCTGGAGGTATTACCCAACAGATTGGGGCTACTTATTTTCCTACTGAGAACATAAGGGAGAGAACCAAGGAGCTGAAAGCTGATTCAACATTGAGAGTTCCAGGATTGCTTGTTATTGATACTCCTGGACATGAATCATTTTCTAATTTGCGTTCAAGAGGTTCAAGTTTGTGTGACATTGCTATTCTTGTTGTGGACATTATGCATGGGCTTGAGCCACAAACCATTGAGTCACTTAATTTACTCAAAAGTCGGAATACAGAATTCATTGTTGCTTTGAACAAGGTAAGTTTTAAGGATGCAAACCACCAATTCCTATGTATTTACATATTTGACACCTAAAATTCAATTTCTACATACATACAATATCTTAATACGAATTATCTATGTATGAAAAGGCATATTTCACTTCTTAAAAGTTAAAATAGTGGTATTTTTTATGTGATGTGTTGGACTTGGATGGTAAAAATGTAAAAAAGCAAAGTTTAGGTGTTAGATATGTAACTACATATGAATTGGGTTGTACTTGTGTAAATGCCCCTATTTTTATTGGTTGAAAAACTTTTCTTTTTGGTTATTAAAGATAATTTTTGTTCGTTGAGCTATCCTTCTTTAGGTTGATCGACTATATGGTTGGAAGAAATGTCCTGATGCCCCCATAAGGAAGGCTATGAACCAACAGTCTAATGATGTTAAAAATGAATTCAACATGAGACTTACTCAGGTTAGTCTGCAGAGAATTTTTTTTTTGTCCTTACACTTTTGTGTTCTTATATGAAGCTATAACATAAAGATTGGGAATGATATATTTCTTTCTGGCAGATTATAACTCAACTTAAGGAGCAAGGTCTGAATACAGCTTTATACTATAAAAACAGAGACTTGGGGGAGACATTTAATATTGTACCAACAAGTGCAGTGAGGTATATATTGTGTTATATAACATCCACAGATGAAATTGAAATTTGTGAATTTCAATGCCACCATTCTTTTGTCCCCATCTTTTGCTAATGCGAGGCCTTGCTTTATAGCGGCGAAGGTATACCGGATCTGCTTTTGCTATTGGTGCAGTGGGCACAAAAAACAATGGAAGATAAACTTACATATGTTGATGAAGTTCAGGTTTGGACAAATCTTCACTTTTTGGTATTCCTGCAATTATATCTTGTACATGTGGTTTCATGCATTGCCATAAATGCAATGTAAGACACAGTATTAATGTCATCCTTATTTTTATTGCCTTCTTGTTATTATTTTTTCTTTTTTAGGTAAATTGGCTATTTACTCTTGTACGGTTATGGGTTGTTATTTTATATTGTTGATTTTCTTTGGTTGGTTTTATGGATTCAGTGTACTGTGTTGGAAGTAAAAGTGATTGAAGGATTAGGAACCACGATAGACGTGGTGCTTGTTAATGGTACTCTTCATGAAGGCGATCAAATAATCGTTTGTGGTATGCAGGTAGTGCACCTTTCCATGTTAGTTTCATTTTAAAAAAAATTGATTTTTTTTTTCTAACTTTTTTTGGTTGTATATGCAGGGGCCTATTGTGACCAATATCAGAGCTTTAATGACTCCTCATCCTATGAAGGAGCTTCGAGTAAAGGTATGTAGTCTGTTAGAGTGCAGCGTATTCTCTTATTTGATTATGATATGATATTCTGTTTGGCTTGTTTTTAGAGATTTTTGAATTTTTGCAACTGAAATAGCCTTTTCTAAGGAGTGGATATTCTTTGATGCACCTGCTTGACTTATGCAACTAGAAAAACTGGTTGCTAGTTCTTATTCACTTTTTTCTTTGAAGGATATTCTTCTTGCTTCTGCAAATTTAAAACAAGCGGTTTATTTGAATGTGTTTTTGTTAAGGGACTGTTTATTTTGATGTAAATTAGACGTAAAGTAAAATAAATGCAGGATTGTTAATTTTTTTTTTGTTTTGTGATTAATAATCTGAAAGTATAGTAGAATATAAAGGAATTATAAATTCTAAGAACATTTAAAAACCTCCACAGTAAATACTAGCATGATTTTGGGCATTAAAGCATTTTACCGTGTGAGGTTGCTCGCCTTTGGCTCCCCGTGCTTGATTTTCTGGGAATGAAACATGCTCATTTCGTTCGCTACCTTGCACGCCCTCTCCTTTGTTCTCAGCTGCTTCACTGTCTTTCGCTTCCCTTCCTTCGCCGCCTCATGCAGTATTATTTTGTTCGTAGCTGCCTCATGATTCTCCATCATTCTCCGCCCTGCAGTTAGTCTTTCTGGTAAATTCTTTCATTTTTAAAGGAAGTAGGATATATATGTTTTTTTTCCCACTTCCCTGGCTTTTTTTGAGTCTTCCGTTTTACATTATTGAATTTCAGATGAGGTGCAGTGTTCACGGAAGTGATTGGATTGCTGTGGATGCATTATCAGGCTGATTGGGGGAATAAGATGGGGATTTTGTCGAACACCTATGGATTTTTTTGTTGGGGTGTACAGTAACGCTTAATTTGCAAGTTTTTTTGTGGACGGGTGTGTATTGGGGGCTGTTTTGGTTGGTGGGGAGGAAAAAAAAAAGAGATTGCGAAGAAATTGGGGCTAGGAAAGAAGCATGCATTCCTGACTTATTTTTCGTATTTTTGCACACTGAATAATGTGATGTTTTGTTCAATTCTCTGGATGAAAAGAAAAAACTTTTATCAGTTAAAAATTTCAACATCCAGTCTCAGAAAAATATTCATATCTCAAGATAGATTGAGTCAATGTGCTTAGCTGTTTAAGATGTTTTTATTTTTATAAATTTTAATTTTATTTCGAGAGTGCTGAAAGTAAAACATAGAATTGATATAAGTGAAATTCAAATTTAAAATTAAATAATAAATTATAAATTTTGTATCAATTGAACTTGTCGATGCCCACTAAAATTTTTCGTAGATCTGTGTTGAGCTTTGGTAGGGCTATAAATGATTGGTATAAGTTTACTTTTAACCTTCTTTGTTTTGTTATCCCTGTAAGTGTACACATTGTCAAGATCAGCTCTTGGGCTTTGTTAGGGCTATGTAAATGATCTGTATAAGTTTATTTTTAA
The DNA here is from genome assembly GCF_001263595.1 of Phalaenopsis equestris. NCBI lineage: Eukaryota > Viridiplantae > Streptophyta > Magnoliopsida > Asparagales > Orchidaceae > Phalaenopsis > Phalaenopsis equestris. The sequence continues at coordinate 39,201,021 of NW_018164444.1, read as the reverse complement.
CCTTCTTTGTTTTGTTATCCCTGTCAGCGCACACATTGAAAAGATCAGCTCAAAAGCATAAACATTGCTATTGAGAAAAACTTTATATATATATATATATATACCTGAATAAATTGTCTTTCGTACAGAAATTACCTCAATATTCTATGCTTATGTTTTATTCCTCATCAAAATTTGAGTTTTTTTTAAATGAAACTTGTTTTTAAACCTTGAAACAAATAGGTAAATGAAGGATTTATCAATTTGGTTTTGTTGTGTATTTGATAATACGAGAAAATGTTAGCTTTCCAACAACACTAAAATCAACAAATTCCATTGAGAAACACGGTAGTTTGTGGCTTATAAAGCGAGAAAAGGTAATTTAGAATTTTATTCATGTTATTCTATCATTAAGAGTTGTATCAAACATATTTAAGCTAAAACTGCTAATATTTGTTGCCCTTCATGTGTATCATATTGCTTGTTGCTGGTTAGATTAAGAGCCCAGGTTATAAGTTTTTCCTCTAGTTAATTAAATCAAGATATTCAAATATGTTTCTCATGGATTATTTTCATATGAAAAATTTCAATTATGTTAGAATTTTTATTGTAATTATTGCAAGGAAATTATAGTGGTGATGATTAATAATTTTTTTTTATTGGATTATGAATATAGGCAATCAATGAAAATGTTGTATGAAAAATACAATTGTCATTACACAAATCATAAAAATTTCAAATGTAGTCTAAACATGAACTTTAATATTATATTAATTTATAAATGATAATAATAATAATAATAATAATAATATGATTTATTAATTCACCTATATTTTATTACAAGTTTTTAAATAAACATAAAAAATAATTCATTTATATTTACTTCACGGATAATTAAATAAAGTCATTTATTTTGTATACAATTTTTATTTTAATTTGCATGCATATAACCAAACGAAATAATTATTTCTCTGTATTTATTTTATAGATTATCAAACATTCTACTAGAGATATCAAACACTACAATTATAATACACCGTATTTTGGTTTACACTGCATTTTTTTTTCAAAAAAATAAAATAAAATAAAAAACACAGGCAAAATGAGAACAAAACAAAGCAAGACAAGATCCAAATTTGGCCTAAAAGAGTACAAACAGACATGCACATCCTCAGATTAGATTTTAAAGGGGAATTAAAACATACCTTGTCATACATCTCCCTACAGTGATTAATAGTAATAATACGCTTGCAATTATTAATGTCATACTTGATTAACAACAAAAAATGATCTTTTTTTATTTGCAATATGATTACTACTTGTTTTATGGTCCACTATGTTTTAATCAACCCTTCAAGTAATCTTCTTGTAAATCCTTATTTTCTTAAATTTGCATTTTTTTTCCATTTTATCTAATTGATTTAAACTTGACGACGAACCTAAGATGATTAATTTTATGCCTCGGAGGACTTAACACATTAGTTGTAAATTTAGTTTGAAATTGGCATTATTGCTATGTTTTTTTTGGCCTTCGCTCACCTTAGAAACTTGTGGAACATATTATTTTCTATTATGCTTATTTATAATTTTTGTACTAGTTTTTACACAAGATTAGTGAGCTCACTTGCTTTTTGTTTCATTGCATTACTATTATCATGATAATGACTTTGTTCGTGATTGTGTTAACTTTCAAGGAATCAAACTAATGAGTTTTTTATTAAAGCAATGGTGCATAATAATGAAGCAATGACTTAGAAAAAATACATCAATTTCAAAAAATAAATTCGATTTCATGCGAGGAAGATCCTCATTTATTATGGAAGTGATTTTGTATAAATATAATTAATTGATAATTATGAAGTACAAAGAAAAGCCTTCATATGATTTTTATTGACCTTGAGAAAACAAATTGCCGAGTACTACATGCATTGATTGGACCATCTAAAAGCAAAAAACCATGGTAATGGAATGCTGCAGTTATTGAAAAAATGTTTTTTTATCCTCGTTGATTAGAATTTGTAGTTATAGAGCGACCCAAGAACCTTCAGCTTTGTAGTCATATTAACATTGAATCCATATCTTTTTGTATGGATTATTGAGACGACAAAGAATGTTAAAACAATGGTCTTTGTCATTCATTTTTTTTATAGACAATATAATTTTAATTGATTAAACATTCAATGAAATAAGCAAAAAATTTTAATAGCAGAAGTTGTTTGAAAGATTGTTCTCGTAGAATTAGAAAAACGAAGGTCGATTATGCACTATATAATTTTATTGATATGATTTAACACTTATCATTAAATGTTACTAGAAGGTAAGACACTACTTAAATTTGATTGGTTTAAGTGCATTAGATATATTATACAAAACAACGGTGAATAAGTGATGATTTAACTCCTAGATTAATGCTGGATGATTAAGATAGAGAAAGTGTTAAGAGTTTGTGTGATAAGAGGGTATAATGGAGTCTTAAAGATAAAGTTTATAATTCCACAATTAGATTGATGATGCTTTATGGATTTGATTGTTGGGCTGTAAGAAAATCATTAATACCTAAGCTGAGTGTATCATAAATGAGAAATGATAATATGAATGTGTGCAAAAAACTAGAAAGGATAAATTAATGAATGATTTTATTAGAGAAAATGCTAGAGTGAAATATATTAAAAAATGAAGTTATTTAAAATAGAGTCAAGTGGTTTGAGCATATGTATATTGAAGCATAGAATATGTATTTGTTAGAAAAGAATTAAAATAGTGCTCTAATATCAGCGAGGAAAATGACCATACTTAATATCGCATGGATAAATATTGTTCAAAATGACAAGTGTAGGATAATTTTAACTTAGGGTATGTTTGGGGCAGGTGCAACTACTTAGGGCTAGTTTTCCATCGCGGCTAACCTCTGACGCGATGGCAAGAAAGCGGCAAAATGGTTGAAAGGTCATTTGGGGGAGATACGTCGCCGAATGTCGCATCCATTGCAAAGTTATCAACGACGAAATTGTGAACGCGGTAAGGGTGAATATTTCAGATTGACAATTGATATTAAGAAGGTAAAAAGTCCATTTTCTCCTTCGAATTTGTTTCCCCCAAGTTCTGATGCTGGGGAGAAGCGAGGAGAGAATGACTTGAGGTGAAGTGAAGCATGTGAGAATGAGAAAATGCATGTGCTTGTGAAGGCCGCCTTTCATGAGCAAAAGGGAGTGGCGGCCGAGGAGATTTGAAATGCAAGAAGGATAGCTGGATTCAAAAGTTCGTCCTTCGTCGTCGTCGAGGAGGCGATTGATTTCAGAGTTGAAGGAGAAGACAGTGAGCTTGCCTAATAGATGAGTGGTGAAGAGACGGTCATCGTGAAAGCGAAGGCGATCGTCGATGAAGGGTTCTAGGTGTGGCCGAAATGGTATGTGGTGATCATGCGAAGGGTTTCGCCGAGGAGAGAAAGGTCGGTGGTGCCTAGTGGGAGGTGGGGGCGAGTAGAGAAAGGTCAGTGGGGTTAAAAAGGGATTTTAATTTTTCAGCTTATTTTAAAATAGCGTTGAAACACCATTTTTCCAACCATCAACTTCTTGTTACGGATAAAACCTTTAAAACACCTCTTATGAATATACTTTAAAGCATAAGTTTTAAAATGACAAAGCAATTGCAAACCAACCCTTAAAGAGGTTTTGCAGTACTTGCAAAAGAAGTTGCTGCAGGGATATTATAGGGGATGAAGCCGTGGCTGTTTGGTTAATTTAACTTTGCAGCAGCTGTGTTTTAGTTGTTTTTGAATAAACACTGTATTGCCTATACATATGCTATATGTAAGCTAACTAATTTAGAATTAACACATGCATAACTACAACAAAAACAACAACAACAAGCTTTTATCCCACTTAGTGAGGTTGGCTACATAAATCTTTTTTCTCCATTGTATCTTATTGAGTGCCATATTTTCATTTAATTCTAATAAATTTAGATCATTTTTTATACAACATGCCCAAACCTTTTTAGGTCTACCTGTGCCTTTTTAACATAAGTCGATTCTAAAACACCTACTTTCATAACTAGATCTTCAGATGGTGGATGTTTAATATGACGAAACCATATAAGATGATTCTCTTTAATCTTGTCTGCTACTGGAGCTACACCAACCCTTTCACTGAGTATATTCATTTCTTATTGTCTCAAAGAGTGAAGCCACTCATCCACCTAAGCATTCTTATCTCAACAAAATTTACCTAAGTTTTATGCTTCCCTTTTATACCAATATTTTGCGCCATAAAGCATTGCAGTTCTTACCACAATCTTATAAAATTAACCTTTAAGTTTAAGCGATACTTTTCTATTATATAATATTACATAATAGACCTGATACAATCCTCCAGTTCAACCATCCAACTTGAATTCTACTAATAGCATCCCCATCTATATCACTATCATTTTGAACAATAAACTCGAGATATCTAAAACGTTTACTCCTTTAATGATTTGACCGCCCATTGTTAAAACTCTGCCACTAGATCAACTACTACTAAGATTTTATTTTTGATCTACTCAGGCGAAAGCCTTTAGACTCTAATTTATAATTCCATGATTCAAGTTTATTCTGAACTCTTTCTCTAGTCTTATCCACAAGAAGATTACAATCAGCGAAAAGCATACACCAAGTTGCATCCTCCTGTAAATGTGCAGTAAGTGCATCCATAACTAAAGCAAAAAGTCGATCGTTGATGGAATCCAACTGAAATAGGAAAATATTTGGTCGATCATTCTTCTATTCGAGCCAAGTAACAACTATAGTATATATGTCTTTAATGACTTGAATATAAGTCATATCAACACCTTTCTTTTCTAGAAATCTCTATAAAACTTCACTAGGAATTTTTTAGTAATCTTTTTCTAAATCATTAAAAATCATATGTAGATCCTCCTTACTTTGTAATTCTTCACCAAACTTCTCACTAAATAACACATACATAACAACATAAACAAAATTCATCTCTTACTTTGTAATTCTTCACCAAACTTCTCACTAAATCAAAAAACTGTAACATTGCTATGTGAGGAAAGAAAGAGACAAACTGTCCATGACCACACAAGTACAACATCAAAAAATCAAAAAATAATACAACTAGATCAAACCAATCATCACAATACTACAAAAAGAAATACCAATATACATTCCAAGAATATTATACCATGATCACATAAAGACATAAAGAAATAACCAAGAGATAATCCAAATTGAACACCATCTTTGTCATCTATGGATTCCTAGTAACATCACAAATGCTCAACAAAACAAGAAATCAACAATTGAGGAGACAACAACTAAAAAATCTAAAATTTCAGAGAAATCATTGAATTGCAAACAATCTCTGAAAAAAAAAACCAAATCAAAACTATTAGGATGAAGTCATGGGAGTAATAAAGTAGAGAGAAAGTGAGAGAGGCATAGATAGGTTAACGGTTTATGCATCTCACCTGTCAATTGAGGAAAAATGAGAACAACCACAGAGAACAACCTCAACCTATGCACAAATGATCACAACCAAAATCAAAATGAACAATATCCTAATTCATTCATTATTTATGATTTTGCGAGGAAAGTTGGAAATGAAAATGGGTAAAATCGTAACAAATTTTGCCTGAACTGTGGAATGCGGCCTGCAGTGGATCCTCTTGGGTGGTCTTGGGTTGGGGATAGGCCACCGCAATACGCGACCTTGCCGCGCCTGCAACACACCTGCCAAACAGACCAACAACGCGTTTCGATAATGCTTCATCAGCCCACCATCATGCCAAACGCCTTCTCATACAACACTTGGTAGGAGCAAATGATAACGAAAATTTCATAGTGCTTCAAAAAATTGCCAATAAGGTTAATTATGATGTTCATGTGATAATAGTTATGTACTTTCCATAAAGATTACTTTATTAATAACTATAAAACTAAGCACAAAAAAGAGAATTATTTATTTGCTTTATTTACAGGTATAAAGTTGTCTGTATTATTTGATACGCCTAAATACTGCTTTGTAGTATACCTTGTTGTTTTTACTTAAGTGATGTCTTTTTGTAAGAATAATGCTGTTCTCTCCAGCACTTAAAATATGGCCACAATGTTTTCCATAAAAATTCCTTTCAAGAGAACTAGGAAAGTTGTTCAAGATCACTTGCAAGAAAAACGAATGTTTCAAGTACTTCGGACACCTTGTTCCTAAAAAATAAATTAGAATTATAAATACCATACCTGAAAAGAGCAAAATAATAATTTTTAACATAAGAAATATTATACGTATATATGTCATGTTCCTTGGGTTGAAGAAGACTCATTTTCGAAGTTCTGAACTATTTCTTGATCATATTAGAATGATTGGTTTGTGACATTGGATATCACTGATAGTTTATACCACCGGACAAGTTAATTTTTTCTGTTTTTCTCCAATTCATTCCCTTAGTTTTGGATTTTTGTTTTGCAGAAAGGACATATTGAAATGGCTTTTTCTGCAAATGAGTCTAAACTTAATCTCAAGGTTTAAGTTGCCATGAACATGCAGATATCGATCTTGACGACTAAATTTTATAAACGCCTTCTTCTTTCCTTCCTTGGAAATGGTGTTCTGTTTCTCGAATGAATTTTGTTGGCTTTGGTGCACGCACCTGGAATTTGATATTGCTTAAACTCCAGCTTTTGCACCAGTCCAGAACTTCTTGTGCCAGCCCATAGCTTCAAAAAATGTTGAAGGAAAAGTAGAAAAACATCTGCCAGGCTTCTCTGTTGGAGTGCAAACTACTTGAGCAAGAAAACTGCTGCTGCATATTGCTCTTTTCTCTCTTATCTGAGCTTAAGCTATTAAGCATCTTACCCTCAAACTGTGGCTTGTAAGAATTCAAGGAAGAAAGCTGGATGCTTTAACCCCCTTGCTAGAAAAGCCTTGGTGGCATCTTTAAAAATAGCCTGAGAGTCTCTTGAGTGCCGACAGCCTTGTAGCAGGGTGGAGACTTCACTTCAACTTATTTATTTTCTCACCTACTTAGAACTTAAAATCCTCCCTAAAACCAGCATAATCTTTAAATTTTAATTCAAAATGAACTGCAAGTGTGGAAAACTCCCTCCCACCACCAAAACGGCCAAAACGCCCAATAATAATAATAAAAAAATCCACGGAGAACAACAAAAACAAATTAGAATTGCAAATATGCCATGTAGAAGGTTGTCCATAACTAAAGAAAAATTATACATATAGCCTGTTTTAACTATTACTTTAACTAATATCGTTTAAAAATTTGGAAGGTGCTCTGTTTCATTGAATAAGAAGTTGAAAACTTTTAAGCTTATGGACGAACATAGTTCAAGCTTATAGACAAGCATGCTTTGCTTCTTATTTGGATAGACATTATGAAAATAAATGTTGTAGGAACACTTAAATGATAGAACTTATAAAGTATTTATAATGCGCCGCGCATTATAAATGTTAAATATGTGATTTGAATTATTAAATAAACATGAAGCGTAACCTGATGTGTAGCATTTAATGGGACGATGGATCTTAGGCTATATTTTGGACATGTTATGAAAATGGATCTTTTTATGAATGAAAAAATGTGTCTTGTGAGAAACAACAAAGACTTGCCAATAAAATTAATTGAGAAAATTAAAATATATATGAAAAACATAGAGAATGAACTAGGTCAATATGAAATGTATGCTAAAAGAAATATGATTTTTTTTTTTTTGTCATACTTAATTATTTTAGTGCATTTTAAAAGTTGGCTCAGATGTTGCTATTTTATATATAAATAGCTCATGTCGTTATTAATGTGTTCTAAAATATTATAATCCCAAAAACAACATTCTTTTTTGGCATACAGTTACGTATATATAGTACCACTATTAGTATTGTTTTATAATCAATAAAGCTTAACTGTCATACTTAGTACGTACAAGGAAGTAATAATATTTTAAGAAGAAAAATTCTCTTGTTAAGTGTTTATAATTTTAAATTTCTAAAAAAGAAAATTTTAAATTTTATTCTAATGATTTTTTTGCAAATGAATGTCCAAGTAGAAGTTTACATAGAAATGTGAAAGATGACGATGAGGAAGAAAAGTAAAGGAGATGATATTTGCTATTATATCTAAATTATCAGATTGGCAAACTATTTATAATAAGAATTTACATTATTTATATTATTGTATTTTCTCATTATTTGAGGGTATATTTTTATATTTTGTTCTTTGATATACTACCAAATAGCAACAATTCTTCACCCAAGTCACCTTGTAGGCACAATCGAAGAGCTAGATGTTACTTGCTGTAGACAATGGGAACTTGTTACCATCCAACTTGCACACATTGTTGTCGACTAACGAGACATTTAACCTCCTTTGTTTTTTGCAGGATCTATTTACTCCAACTTATTTATCAATTTATATTCTCTAGGGGTGATTGCACCAACAACTTTTATTTTTATTACACTCATCTTTTTTACAATGTTCTCTATCAGTACTCTTAGTTGATATCTCCATGGATGGTATTTGTTGAAACCTCTTCTTATGGATCTCATTAGTGCTTTATATGATATGAATCTTGTTGCCTATTATGTGTATAATTTGCAATACTATCGCTTTCAAATATTAATCTTGATCCTTTTGTGTCATACACAACTTTTGGGCAACAAAACCTTTGATAACTTCATCTTTGGTTAAATTTCATATACGCTAACTATTTATTTATAAGAATTTATATTTTTTTTACTATTGTTATATTTTATCATTATTTTAGATATTCTCATTTATTATTATTTTATTTTCCTGTGCATATATGGAGACACATGAATGCTTGTAATACAAAGACAATTTAGTAGAGATGTAAACATTTACAATTTTTTGTTCTATCATTAATTTTTAATTTGATCATGCAATAAGTGATTCAAATAAGTTTTTTTCCTTTTCGGGAATGCTCTTTACATTTTATGAGATAGTATTGACTACCATAAAGTTAAATTTGCTTGGAATGGAACTCCTTTTTCAATCTTATTTTAAACTTGATGCTATATTCTAAGCTTATCTTCGATAGAAGGTGTATGGATATTGTGGTTTCTTCACGTATTGATAATTTGAAATTAAAACCTAAATAATGTGTATTAAAATTGCATGGGTGGATAATTTTTTAATTCTTGTAATACAAAGCTATTTGGCACCTATTCATCTTTCTATGTTTAGTAATTACTTTTGATTTGATATTTTACTTATGGATGTATCATACTACTTTTTGTTGTACATGGTCATATAATGTAGATGTTGTTTATTTAGAAGAATTTAAGACATTTGAAATGTCGGAAGTAGAATCATTTAGAGATATGCTTGTCAGCTCAGCAACAGAAAAAAAAAATCTTTTAATAAGTTGAATGAAAAAAACTCATTCCTTGGTCAACATGTTTTTGAAAAATGAGGTTTAGAACGTGATGTGTTCCTTGATGGCTGTATAATCTATATGTATTGTATTGGTAAGATTCAAATATACCTAAATATGTTGATCAAGTATTATTTGATTTTTAATAGTTATGTACTGATGATATTTCAGCGAATTACCAAAAAAGCTCACATGATGCTATTAATTTAATTTATGGATCACCTTTACCTTCCACATTATAGAATGAATTCAATTAAAGATGTCGAACTTAAATAAAGTAGATGAATTCAATTAAAGAATGCATTTAAGTTCTTGTGCAGTTCATATGTTTACTTGCACGTAAGTTAGATGATACTTGGTGCATTTTAGTAGACAATAGAGCACCCATGCATTTATATTATACACTAACCTTTATGTTACTTAAGTATGACAACAAATTTGTAGTTAGAGATGACTATCTTTTTAAGGTAATTCGTATGGTTATAGTTGATTTTCCTTATAGAGATTTCTTAATTTTGAAAGTTCATGTTGGTAATGGTGCATCCACTTGGATAATTGTAAAACTAGATGTAATATTTGTAGTTTTAAAATGCATGACTTGTCAATCAATTAAAGTTAAAGAAGAAAGATTTATGTACTTCTACCTAGTTCTTATAAAACATTGTTGTTGAAAGAATTTTCTGCTGGGATTGTTAGGAACTCTAAAATGAATAATCAACCTTGTATTAGTGGATTGTTTATTCATTTATCTTATTCTATTTATTGTGATATGATTGCAGTTGTGACACACCGAAAATAGAATTAATTATATTTTGATGAAATTTTTTTATTGAATGAATTATTTGAAGTAATTTTATCTGATAGAGATACAAAATTTATGTGTTATTTATGAAAATTTTAAGCAAAAAAATTGAGATTCCATATGAAGTTTTCAACTCTTTGTCATGCACAAATTTAAATATTCAATAAAAATTTTGGGTTATTTGTTTTTATGTATGATATGTGAGCATAACTCTAGTTTGGCATTGATATTACATAGATTTCAACAAAAGTGGATTTTTAAGTGAACCCCTTGTTAAATCTAGTCAGTGAAGCACATCATTTGCTCAGTGTATATGCATAATTTGCATGAAAAATTTTATCAGAAATATGCTATTAACGGTTGTAATTATATGTTTGTTGTAGATGTGAACATGTGATATGTGGAGTTCAAGCATTACGATTAGGCAGTTATCCGTTTAAATCTTGAAAGCTTTTTAGAAGTAATATTCAAGGAATTAACTATGTGATATTTAAAAGATCATATTAAATCGTACAACAATGTGGGGTGAATATTTACAAATTGAAAATCCTGCTTGGTATTAGTCTATTTTTAATCTTCTGGTTGTATTTTATATGATGAACTATCAATCAGTGCTTCCTCTCTTTATCATATCTCATTTCGGGTTGACTTGCAACCTATTATTTGCACAAATTTTAAGTGATTGTTAATTTTGTTTCTTAAATTTTGATGAAATTATGTGCAATACCGATGATGAATATCAAAAGTATCATGTTTGCTTGTGAAATTCGACTTTATATGGGAAAACACATGTATATCTCTACAAGAAGGGCAACGGTTATTCACAAATCTATCTGACGAATATCAACCAAACAATTGTAGAAGCCAAACTTTTGAATGTGCCATAACTAATTTGAACCTCAGAATATCAAAGCTGACAATCATTTTGAAATCAAATGTTTGTCTTTATAATAAAATCTGCAAAAAATTAACTTTTTTCTGAAATTTCTTATTATTATTAAATTTTTGTACTTTAGGTGTTTGAATTTGTTTACAATGTTATCCTATTATAAACATCTATTGGTAATTTCCTACTTGGTGATCTTCTTTTAGAGTTATTTGGCCGTTGGCAACCAATCAATTTGGTTATTAATGGTGTTTAGTTTTTTGTTGATTTGTCGTGATGATTAAGGATTTGTGGTATGCCCATAACTCGTTGGTTGTTGAATAAATTTAATAGTTGGATACGTAATATCTTCTGCTTTTGGGATTTTCAGTTACTTGATCTAGGAAGAAATTTAAATAAATTTTGGAGAAGTTAGATGTGCAAAATTTGAAAGTTATACCATTATCATTTGGTTTTTGGCAAGGAGAATTATTATCTCACATTACATGAGAACTCATTGCGTTCTAAAAATTTTAGATGGTTGGCTTATTGATCATTTAAACTCGAGACATTTGAAATGATCTTAATATGAACGGTAGCATACTGGATCAAGCTATCTTTCATATTTTTTTCATGCGAGCTAATCGGCTTCTAATCACAGGGATCATACATACATCATAAACAGCTTAAAGCCGCACAAGGTGTGAAAATTTCTGCCCAGGTACTGTCGATCATTCTTACAAGATTCAACCTTTTATGTAACGATAACAACATAAATTGATCAAGATTTTTTATTTTCAGGGCCTCGAACATGCTATTGCAGGCACTGCCTTATACGCCGTAAAACCCGGTGACGACATCGAAGCCATAAAGGATGCTGTAATGCATGATGTGAACAAAGTAATGAGTCGGATCGACAAGAGCGGAGAGGGTGTTTATGTTCAAGCCTCGACTTTAGGCTCTCTCGAAGCACTAACAGAGTTCCTAAAGAGCCCCGCCGTTAATATTCCCTTTAGTGACTTTAGTATCGGTCCGGTGCACAAGAAGGATGTTATGAAGGCGAGTGTTATGCTTGAGAGGAAGAAGGAATATGCAACTATCTTAGCTTTTGATGTTAAAGTGATGCCAGAGGCACGGGAGCTCGCGGAGGAGTCGGGTGTGAGGATTTTTGTGGCGGATATAATCTATCACTTATTTGATCAGTTCAAGGCTTATATCGATAATTTAAGGGAGGAGAAGAAGAAGCAGAGTGCAGAGGAGGCTGTCTTCCCATGTGTTCTTAAGATCATGCCGAATTGTGTTTTCAACAAGAAGGATCCTATAGTTTTGGGGGTGAATGTTCTTGAAGGTATTGCGAAGGTATTATTCTTCATTTCTCTCAGCCAATCTTTTTCAATGGGGGATTTTCATATGCGAAAAGTGTTAAAATGATCCTAGATTCTTTTTAGAGGTTCATGTTAGTCCCGAGTCAATAAAAAGGTCATATTAATTATTATTATTTATTTATGGGGGCTAATGGGGTCCAACGTGGGGACCATTTTGGCCCAAGTTAAAAAGGTACGAGGACTACTTGGCACTTTTATAGACTTTGGGCCAAAATGACCCCATGCAAATAATATTGGGGGGGGTGCTATTTTGGCATTCACTCATTTCTCCATACATAACATCAAAATCTTTCTTATTTGTAGAACTAACCTCCATGTTAAATCACTAAACTCATATTTTTACGCATGTTAGATGACTTGAACATTGTTCATTTGACAAAAGTGAAAATTGCATGATGTGATTTATTGTGAGTTTTGATATTTTGTGTAAATTTGACTTTGGAGGTTTGAGGTTGTTATATATTCGGCAATTTTTTTTTATTGTTGCATGATTTGAAAATTTTTAATGAGAAAATGGGTTATTCCTTCCAATTTAACAATATATAATTAATTGAAAAACCATCTAGGATATCCATAAAATGTTAATAAATAATTATATTTCCTGCTTTTCCTTATATCATTTGCGACTCAATACTCCTGAAATTAACGTGAATTTCAGATCGGAACCCCAATTTGCATTCCTTCGAGGGACTTCATCGATATAGGAAGAATTGCTTCGATCGAGATAAACCACAAGCAGGTTGATGTGGCTACAAAAGATCAAAAAGTAGCCATTAAGGTGTGCACCACAAACCCTGAACCCTATTTATTGTCATTGCAGCAGCTCTTACATGCTTAAAATTAAATTAAAAAAATAAAGTAAAACTCCTTTTACATGTTTACCTGCACAGATAGTAAGCAACAATGCTGAAGAACAACAGAAGATGTTTGGAAGGCATTTTGAAATAGAAGATGAGCTCGTTAGTCACATCTCAAGAAGATCCATAGATGTACTAAAGACAAATTACCGGGTAATAATCTTTGAATCTCATCCCCTTCAAAAACCTGACCATAATATTCTGAGCCAATTATCAAAGCATGAACATGATCGGCATGCCTTTTTATCTGTTTTTATATAAATGCATTCTTTTTATTTTTTCTTAGGATGATTTGTCCAATGATGAATGGAGGCTAGTAGTCAAATTAAAGAATGTTTTCAAGATACCTTGATTCAAGGAATGAGATGCAGTGGGTGCTGAACTTATCCTCATGTTGGGTCGGGTCGGGTCGGGTCGGGTCAGGTGAAGCTCGAATAATTGTGTCTTTTGACTGCGAAGGTAATTCCAATGAATCCACCAGAGCTCAAGGCCATCCATTAAGCACACACACACCAGCATAGTCTGCTGCATAAACAATTCATGATCATCCTCACATGTTACTTTTCCTTTTTTTTTTACTGTCCTTTCTCCCTTAATTTTCAAAAAAAATTTGAGGGTAAATTTTCCCCTACCCCTTTATCTGTTGGCAGTTTTTTTTTTTTTTTTTTTTTTTTTTTTGGGTTTGTGAGAATGGGCAAGTACCTGATTGGGGGGGTATCAGATGTTGTTCAATTTTCGCATGATTTATTATTTTATTTTTGTAAAATACTACGGTTACATTACTTGTACTTTTTTTTAATGAGTTTGCACCTTGAAATGATATTTGTTTTCTTTTCCAGTTGCTATAATAATTTTACATTTGAATCAAATTTTAAACTGAAATTTAGTTCAAGGATAGGAACATGCCAAAGAAACAAATTAGGGAAATTTACATTCACACCACAAGATTCTTTTTGTATTTACGTATATAACCCCCAAACTTTGATGTTTACACAGCATTTTAGTGTCATAAATTTATTCATGAAAAAGATGTATTTTACTGTTTTAACAAAGATAGTGATTGGGGTTTGTTTAAGATTTGTGTGGTATGCATATACATATGAATGTTTGGGTGTTGCATGTGTAAATACAAAAGAATTATATAAATACCTCAAAAGCTTTTATCTATGGTCCAAACAGCATGAGGGGAAACATTTCAAATCTTCTTTTAAAATCTCCATGGTGCACTCACAAGGCTAGGTTTTGTTTCTGCTTTTAATCATGCACTAACAACATTAATTTCAATGTATTAAATTTATCTAATTATTAATTAAATAACTAAATTTTTTTTAAAAATTATATATTATATGACTTTTTTGTTTGATAAAAAAAATTAATTATTAAGGAATTATATATAATGCCTTTAATAAGTGCACTTTTTAAATGCAAATTCATTCCAAAATAAATATGTCCTAGCTAAATTTAAATTATAATATATATTTTTTTTCAAAATCTCTCATTTTATCTCCACTCATGAGAATGTTCTGCACGCACATTCTTTATCTCCACTATTTAATATGTTGAACCCCATTTTCCCTTTCTTTTGACCTTCATGAACTCTTTGGGTTGACTTTAAAGAACCCGATGGCGACTCCCTGGAAGCACAACGGTCTGACCAACCCACTTCCCATGAATTCCCGCCAATGGAATGAAGACACGTCATCCCATTTCTTGCCTTCTTAATGCCGACTAACAAGTCAACCCATCGGGTGTCCCCTTAAGTCTCTAGTCAAAGCGACGCGTGGACTTCCACCCAGATAGCTGTGTGGCCACAATGCCACTTGGATCTCAGTGCCTTCAATCAATTTTCTGCAATTTTCTTATGCCACTTGGATCTCAGTGCCTTCAATCAATTTTCTTATTAAATTTTTTAAATTTTTTAAATTTTTTATGGTGCTTTGTTCAAAGAGATAATTTAATTTGTCAAATAAAGAAATGATTGAGATGATAATGGAAGAGATGGTGATCCGGTTATGGGCAAAATAAACAAACAAAAAGAGCAATATCATGAGCAACATAAAGTTCTTTGCCCCCAATAGCCCGTCAAAAAGACAAAGCATCATTTTTGGTGCATTTGCGTATATACCACACAATTCTCACACATTTATGACACCTAAATTTTGATATTTATATTTTAAACACTTTAATCTTTTCTACCACCTAAAAGTATTTTTACTGGTTAAACTTTTAAATGTAAAATTCATATTGTTGATGTATGGATAGAGTGCTATAGATATAAAAAATAGGTGTTGGAATTGTAAATATATAAGAATTATATGGAACGTATGTAAATTTTTCTTGAATTTTTAATAAATATAAATTAAATTATGGGCGGTTTTACACAGTGCGTGTGGAGCGGGTTTTTTTAAATCTACCCTCAAAAGTGTTAAAGTTAGTCCTCAAACGCTGTTAATGAGGGTTTAATTAATTATCATCAGCTATTTCAACCTATATTAAAAGAATATGAGGACTAAAATTATACTTTTATTATTGATGCGTGCTAAAGGCTTCACGGAGGTAGAGTAAAAGATTATCGTCATCGTATTGCTCGAAGATTTAGCACAAACTCGGATAAAAAAAAAAAAAACAATAAGTAGAGACACTAGAAGTGTTTACGAGAAAAACTCGGAAAAAAGAAAAAACCACAAGGTCTGACCAAGTTAAAGAGATCCACTATAAACTAAAGATTACAAATACAACCCTTTATCCCACAGAAGATAAATGGTTGCAAAGTCTCCATAGTTACAACGTTGACGTGCGGATGAATTTGTTGCAAGGAGTGAGTGCTATAGATAGAGATCTGCGAAAACCAATAGGTGGCAGTTGACGGTGGTGGGCAGTGGTCGACCGATAGAGATCGGAAGCGGCCAACAGTCGATGGTCGACAGTGGTCATAGGTGGTCTACGACGGTTAGTGGCGGTTGATGGCAGTCGGCGACAATCAACAACGACAAGAGTGATGCTAAACTTTAGCTCTTTCTCAAAGCTTCAAGTTCTTCCTCAAGCCTCAAGCCTCAAGCCCTCCTAAACTCTCAAGCTCTCTCCAATTTTCATGAGAGGTGCAGGGTTCTGTTTAGAGAGTTCAAAGTGCAATTAATGCAAAAATATGAATCATTTTGATGGAAGACTCGAAAGCTTCCCTTGATCATATGACATTTGATCGGATGACTCAAAAAGTTATCCTGTGATCCGTGTCTTGCATCAAGATATCTGCCGATAACGAAAATTTGTTGATAGCGTATTAATTATGAACTCTGAAACAAAAATGACTACTTTCACTATTTTCTTCTTTATTTATTTATGAAAGAGTGACATATGCATGTGCTCCGTTTATGGTAGAGCTTTTAAGTGACCACATTAGCATGCGCATGACCGTGTGGGTGCAGGATAAGTGGAGCGGCGTTGGTGGTCATTTCACCATGTTAAGACCATCGCAGCTGGTTCACATTAAGCTATATTGTGACGTTTCTTATTAGTGGCATAATCCGAATTTAGGGTGGAAGAGAGAATGATTTATTAAAATAATTAATTATATATAACATAAATATTGAATATATTTTAAAAGCTGCAAGGCTTTTTTACTTCACATTCTATCAATTCCAAAGAGCATTGAGTAGAGAGATGTAATCCGTTTAACGCAATCAAAATAATTAGTTTAAGAAAGTTATTAATATTTTTTTTCTCATTAATTATTAAATTTAGCTAAAAAATTATCTTGCATGAAAAGATTATGTAATTTATAATTAATCTATGGTCTACATATATAGGTTTGAATGTGGCCCTTATATGCATTCCACCAGACACATGGATGCGAGGCAGGGGATAGAAGAAGAAGAAGAAGACATGAGTTTGAGTTTATTAGACTACTAGTTGTGGAGCCTTTAGTGATTTAAAGGTATAGGTCCCACTACTATGATGAATAAGAGAAAGAGCTCAAGTGGGAAAAAGGAAATGTGAGGGCTTTATGTGTGGCCAACTTATCCCTTGGTTTTAGGATTTTTTTTTCCCTTTGTTTCTTTGTCATCTACATGAAGGAGGAGAGTACTAATTATGAACACTGCGGTCTACCTAGGGTTAGGGTTTTGGCTTTGGCTTTAGCTTTAGCTTTGACATGACTTTGATGGGTTGGAGAGCAGGGAGCAAAGCATTGCTATCTTGTTTGTCACTTCTAGGTGAGGGCAATAGAGGAGCTCAATATAATGGTCTAGATTGTAGCTAGGCTCATTAGATGCTACATATATATATATATTTTTTTCGAGAGAGGGAAGTGGTGTGAGTTGTAATGGAAAAGGTGCACGCTAGATCATGCGTAAATAAGGACTTTAAAACTTTATGTCATTAATGTTTTAATTTTTTTATTTATAACAAAAAGGAACACAACTATTGATTCGTTAATTGTAAATTGAAGGATATCGAGCAATAAGAAGGATGCATCGTAGATTAATCTCTATATTGCAATTATAAGCAGGGGGGGGTGAAGATTTTTTTTTTCTTTTTTCGAGTAGATTATAATGTCACAAGGATGAGATGAATCTAATCAAACTCCTCTCTCTCTCTCTCTCTCTCTCTCTCTCTCTCTCTCTCTCTCCCTCCCTCCTCTTCCTCCTCCTCCTCTCTCCCTCCACTTTTGGCTTTTAGGGAAGCATCATCACAACGAGTAGGAAGGACCCTGCCAAAACAAGATAGTCCTCGAGATTAGAATCTTATCTTTGTGATTTTAATGAAAGTTTTCATGTGAAGGCTTTATATAAAAAAATAAAGAAAAGAGGCGCCAAATTTTAAATTTATGTAATGGTTAATTGATATTTTTATTCAAAATATTTTGTTAGCTCTATGATATGGGATTAAACCTAAAATTTTACTTTTCATACAATCTTCTTATCATATCAGTGTTGTAACCATCACACTAGCAAAAGAAGCGTGCAAAATCACACTCTCTACACCAAACATTACCCAAAAGGGCATAAAAAGGTTAGCAATTGCATTTTTTATTCGAAACCACTTTTCATCTTTTGTCAGACTTTAAATCGAGCACCATCTCTAATACACCAACTTAGTTACTGTTAGAATGCAATGCATGCATTAATTTATTCTTGAAAATTGACAAAAGAGAGCTATGTTGGAGCTCTTAATGTCTAAAGTGGATGCTTGATTGGAAAATGGCTTGCTCGTGGCCATTAACTATATTATCTTCTGATCTTAGATGTATAGGAGCGTAACCATATTATATAGCCTTTTTTATCGTCGTATATATAATATAAAGTAGAAAGGTGCCGACCTATTTTTACTTTTAAGACTAAGAATATTTGAAAATGAGGGATTTAGATAGTAAGCTTGAGATCCTAAATTCCCTTAAATAATTATTACTAAATAATCTAAAACAATAATTTATTTTGTTTATTATTACAGTATCAAAAGGCTAATATAATACAGCACAACATAAAGTCATAGGCATCATAATGCCCTCTAGAGCAGCAGCCATTTCCCAGAATATATTCTTTCTTATTTAGCTATAGTAGCTGTAACTATTTATTAAAATTATTATAAAAAATGTTTCTAAGTATTAATCATAAAACTTCAGAAATTAGGAAACATAATTATGTAGATTTGTATTAATGATTGCTTCTAACTAAAAACCCTGCAAGAATTGTAAAATTACAATCTCATGTGGCTGAAATTATGAAAGACATGGCATTACTTTATTTAATGTTGAAGTGTTTGCAACAATGATAAGAAAAAGTTAATGTGTAGGTTCTATGTGACAGCACGAGCTACACAATAAATCATTTGATTATGCTAAGGGAGTTCCACACTAGTGGGGTCGTTCCCGTTAATGGGAACATAAGCACAATCATTCAATATATAAATATATATGTATATATATATATGCCGCGTACCCCGACCTGTTGGTTGGCATCCACCGTATAAGACCCCTCATTAGAGGGTTCAAATCCCATTTGGTACAGTTGGCCTTAAAGATATAATAGACTCAGTTCATTTCTTTATATAAATAATGCATCACCTTAATATAAGGTTTATTGTTGGTTGAAAAAGTCTATGAGCTTCAATTATGCAAAAGAGACCTCAGCCTTTGCAATATTTTCACTCTATGGCCAATATTGTTGGAAAAGGTGCTGAGCTCATCTTATGGATGTACTGCAATTTCTCTGTGAAATAATTGTGTAGGCATAGGTCTATGGGTAATGCATCCGTGAGTAATGCTTTTTTGTCTGGTGAATAGTTTTTGTTTTCTCCTTTTTTATTAGAATGATTGAATGCCGGGCTCAATAATTTAACCATAAAGTGCATAAAATATTGAAAATTAGATGAGATTTAATTTAATAATTTGGAGCAAATTAAAAAAAGATAATGTTTTCGTAATTTTTGTTGAAGTTATTGGAGTCGTCAGCTTGTTTATATAGATGTTGTCGTCGTATAATTCCTCTTTCAAAATAACTTTGCCTCCTGGATCATATGTAATGAACTGAAGATGAAATAAATCATAAGAGACGAGATATATGACGAAAATACATAAGCAAATTAAAAAGAACGTGGAATATTTTCATAAGATAACCTTCATGCAATCGTACAAGAGAATATGTCTGAAACTAGATCGGATCGAAAAATGCCTTGGAGACATATGCACGAAGAAAAACCTATGAAAGTAACCCAAAATCATAGAATCAACTTTTTATGCTTGTTTTGGGTACAGAGCAACTCCCAAAATAATTTATGCATTTGGTTACTTATATCTTGGAAGATGCCCAAGAACACTCTCGATAAGAAGAGTCTTTTATGCATTATTTTTGATCTGGTTATTTATAAAACCAAAGTATTTTAATCATCTCGAATGGGAGAATCCCAATGCTTTCGACGCTTGTACTGGGCCATAGGGAGGATGGTGAATCACCATAGCCACTACGGGCAACAACGCCTAGGCATACAAGGCTCGCAAGACGATATCAACAATTTTCAAAGGAATGTCAAAGCTTAAGAGATGTGTCAACAAAAAAGGGGAGGAATCCCTAAACGGGTAGAGGTTGGCAGTTCAGGATACCATAGATCTGTCATCCTAAACTATGAAAACCCTAAGTTTACCTGGTCGTAAAGGTAAAGTCCCAACCCGACAAGGAACCTCTTGTCCACAATCCATAAATTGTGTTGTCTAAGAGAATCCTAGTAGCTCTAAGGTCAAAGAAAAGAGACCTTTAATTTCCTATCACTCTCTAAGAGGTGGAATAGGTACATGTGGGATTTATACTCGTCAATTCAATGACAAAGATGCTGCTGGAAAGGAGAAGAGGAGAGGGGTCCATCTTCATAGCCAAAACCTCCCCATAAAGGACTATACTCTTATCTGGGTTGAGGGAGCCTTTAACACCGTACTCGTTCGGTTTTGTACCTCAAACACGCACCATGGGGGTCCAGATACCCATGTCTTGGGCGGGGGGACTTCGAATAGGTAGAGTGAGGTCTTTGAACATTAGAATGGCCCTCAAACACTTCCTATATCATAAATGATGCCACCGGATGGTGGACTCTTCTGATCAAGTTCGAATCATTAGAGACCCTGGTTTTGTACCTCAAACACGCACCATGGGGGTCCAGATACCCATGTCTTGGGCTATGGGACTTCGAATAGGCAGTGTGAGGTCTTTGAACATTAGAATGGTCCTGAAACACTTCCTATATCATATATGATGCCACCGGATGGTGGACTCTTCTGATCAAGTTCGAATCATTAGAGACCCTGGTTTTGTACCTCAAACATGCACCATGGGGGTCCAGATACCCATGTCTTGGGCTATGGGATGCTATGATTGAATACTAAATAGTCTCAAGTCATTCAAGTGGACATCCACATGTGATATCAAAAATATAACACAACAATAAATATACAACTTTTAACAATAATTTTATATCGATTCACTCATAGAATGTTGTATTGTTTTGGCTATTGTATACTTCCCATGATGATGATTGTGGAGTGTTTTGGTTGAGAATAGTTTGAATTAATCACATTTAAGGTGTAAGAGCTTTAAATATTTGAATGTTTAGTTGATATTAAAACATCTAATGTATTTTTTTGAGGAATTACAAACTCTCTCAATAGTTTACTTCTAGTATATTACAATTTCATCTGAATATATCAAACAAAAACCCAAATATATCACTTCATATTGCTCATTGTTCTCATGAACTCTACACAACACTCACCCATAAATATTGTGATGCTCATTGTTCTTGTGAACTTCATGTACCGCATTGATTTCCACTCTGTACGACCTCACCTTATTATACTTTCGATGACCCATCCGTATCATTGTCATTACCGCACTATCTTGTCTTGCTGGTCATCACTACATCATCTTGTCCTAACTTTAGCTCTGCTTTTGACTAACTTATCTGTGTGCTAACCTCTTATGACTCCCCCTTCTGTTTCAACACTTTTGATCTCCATCTTTCATTGCATGCAAGCTCTTGACCATGACTTTACCCAACTTAATGTCATTCAATAAAAAAAAAACTAAAAAAAAAAAAGATTCAATTTATATTAATAAAAAAATTATAAAAAAAGCACAAAAAATTAATATCATGAGCTTGTTTATGACCAACCACATATTAAATAGAATTTCAAAAAGTTTGAATTTATTTTATACTCTATCTACAATACACTTGAATTCTAATTAATCATAAACCTAGGAGGTTAATATATCACTATTAAATAGTAAATAGATAAGATAAACAAAGAATAAAAAATATGCCTAAATCCATCACTTTGACAAAGCATTCAAAATAGATGGGAATTCTCCCTCAAAAAAGACTGAATAGTGAATATGGCAGTTTATTTATTTATTTATCTATATCCAATTCTTATGTATTTCCATATATAACATCTATACTTTAATTTTTACATTTATACCATCCAAATCTTACTCATAAATACATCTTTTCATATCTAGCGAAGATGAAATGCAAGTAAACTTACAATTAAGGTGTTAACAGTTGTAAATGCATAAGGATTGACTGGTATACATGTAAATCTTTTTTTTTTTTGTTTTTTTTTTATATATAAAGAATTTAGGATCCGTTTGGGGGCAGCGGTGCGTCACCGCCCTACATTTTTGTTTGCTCGGTTAAATTTCATTTTAATAGCTTTATAAAAAAAATCACTGAAATCTGTATTTTCCCATATCACTTTTCCTCAAAAATATTTTATAATAATAATTATAATTTATTTTTTAAATATTTAATTATTATTGAGCAGTTTAACGTGTGCAACAGAAACTTAAGGGGCTACAAATGGTTGTTTGTACGCAGCGTTACTCTACGCCGTTGGATCTAGAGCTTTAAAGTGATTAGATTTAGTACAGAATTTGCTGTGCCGCACCTTAAAACTCATCGCTTGTTAATGATTGGTTGCTCTCGTACGTCTTGATTGAAGGATGATAATTTCATGCGAACAAGTCGTACTTTTGAGAAAGGATGGCCGCTGGCACGTACTTCCTGATTAGTCCATCTCAAACGGTACTATTTTCACTGCTTGCATTTATTTTAGTTAATTATTATTTTTTAATTATTAATTTTATGTTCATAATTTATTTATTTATTTTATCTTAATTTCTAATCAACCAAAACAATTTATTTTAAATAATACAAAATTATATATACTGTATGTATGCATGTATGCATGTATGCATGGACATGTGGCCTCAAATTACATTATCATCCAAATCTTTCATATCACATAAAAATTCCATCACTTTAACTTAAAAAAAGTTAATTACACATTTTTATGTATAGATACAAAGGGGAATTTATTTAAAATATCATTGGACAAAAAATAGAAATGAGTTGAACAACAAATAAATGACTAAATTTCAACTCGAATACAAAATAAATAACTTCAATCATACAAACAATTCAAATCAAGAAAAAGGGAACAATGAGCAAATAACTTAATAGATGTGCTCAATGCTGAGCCGTGGTTCCGTTATGTTAGTAGAAGCGTTCGTCTTCTTCTTTGTGACTCATGTTTAAGCAAGTCTAGTTCCTTTGGCTCAACTTCTCAAACAAAAATAATAGGATAGCTTATGCTTAATTCGGATGATTAGAATTCTTTATGGAAATCAATATATTGAGAGAGACATTGCATAGGAGAAGGGAATAAATGGGAAAAAAAGGGAAAAAACTGTAGATAAAAAAGAATAGAAATCAGACAACTAAATTAAGAGTTTTTTTATAATTAGAAGACTCCTTATTTGCAATATCTTTATTCTGATATATTTTCCTTTTAGCTGAATATTTAGATTATAAATATGTATTATTAAGTTACCTAAAATAGATTATATGCACTTTATTTTGTACCAAAAATAGATTGTAAGATTGTTATTTAATGGAATGAAAGCAAAGGGAAAAAACAATTGAGTCTATTAAGTATCAACCTATTTTTCTCAAAACTTTGACAACAACAATGTTATTTCTTATTATTAATTTTTTAATTAAATTCAAGCTCGAAGAATTGATTAGAGGAAATCCATTTAATTAAAGTTAAGATCCAAGGAGGCACTTATGCTAAAAAGAGAAGAATAGAAGGGCCTTCTTGTAAAAATTCCTGCCTGAATTCAGTCACTGTCACCTATGAGCGTAGCAAGCATGCATGAAAAGAAGCCGGCAGGGCTGAGATCATCATCTCTGACTCTATTTTTATTACTCAAATTATTTGGCTGCAAGTGCATGCCATGAGAGCTCCCCATTGCATTCATGGCCTCCTTTTCCCTTCTTTTTTATTTTAATGCATTAAATTCTCTTAATTAATTATCAATTAAGTAAATTTTTTTTTTCAATGCAATAAATTCTCCTTATACCACACAATTTTTATATATCACATATCTAACACCCAAATTATGATATTTATATTGATAGTATTTTGGTATCATAAACAAATGCATGAAAAAAATTATTTCACTTTCAAAAAGATAGTTATGGTATGCACCTTGAACTCATTTATAAATTGCATACACCATCAAGTAGGAAAAAAAGAGAACTGAGCAATAAAACCAACCAAACAACCAAAGTTGGTGACATTCTTCTAAATGAGATGGACCCAAAGCATCATCATTCCAAAATTGAAAAAAAAAAAGGAACAAAATTATTACATATCTACCACCCAAAATATTAAATATGACATTTTAATCACCCAAAACTTAAATATGACATTTTAATCATTTAAAATCTTCATTTAAAAACTTCATGACGGGCTTTATAAGGTAGCACTAATAAAAAAAAAATGATTAAAATGCTATCTTTAAATTTTAAAGGATTAAAATATTATAATTAATATTTTGGAGGGTTGATATGTAAAAAAAAAAGGAAAAAAAAAGCCAAAAAAAGAAAAGAATTTATACTTGCAGCAGCCCGTTCGCAGCGTGAGGAATAACCAGAGCATCCATCTCCGAAATCAACAAAGCTGCTTCTCCCTTATGTTCCCCATCGTCCATATTCTCCAACATCTCATCCTCACCGTCCATATCATCCTTCCCTTTATTCCTCTCCTGAATTTTCTGCAGGGCTGTTGAGGGTAATTTCGTCAATTCCCCCGCCCTCGCCACCTCCGCAACCCAATCCATCCGCACCAACACCCAACCCATAAGCGCGGCACACGTGGCTTGGGCCGCCAACAGCCCAACCCACAACCCGATAAACCCGAGCCCGACCACAAAACCCATTAAAACCGCCACCGGGGTCCCCACCAGATAAAACGACCCGAAGTTAATATTAGCTCCGGTGGTGGGCCTCGCGCTTCCCCTCAAAACCCCACACCCCGTCGTCTGCGGGCAGTTCCCCAACTCACATAATCCGGCGATCGGCAGAGCCGCCGCCGTCAACTCCAGAATCTCTCTGTCTCTTGTGAACATTTTTCCCCACCGGTTCCTCACCGCCGACGTGAAGCCCATCGCCGCAAGCCCAAGAACGAATGCGTAGCAAATGGCCACCGATGCCGCTATGCGGGCCTTCCTGGGCCGGCCGGCCCCCAGCTCGTTCCCTACGCGGGTCGATACGGCGAGACTGAGAGCGGACGGGAAGACGTAAACGAGAGAAGTGGTTTGGATCAGGATTCCCATGGAAGCGACGGCAGCCTGCGGGCGAGATAAAAGGCCGCATAGAAGAATCATGAGCTCGTACCACCACCATTCCAAGCAGACGGAAGCGCAAGTTGGGAGAGAGAGGCGGAGCAGGCCGGCCCAACCGCGGAATGCATCTGGACCGGGCTTGACCCAAGCGGCGCGATGGGGGCCCGGGAAGAAGAAGATGAACAGGAGTAGGGAGATGACGGTGTTGAGATTAGTTAAGTACATGGCGATAGCTACTCCGGCGACTCCCATACGGAGGCGGACGACGAGGAGGTAGTTGAGGGGGATGTGGGCGGCGAGGGAGGCGGCGGAGCAGGCGGCGACGGGGAGAGTGAGGTTCTGTGAACGGAGGTAGATCCTGAGAGGGTGTAAGAAGGAGAGGAAGATGAGGTCGGGAATGGCGGCGGTGGCAAAGGTGGAGGCGATGGTGGAGATGGAGTCGTCTTGATTTAACCAGAGGAGGATGGGGCGGATGTTGAGCCAGAGAAAGGAGATTGGGAGGGAGGCTGCGAGGAGGAGGAGGATGGTGCGATGGAGAGTGAGGCTGAGGAGATGGCGGCGGCGAGCCCCAAAAGCTTGGCCGCAAATGGGTTCCATACCCATGGCGAGGCCGGAGAGGACGGAGTAGCCGGTTATGTTAGTGAAGCCAATGGAGAGAGAGCCGCCGGCGAGTTGAAGGTCTCCGAGGTAGCCGAGGAAGAGCATGGAGATCATTGCTCGGGAGTAGAGAACCAGACCGGTGATGGCGGTGGGGAAGCAGAGTTTGCTTATGGCGCCCATTTCTGAGAATATCTGTACATATATATATGTTTTATCTCATGTGAGGGAGATCGATGCTGCGCATGAAATGATGATATGAAAATGTACGTACGTGAGGAATTAATGTTACTTGATTAATGTGAATGTAATTGAAAGAAAAAAAAGAGGTGGATTTTTCACTGGTTATGAGGGGTGGGGAACGATGAGTACCTCGGAGGAGGAAGGAGGTCGGTGGAGGTCGTCGTGGTCGGCGTGGAGAGGAGGAGTAGAGTTTAACATATGTTGATAATTCAGTAGATGTACGATCGAGGAGGAGGAAGAACGGAAAGGTTGGATTTTGATGTGGTAGAAAATAAAAATGGGGTTTTTATATGAATTGTTTGATATTTGGAGAATGGGGGGAGTTTAGAAGATGATTTTGGTTGATTAATTTGGTTTGAATAGAGGTTGATGGAACAAAGGGAGGCCAGTGTGGTGTTTATTTATAGTGGGAGTGTAAGATGGATTTTATTTTTATTTTTTAATTTTTGTTTTTTGTGTGACACGTGTTTGATGATTGGAGAGTTGGTAGGGTTTTCCATAGTGGGGAATGGGGAGTGGGGGTTCACTTGATGGGGGGAGGAAGGGGATAACTATTTTAATCTAGCTTTAATTTGAAGATAAATAGTGTTATGCTATATAGTATCTCTCTCTCTCCCTTTCTCTATATATACAAATTCCTATATATTTACACATATACCTAACACCTAAAATTCACTTTTTATATTCATACCATCCAATTTTTTCATATCACATAAAAAATACCATCATTTTTATTTTTACAATGTTATATACACCTTTTTATGTATGTAAGAAGTAAGATTTGGGTATTAGATATCTATATGCATAGGAATTGAGTGATATGTATGTAAATTTTTCTTTTTATTTATTTATTTGAAAGTCATGTTTTAGATGAATTATGTGAGTGTGACCTAAATCAACCAAAATAATTTTAAAATATTGCTATAGTTATGAGCTAAAAGCTCTTTATATTTAATTTATACTCAGCACCTAAGTTTTAAGTGAATTGAATACTGGAATCCAATATGTTAAAATTCTTAATTTTATTTTATAATCATTTGTGCTCATGCATTCAAGCACAATAATAATATAGATAGGTCACAAAACATTGTCGTTTATATGTTAACTACTTAAGATTTCCTCGTTCATTAAATGAATGAATTTAGCCAAAATAATTCCCTTGGCTCATTTACTAAATGAGTCAAGCGTGAATACAGGAGAATGTGTTATCATATTCAACTTCATATATATGAATTATAATTATTAAATATAAGTGTGTATCTTTACATTAAAATGTATTTTGTAAAGAGTTATAACTTTCGTATTTTGTAGAGAGTTATAAATATATTCAAGAAAGTAAAAGAAAGTAATTATATTTGAATATAAACATGCTAGGAAAAATCAAATGTATGGATCAAAGAATATATATGTTTTATTTCAATTAAATCATATATATATATGTATGTATGTATGTATGCATTAATCAAATTTTATTTTAATTTAACTAATTTAAAGTTACATCATATGAGTTGAAAAAGAGGAATTAAGAAGCATATATATTACGGTTTAAAATGCAAATAATTTTTCATGCTTTTAATTTAATAAAATTTGTTTTTTTCTTTTGGGAGAAATGCAGTGAGCGGTGAAGAAGAAATATGCTTCAATGGTGTAGCAGAAGCTTATCAGTGAGTGGGGAATTTGAGCTCCATAACATGATGCTACATGATTTGATGTTAATTTCAAAGTCGAATATATTGTTTTGTGATTGGTTGGTAAAAATTCTGTCTTTCGGTTTCCATTATCTCATCACTAGTTGCTATCTTAATTTGTAATTTTAATTTATATTAAAATATAATCAATATTTTTTGCTTTAATTTAAACTCTTTATATCTTCAAATAAATAGAAACAAATTAAATTTTGTGGAGCTAATAAATTTATTAAAAAATAAATAAATAAACATTTTATTTCTTATGATTAATACAAATATCAAAAAGAGCCTTGTTCTTCAATCCTGTTTCTTCTTCAGTTTGAACAGCCATATGCTCCAACTTTCTCATTCAAATTGACGTGCCACTTTGTCTTTGTAATTATCTTTAATGGAAAGAATAAAGTGTCAAAATAGTCTCTGCTTATATACATGAGGTGATTTTAAGCAAAGAGTTTATTGAAGTATCAAAATAGTCTACTTTTTAATTAATTAGGGTTGAAATAGTCCTCAAGAAGGATTATTAGAGTTCAATTTTAAAATGGTCTCACTTTTTAAATTATGACTGACAGAGTCTCGATGGAGGACTATTGAAGCTCAGTTCATGTAAATAGTGGAGGACTATTTTGACACTTCTATGTACACTGAGACTACAACGACCCCATGTAAATAGTGGGGGGAGTATTTTGTCAATCTAATCTTAATGAAAGGCCCGAAAAAAAATGGAATAAATTATCTTGTTTCCTAAAATGACCACCATAAAAATTATTTTTAATGAAAAAAGTGGGTCAGAATATTCTCATTAAAAATTAGTTGGAATGAGCCCTGAAGCTATTAATTAACTTTACTTTGAAAAGTGCATAATTGTTCTAAAATAGATTTAATAATCCTAAAGTTTATCTTAATGAATCAAATATTGATGAGCTACTTTATGTTATTTTTCTTGATATTTGTAGGTAGTTTTTAATTTTATCCCCACTCAAAGATAAATGGAATGCCTTAATTTGGTTCTCCAATAACAATTGGCTTCTTCTGAATATGGAGTCATGTAAAGATAAGAAACAAGGTTATCTGACCTATGTCTATCCATATATATATATATATATATATATTATTAACTCAAGTGGGAAAACCACTTCATATTTACTTAATTGTTTTCACAATAGGAAACGCATAAGATTTTGCATCCCCACCCCCACAAAAGAAGTAATGCATTACAGCATTAAATTTAACCCCATATTAACTACTGAACTTATTCAAATCTATAAAAAATATAAAAAAAAATCAACTAATACTTCATTTTCATTTTTTGCTAACATCTACATATCATCATGTCCGATTACCATAAACATTAGACAATAAAGGAAGCTTTACAGACATATGACAGGATTCATATGTATTTACATATATATCTAACATATTTACTTTAATTTTTACATTTATATTGCTTTACCTACACCTTTTATTCCACTTTCTGAAATTTAAAATGATATAGCTCTGATGTGATATGAAAACTTTAAGCAGTGTAAATACATAGAAATTGGATGGTATATACCAAAAGAAACAGTAGTAACTATTTCCACAAAATTTTACTCTTGTT
Source organism: Phalaenopsis equestris (assembly GCF_001263595.1). Taxonomy (NCBI): domain Eukaryota; kingdom Viridiplantae; phylum Streptophyta; class Magnoliopsida; order Asparagales; family Orchidaceae; genus Phalaenopsis; species Phalaenopsis equestris. Next base: position 39,171,429 of record NW_018164444.1, on the reverse strand, counting down.
AAGCTCTACCATGGTAAGCATGCAGGGAAGAAAAAAAAAAAAAGATAGAAAGGAAGAGAGGCAGAGCACGTGCAGTGAATAATAGTAATAACAATAATAGTTTCCACTTAACCAAAATGGTGAAAAAGGATGGTAGTGGGAAGAGGCAGCAGTTGGAAGATAGGGAACAAACAGCACACAAATCCAAATCCCTCCACACACAACACCACTTGTTCGCTGCACCCCTTTTCACAGCACCCCTCCCCCTCCCCTGCTGCTCCAAATGCACAACACCACTGTGCATGCATGCCTTCTCTGCATCAATCCTAGCTATCAGGAGGAGGCTTGTCAACTTCTACAATAGTAAGCAGGCGAAGCTGCCAAAGGATGAGCTGATGAATACCCATAAAAATGTCAGCAAACACGTCTGTCCAGCCCAGCTGGGGGGAGGGGAGGACCGCAGGGACTCCCATACTGCCACTCAAAGACAATCTATTAAAGGATAAGGACACCAAAAATATTAATAATAATAATTTTTTTACAGCATACTTGTACATATATATTTCACCAGCACCTCTGTCACAAAAGCTTTCACTGAAAGAGGAAAAGAGAATCCATAGGTCCGATCCCAACCTAGTGTGGTCCCCTATACATACTGCACTGTATCCACCATTGTCTCTCTCCAAGACCACAAAGGGTGAGGGTAAATGGAGGAGGGAAGGAGGTGAAGTGGGAATGGATTAGATGAAAGAAACAATAAATGCAAAGCTACTGTACGACTACTGTGCTTCTTTGTCGCCCTACTGAAAGACATGAAATGTGTTGTTAGGCGAGACAGACGCATATACTTATCAATTATGTTACAAGGATTGTGCTTCTGTATAGTAATGGGAGCTGTTGCTTGCCTTGTCTGTATGCATGGGGGAATCTAAGTAGGGAAACTTGAACACTGTTTGTGTGAATTAGGTTGGAATTTTTTCTATGGGGGTGCGCAGCCCTACAAGGGAGTATCCAAAGAGAACATCAACTCATCCTCGTTCTATATTTTGTTTAAGTTTTTGAATATATATGGTGTTTTTTTTTTCTTGGGATGATGTATTAAAATTCAGATACATAAGGAAAAGAAGAAAGCTCTCATTTTTTATGCCAAAAAAAGGACATTTAATAGGAATAAGAAATGAACAAAAAAAATAAAAGAGGGGGTTTTTAGTCTCCATTTAGCTTTAATGTATTGCATCTATGGATGTAAACAAATCTAATCGAGCTTGAACTATATATCATCAACTTTAATTTGATTAATTAATCGGGATTGAGCTCAAATTTAATTAATTCAATGGGCTTAAGCAGGTTCACGAGCTGACTTTTTTTAGTATGAAAGAGAAAAAAAATGTTAATTTAAGCCAGTTTTCTAATAAAATATAATTAAGATTTTGAATATAATTAATAACAAATCAGTTAATATAAGGGGTGATTACATACATGACATCCAAAACATTGCAAGCACCCTCTTTCATTCATTTTTCAAATTCTCGCTCAAATATCAAAGGTCACGATAAAATCCAAACTCATATTTTTCATTTTTATCAAATTCACAATGGTTTTATCATTACACGTGTAAATATATTGGTTTCATAGTTTTACAACACCACAGATACTTGATTTGTAAATAACAATATTTCTTGTCCTCTCTTAATTATACCTTATATAAAATATAAAATAACATTTTGTTATATTTTAAGTAATTTAAGAAAAAAAATTAATTTTTAATGTAACTTTTTATTAATTATTTTGTTATGCTTTAAATATACTTTTTATTAATTATTTTTTAAATAAACCAACTCACAAGTTAACAAATAGAGTCAGAGCCAACTTGAACTTGACTTGTTAGCTCATTGAGTTCAGTTCACGAGCCACTTATCGAGTCAAGCCAAACCCAACTCACAAATCAGCTTGGCTTACTTATAGCTATCTTGATGTTGTATTTTAGAGTTAAAAAGATTATTTTTATTATAAAATTAACTTCAGATTGATGCTTATATAGCTTTAAGAGTTGGTGATTGTATAAAAAATTATAAATTTTGAGCAATCACCGTGATTTTCCATTCATTTCCGTTGTTAGCTTTCTGAGTTGTTAAAAGTTATTAGTTCCATCCTCCTCTTTCTAATGCCCCAATTTTTTTTTTTTAAACCAATCTAACTAATTTAATTACTTATTGACTAACATAAAAATAATTTAAAAAATTAAGCTAGAAAAAAAATCTATAAACATATTTTTTGAGAAATTAAATTAAAATTACTCAGTAAAGTAATTAAATAATTCCCGATTATTTCTATTTACATTATGGCCATTTTAGTCCCAAAATTTATAGAAATGTAAAAATAATCTCCAACAATTTTAAAATTAAATTCTAATAGTCCTCCGTAGAAACTATTTCAACAGTCTAGAATTATTTTAACACTTCTATAAACTCTACGACTAAAACAGCCCCGCACTGTTTATAGGCACCATTTGCTCAATTTAAACTATTAACTCTTAAAAAATTGATCCCTATTAATTTCTTTAAATTTAATCCAAAATAATCCAACAGAAGAACTAATTTAAATCACATTTGAAAAATCAAGAGAATGAAATGAACACAATAGATTAGATAGCAAAGGCTTAAAATCACCTCTACACATGATTAAGAAGTGATTTTGACCATCGTCTAGACAAGATTCATATCAACATTCATGAAGCTATAAACTTTTGTGCAGAATAATCGTGAAGATTCATAAAGTAATTTCTGAATCACATGGCATAGCAAAAATAGAAGATCCCAAGCTATAATTTTCTCAACATTTCCAGTAATTAGCATGTAAAATTAAAGTTCTGGCAACAAAATTTTTAAAAAAAGATGGTCCTGATCCTTTACAGAAGCAAAGATTTGTATGGATATTGTAGACGTTTTATGCAGTATAAAGCTGTAGCAGCATTAAAATACTTCAGAACCACAAGATAAGCCCGGTCCCAATTCCCAGATTCGGATGCAATAACATTTAAGAGCAGCCCACAAACAATCAAAGGGGGGAATTTACATACATACCCACCAATTCTCATGTATTTACATATATATCACCAAGATTTTACTTTTTTTACATCATAAATACGACCATTTTAACTTCTAAGAAGTGAAATACACCTTTTCATGCATGGGAAAGAAGGTATGCATGTAAAAAATTCAAGTTTTGTTATTAGATATGTAAATAAATAGGAATTGAGTGGTACGAATGTAAATCTTTCAAAATCAAAGCTTAAATCAACTGAGCCAGCAGGATGTCCCCATCAAGGCATCCAAATGAGTTGCAGGCCACCAAGGCATCTGCACAAGCTATCACAGCAAAAGCTTAAATGAAAAGGATGGTATTTGCAGGAAATTGAACCAAATCAATTTATGTGGAGAAAAAGAAAAGACTGATAAACTACAGCATTAAGCCAACTTATAGAACAATTTTGTCTGCATTAATGTCCAAGTGGGGCTAGATTGCGACAATCACTAACCAAAATTTGGACACAAAATTAGAAAAAGGATAAATTCCAAGTGCTTACGGAAAGAAGAAGAAGATGCCTTTTGTGCTTAATATTAAAACAAACTTTATGGAGACGAAAGCTACAGTTTTCTAGAAATTACACATTTTATGGCACCATTAACCAAGAGTTTTATTTGACTAATTTAAGCAGTTGATAGACTCTCCTCTTTAGAACTTATCGTTAGTTTCTGGAAGAACAGTCAGGTCATGGGTTCAAAAAGCCTTTCAAGCACAAAACATATGGAGCATAAATTTTTCCGAGAATTTACATGCATAGCACACAATTCTCATTTAATTACATATCTCATCCTAAACTGTCATATTTACACATATAGCACACAAAACTTAAATATCACATAAAAAATAGCACTATTATCACCTTTTAGAAGTGAAGAAGTGAAATATACGTCTCCGTGCATAGGCTTTAAGCACCAAAATGCTATATTTGTATATACCAAAGTTTAGGTGTGATATATGTAAATGCATAAGAGTTGTGTTCTACGTATGCAAATTTCTCGATTATTTTTCATTTGACATTAACATTACATTTAATTACTACTGTACAATGATGATTGACACTTTAGTGGGACTCACACAGTGGATTTGAACTTTGGGAAGAGTTTGGTTGGCCATGGCTTCAAGCACGCATTTGATAAATCCTTGAACCATGTTTGCCTGCAACCATAATCAAAATTTTGCAATTTGTAGATGAAATGAGAAAATGAAAATATGTTTTCATATAGAATTTATGTCATGGTACAGGAAAGTTGACAAGATAAGATATTCAGAGACATCAATTATTTTTTGATTTTTCATTATTACCAGCAATAACTCTTCGTAGTTTCTATATTCAACTTCAGACAACTATTACATTATGTCTCATAAGCCTTTTTTTGACCAAGTAGATCAAAAGTTATAACTACTTCAAATGATAAGAAAACCACGAGGTCTTCATCAAGGCTATCTTCATATCCTTTAGGTTAGTTCATCCTAACCTTCATGTTAGTCCTTTTCTCCTATAATCATTTTTCCTTCAATGTATGTACATAATCCTAATTCTACAAAGTCATTTTCTGACAGTTTCTAACAAGGATCTTCTTGATCCGGTCGACTGCATTCTCTAAGTAAGTACATTAGAGATTTTGACGATCTAGAATGCTAAAAATCACAAGATCTTGACAAGGGTCATTCCTCGGATCTTTAGGTTATGTTATCAGTCTTGATGCTCTATCCCTCACAACCTTCTCTTTAATTGTGAAATAGCTTCATGAGATATAAACCTTGGTTTCCCTATATATTAATCCTCTACTGAAATGCATAAGAACCAATTAGAAGATACATAGATACCTACTTCTTTCAAGGAAATAAGAACCAATTTGAAGATACATAGATAACTGCCTCTTTCGAGGAACCCTCATGCTCTTAGGGCTGGGATCATATTTGTTTCCTTTTTTTTTATTGTTTATGCTTTGATTTAAAATAAAACATATTTCGTTACTTAATTAAAGTATGATTGTTATTAAAAACATTTAATACACCTACAAATTATTTTAAGTGTTCTAAAAAAATATAAATTTATTTTTAGAAACAAAATATAAAAACATGTAAAAAACATAGTAAATAAATATGTTTCTAAGAGTAAAAAGAAAAAAAAAAAGATTTCAAATCAGGCCTTAGTTAATCATTATCGTTTCTTTACAATTGGACAATTAAAAGTTGTAGCTTAGTCACATAATCTCTTGCATTATCATAAATAATTCACTCGTTGAATTAGTTGTAAAATAAATCTATCAAAAGGACATATACCCTTAAAAAGTTAAAAAAAAATTTAAAGGAAGTCTTTGGACATTTTATCAGCATGAATCATCAAGAATTTCATCCATCCCCCAACACATTGTCATTACATGAAGGTTCCTTTACCAAACTGCCTCACCCTATTCTACTCAGTATCCAAAAAGAAGGCAACTAATAACTAATAATCAAGAACTATGGTATGCTAGGCCCACAAAGTTGATTTGAGGAGATGGAGTCATGAAACCATAGGATACCGTGGGCTCCAAAAATTCAAAATACCCCGGCCTCTCTCCCATGAAAAAGAAAGAAATGAGAATAAGGATAATGGAGTTTACCATGACGTTTCGGGTCAAATTTTCATAATACGGATGAGACAGTAGATAAGACACTATCTATATATTTCACCCTCATTTTGCGAGAATTTTAAGATATGAGGTTTGAAGTTTTTCATAAGCGCAAACCCTTATGATTAATTAACCCACATGATAATGGGATAACACTTTCGAGTAAGAGTAGTCATTAGAAAGTTGAATGCTCAACGTATAGTTCTACAAAAATAGCAACAAGCCTACATGAAACTTTTTCTTTTCATTGTGTCTAGCCTTTACCCCACTAAGTGGGGTCGGCTACATGAAACTTTTTCTTTTCATTGTGTCCTATTGAGTGTCATATTTTCATTATATTCAAATAAATTAAGATAATTTTTTTTATAAAACATGCGTAAGTCTCTTTAGGTATACCTCTACCTTTCTTAACATAAGTCGAATCTAAAACATCAAACCTCCTAACAGGATCATCAGATGGTTGACATTTAATGTAACTAAACCATTTAAGACGACTCTCAAATCTTGTCTGCCACTAAAGCTACACCAACCCTTTCACAAATAAAATTTAAAATTTAAAAATTATGAAATTAATACTATTAGCTTAGAGTAGATGGTGAAGGAAATATGATGCACCCAATCAAGATCTTATAGTTATGTCATTCAGGGTCGTTGTGGTCCTAGGTTTACTTAAAGGAGATAGTCGACCCAAACTGACAAAATGATCCTTAACAACATCATGGGCAGTTTTTTTTTTATCCAAGAGAACCGTATAGACCTGGGATATAAGTGGAGTAATCTAAGTTGAACTTGGCTTACAAAGGGTTTCATACCTTATTAAATATAGTGCCTTATTAAATATAGTCTATGATTCACAACTCAAAAAAACAAAACACCATTAGGAAATATACGGATTACAATCATAACAGTAATATAACGATGTCATTTGACAGAAAGCTATCCGGTCAGAGGGCTCTGGTCAATTTCATTTGATAACAAAATCACGCTCAAGACAGGTCCATATTAACGTGACTTTATTTTTAGCATTAATTTACTAATATGCTTGGCATGACATTAATTTTATCAATGCGAACTTAGGTTAGCATTAAATTTGTCACCCTCGACAAACGATTGCAGAGGGCAGATGATTTTTTGCTCTTAGCCTTTTAAATGATAGATTTCATTTCAATATTTTAGTATTTTTATCTTTGGAAATTCTATCTTGTCAACTTTGGTTCCTATAAGAAGAACAATCAGACTGGCCAAATGTGGAACTTACGACCATGTCTTATAGACAAAACAACTTGTTTGGAAGTGTGCAAAAATACATTTCTAAATTGAAACTTTTGAAAATAGTTTTTTTTTTAATTTTTTATAAAACATTAATTGCACATTTCTCAAGGTTAATTATACTTTAACTCAGGCACACAATTAACCCACACAAGATTCTCAGACGCTTACGTTTAAGTAGATACTAGTCAAATTGATTGTCCAATCCACTCATCCTCTTTCTAAATCCTTTTTACAAATAAAATAAGAAACTTCAATAATAATAATAATAATAATAAAAATAAAAATAATAATAGTAATAGTAATAATAATAATAATAACAAAAGCTAATTTGTTCGATAATAATAATAAAAATAAAAATAATAATAGTAATAATAATAATAACAAAAGCTTTGTTCCACAAAGTTAATAAGAAACTTACATTATAAACTAAAGCAAGTAAAAAAAAAAGTTGGAACTAATCAAAAGCTAATGAATTACTTTTTTTTTATAATCTATAAAAAAATTTGAAGTTCGTTTAGATAATGTTCTAGTAAATAAAAGAAGGGATAATTACATACATAGCACAGGAAACATTACCATTTATAAAATCTAGCACCAAAGTGATATTTTTTAGCACTATCGAACTGATGTAGTTACGCGTCCCAGAATCAAACCATAAAGAATTTGATAAAAATGAAAAAGATGTATTGATTGGAGTTTCATCATGAATTTTGATATTTGAGTGACAATTTGAAAAATAGATGAAAGAGGGTCTTAGATTTGCAAATAGCAATGTTTCTGGTTCTTTGTATGTAAAAAACCCATAAAAGAAAACACTGTTTGACAATGTCAATGTTCTAGTACCCATATCAGAGTCTAGACTAACCACACTACACATTGCTACAACCTCCTCTCGTTATGCTGTAGTAGTTTAGCCAGACGAGCCATCTTATATGCCTATACGGTAAAATCTATGTAGAGACAATTGAATTAAATCACAACAAAGCAAATGAAACGTAATTATCATCAATAAACAGATCATGTGGAATAATTAAGCTCCGCATCTAACCATAATTAATTTCAATATATTGAAACATAATCATTGAATGATATTGCTGCTCCTGTTAGCATATTGGTGTTAATCTCTTCGCCTATTGAAACTGCCGCTAATAATATTCTCCAAGTTTTTGAAATATCAAAATTTCAACCAATTAGTGAATAAAATAACATTCATTTACTACAAAAAAGATCTCTATACTAGAAGTGATAGGAATCAGAACAAAATTTATTGCTACTCAAGCAAGAAGATCTAATGGATCTTACATTATCCAAATGTATTTCTTTTTTTACCCTGACATTTCTGTTACACGCGTTTGATGCACTCTTCTCTTTACTTCTAAATAAAGGGAAGAAAGGAAGCCCATTATATGGGGTCAAAAATCAATATCATACCAAACCAAATTCATAACTATCCAATAGGACGAGCAAAGTGTCCTTCCAAGTGAATGGTCATGCAAACGTACTACTAAACCACATTTTCAGCAACTTTAGATGCTGCTTTTTAACCACATTCTATCAAGTGATCATTATATACACTTTTAATTTAAAAATACTAAAGCATCAATGATAATATTTGGTAGAAAAGAATGACATTATATAAACAAGCTATTTTAAGATAAATACACATTTTCTTCTACTTTCTTTGCAACTACAAGCTTGCTTTTGTGAAACAGCAACCATCCTATTCCTTCTTACAAATCCCGTATTAACTTCTATACTAGAGTTGACATACAAAATTACCATCTGAAGGAAAAATATGGCGGCGTTCAGACAGCTTCCTTCAACAATAATTGCTGCAAACCTCGTTTTAGGTTGAAAATGACAGCTCACTCGCCCATGCTTTGCATAAGCTCAAACCACTGTGAAATAAGTAAAATTAAATTTGTGAATTTCAAATAAAATGCACAACATTTTTCACATTCGAAGATTTACTTTAGGGGCGATATTGAGAGACTCAATTTTAACATTTTGGTTCTAATAGGGCAATTCAACTTGAGTAACAAAGAAGTTTACAGTGATGAAAAATCTCACCTGTCTAAGTAGATCAGCAAGAGTACGGGGAAGCGCCTCAATGTTCTTCAAGACAATATAGTAAGGAAAAGGAAAAGAAGTCAAGTAGCTCTTGAGAGTAAAATCTTTGTCTTCAAAGCAAACTTCCTGAAAAGCAATAGAAATAAAACTGAAACTTAACATGCCTTGATATAAGTCGCAAAATTTAATTAGAGACTATAGGAACAAAGGAAAATAAAAATGCATTACCTTTAGGTCCATTATAGATTCTTGTGGATTATCTAGAAGTATAAATGCAACCATACGCTTTCTATTCAACACATTACGAACACAGCGCCTCAAGTTTTCCTGCATTTTCAACAGCTGTTCTAATCCCAAGAAGAAGGATAACCACTTTTTCTTTCATTATTTTTGTTGCGAGTTTTAAAAAGATACCTTCTCACTGAATCTGCCATCAGCTATGATCAAAATAAGTTGGTGCATAGGATTCTGCCCCGAAGGTGAGCGTGCTTTTACTACTGCTGCATCTAGCATGTTGGTCAAGTACTTCAACAGGTCAACCACTGGCTCATCAGTTATGGTATTGTCTTGCTTAAATGACAAGCTAGAGATCATCTGTTGCAAACAGAAGATTAAGAATCAAGAGATGTTTTTTTAGGGGCATTGACATACATACCACTCAATTCCTACGCATCTACATATCTAACACCAAAACTTCTTCTTTTACTTTTATACCACCTAAATCGTTCATATCACATAAAAAATACCACTATTTTAACTTTTAAAATGTGAAACACACTTTTTCATGGGCAGGTAAGGTGGCAAATATGAAAAACTTGAAGTTTAGGTGTCATATGTGTAAATAGATAAGAATTAAGTGGCATGTATGCAAATATTTCTTTTTAAAAGAGTAAAAAGAGATGCTCCTAGCACTCACCTTGATTCCAGCTTCACCACTAAAAGGCTGATCGAAGTCATGAAGAAGCGAAATGTTGCCCTCTTTACCAAAGCTCGCAACTGCGAATTGTCCTACTTCAACTTGTGACATTGCACGACATACTGTCACCAAAGCTTCCATAGCAACAGTACCACAGTTGCTTTCAGACATACTGCGTGAATCATCAATTGCAATCACCACCTGATAATCGCGTTTGTTGGGTTTTGTTCGCCTCAACCAAATCTTATTCCTCCGGAAATGGCTAGCGATGTATGGAATAACCTAACAAAGGTAAGATTGTCTCTCAGTGAAGTCATAGCTAAAATCAGTATTCTAGACAAAAATTAGGGGCATTTACACACATACCACCTAATTCTTATGTATCTACATATCTAACACCTAAAGTTTGCTTTTTTACAATTCTACCACCTAAATCTTCCATGTCACATAAAAAATACCATTATTTTAACTTTTAAGAAATAAAATACACCTTTTCATGCATATAAAAAAGCTTGTGTTAGATATGTAAATACATAGGAATTGAATGGAATGTATGTAAATCTTCACAAAATATATCATGCGACAAAATGATACCTTTTTCATGTTTATTCGCTTTCCAGTCTTATAATCACCTTGAAGTCTGCTGGCAAGGGTAGGTTCCATAACAACACGTAGTTGTTCAGCTAGCTCCTGGGACAGCCTTGTGGTGGCCAGTTCATATTTTCTCCAATCTGCAACAGCTTTTTGGTTTATATAGCTAGAAAACTGGTCATGTTCTACTACAGATCTTGATACATCCATATCAATCACTCCATTAACAAGAGGTGATATTTTCTCATTTATGTATAAGCTTTTGAATGAGACAACATTTCCAGAAAAAGTGTTTCCAACATAACTTTGTGGCGATCCTTCAAAAGAGGCTTCACTTACAGCTGCGGTTTCAGGTGACTCTTCAATATGGTTATCACTAGAAATTGTGGCATTCAAAGCCCTGAGGGATTTTGTTTCATACTGCTCTTTTTTCATTTCATCATTATGCTCCATCGTGTTAGCAATTCTAATCTCCTGGCTATCTTTTCCATCCACATTATTTTTAATCTGATCAGCTGTTGCAGGACCCAGAGCTTGTGATGTGCTTTTTTCACCTTCAGAAACATATCTAAACTCGGCAGCACCTTCACCCTCATTCATATAAACAGGACTATCAGATTGTTCTTCGTGGGGATCATCTAATACTGAAACTTTTTCTTTCCAGGTTTCCATCGCTTGCCCTATACTCCTAAAAGGGTTGGTCTCTTTCAAGATTCCCGATTTAGCATCACATTTTGTAATCTGGGATTGCGCTTGATCAGGAGCTAACTTAGAAGAATCACTTGAGTTTGGTATCGAAAACTGCAGATTTGAATGTTGATCCTTTGAAATACTAGCGGGTGCAATACAATTGTTCATATTATCATAATTATTATCAGACCAGCAAATCTCTGGTTCTAAGCTTGAATTTACACTAAATGGATCCTGCTGTTGCTTGACCATATCTACTCTATTCTGAGGATACTCAACAGAGATGGACTTATCTGATTCAGTAACCATTTCACTTGGCTCCAGCTCTACATTTTTGTTATCTTTATTCTCTGGGTTATCATTCATTAGTATCATGTCCTACAGCAGGAGCAGCATTTTCAACATCCATATGATCAGTGTGATTATTATCATCCTCAATTTCCCTATCAGGTTCATCAGGAATAGAATCAACCTCGTCTATATTTTCAGAACCATGATCTTCATCCATATCACCGTCTTCTTGAAAATTTTCTTGTTTAGTAGATTGTATTCCAGTTGGGTCTTCAAATGCAGCATTTTTGTCCAATATCATATCATCAACATTATTCTCATCATCAGGAAAATCTTTTTGCTCCTCACTTAGCCTATCTGATCCATTCTTGTCACACTGGTCGGACTCTTCAACTGTAGAGGCATCCTCCGGTTTAGCTCTGAATTCTCGACCTCCCATATCTGTCTCTTCAACAGATGGACCTGGCTCATACTTCTCAATAGGGTTTTCAGGTTCAGCATCATTTTCCTTGTCCCAAAACTTCTCATCAACAATTTTGTCCGTACCTCCAGTTTCTCCCATTTTTGATTCGATGTTTAAATCCTCCCCATCATCCCCATCATCATCATTCTCCGAATCCTCACTAATACTGAAGGCATCAGCAGCAAAATCTTCATCCATTTCTATGCCTCTGTCCTTATCACTTGGTACTTTATCAGAGCTATCACGTACATCCTGCAAAAAAAGAAAAATGCAAATTTGAAGCCTAAATTTAAGCACTTAACAGAGTTTAAAAAGAACAAACCAAGTGAAAAAACCTTTTGGGAAGTTCCAGTTAATTGAGCTTCATCTTCTATTTGATCGCTAACATCATTTAAGCCTTCACCGTCACCCATACCAGTGCCACTACAATTTTGTGTTCCTTGGACATTATTTTCAGTTTGATCTTCGGTGGAACCAAAACCTTTATATAATAGCAAGGTAAAAATGTGGGCAAGAACATTTGTCATTTCAGCAATCTACATGAGAAAAATTAAAATCAGTAAGACATTAAAAATAAATGAAACATAAAGCAACAAAAATTTAAGGAGACAACTTGCTTACTGTTCTATGTGCATCTAAGAACTCCAAAAGAATTCCGTCTGAGAATTCAAGTAAGAGCTCAACCAAAAGATGAAGATGTTTCAACTGAATTCCTATCTGAGAGCATAATTCAGGTTTCTGAATGCCAGCACACTCAACCAAGCGATTCTGCAAAATTTAATCATCTTAACAACTGATCAACACAAATGCAAGTTGTACTGACATATAAAAGAAAAGAGTGAAGCGCCAAAATAGTCCTCTGATTATTACATTAGGCCATTTTAGCACCGGAGTTTATAAAAGTGCTACATTAGTTCCCGAACTGTTTTAATGAGGCTTAAAATAGTACTCACAAGGGACTAATTCAACCCATATTAAAAGAGTCTGGGGATTAAATTGACACTCATATAAAAGACTAAAATAGGCTCCCATGCAAATAGTCAGAAGACCATTTTAATACTTTTCTCTAAGAGAAAATAGCCACAAGTAACAATAGTCAGAAGACCATTTTAATACTTTTCTCTAAGATAAAATAGCCACAAGTTAAGTAACGAACCGCTGTAGTCATTGTTTCATGTAAACCATCATGAATTCGGTCTAGATGTATATTTTCTATGTACAATTTAAAAGCGTCCTTCCACATAGTTATGTCTTCTACGGAAAAAACTACACCACTAGCTTGATCGAGAAGACTGGGGTCAATTTTTCCAAAAGCTTCAATAATTGTTTTGTATGTTCGCTCAAAAGTATCAAAGAATGCAGTGCTCAGCCTTTTAAACGAGTGATCATCAGGCATTGGGTGTTTATATGCTTCCACCTCAGAGTTGAAAGCTGTCATTTCTTTGTTTCCCTATCAAAATAAGAAAAAAAAAAAAAACTACCTTCAGTTACAATTGAAACTCCCCATTGCCTTCCAATTTATCTTTACAACTTTGCATACTTTTCTCCACAAGCAAATCTCTAACAAGAAAGACAACAATAATGGGACAATCATAACTTAGAAAATTGGCCAAACTGAAAGTGATTAATTTCCCCATATATCAGATAGGTGCTGATCAATAAAATAGGTTTTTTCTTAGAATTATACTTGCTCAGGATGACGTCAGGTGATTTTCCCGAATATGCTTCATTACAATAGCAAAATGCTTAATGCTCATTTCTAAAAAGTCTACCGGCTATTTATGTGGTTTATTTGATATCAGAATATCACATTTCTCCAATCGAATCCGTCAACTATATATAATTGATCCAAAATGATCCTTTGGGAATAAATTCAGATTAATTTTGTAAACTCATGAGACTATATTGTGATCAATTTTGTATAATAATTTATACATGAGTGATCATTTTGGATCAATTCTGTATGGTCCATGAAATAAATGGGAGAAATGTCATATTCTGAAATTAAATTAGCGACACATGAACAATTGAGAAATTATTTTGTGATTTAAACTGTCAGAGCAACCAATTTCTTTAGACAGTAATTCAATTGTTATTTTATGGGTAAATTATGCACATGAAGCTACCATCAATAAGAGTTTTGTGGATGTATTGCATATTTAATCACATCTTTGGGAAGCAAAAGAAAGATATTTCTACAACATTTTATGAATCCATATCTTATGAGACATAAGAAGGTACGCAAATGCCAAATCAAAACATGATAATCAAGAGTAATAAAAAATTTTATCGGAAATTTATGCTCATATACCAATAAGCATCCTATGCACAATACTATCATCCATTAAAAAAATGAACTAGTAAACCCATGTATTTTAACATTTCATAATCAAATCTTTGAGAACTGGATGAAAACAAAAATAATGATGAACTTTTGTTGTGAATTTCAAAAATTGAGTGAGAATTAACAGAATGAGAAAATATAGAATTAGTTCTCTAAATAGCCAAAATTTGAGAGGTAGGTATGAAATTATCACATTTTTATTTAAAGGATACAATAACAACAACAACAACAAGAAACCTTTATCTCACTAAGTGGGGTCGGCTACATAAATTCTTTTTCTCCATTTTATCCAAATGAGTGTCATATTTTTATTTAATTTTAATAGATTAAGATCATTTTTTATACAAGAAGCCCAAGTCTATTTAGGTCTATCTCTACTTTTGTTACCATAAGTCAAATATAAAATATCTACTCTCCTAATAGGATCATCAGATGGTATGCGTTTAATATTACCAAACCATCTAAGATGACAATCTCTAATCTTATCTCATATTTTTATTTAAAGAATACATGAACATATTCAATTATGAGGTTAGCATGGAAAAAAACACACCTCAGCATTACCAAACCATCTAAGATGACAATCTCTAATCTTATCTCACATTTTTATTTATAGAATACATGAACAAATTCAATTATCAGGTTAGCATGGAAAAAACACACCTCACTGATAATCTCCTTGAGACGATTTAACAAAGATTCTTTTACAGATCCAGGATAACCCTCTTGTATGCCGTTAACAGCTTCTTCCAATGTGTTAATAATAAGGTAGTTTTGCCTAACAAATTGTTCCATTTGTATAGAAACAATAGAAGGTGTGTATGTATTTGACATTGTAACAACTCCATTGCTATGAAGAAGGTAATCATCCAACATAGCCTGCATAGAAGTCATTAATCAGAAAGTAGTAATGATGCTTTCTTCATAAATAATGTCTTTAATATCTACCTTTGACTGCATAAACAAAGAGACGAACTTATCAAAAATAGCAGATATGACGTCAGCTTCATCCCGTATTTTATTGCAAGCATCCATATGACATTTTTTGACCGTTACAAGGAAAATATCCATATCTTTCGAAAAAGAAACAAAGCTGTCAAAAAGATCCTGCAAAATTTGAAAATAAAAGTACAACCACACATCAATGTACTGATATGGGATCATCGTAATTGAACATGCATATTTTCTTGAAATAAGTTGGAAATAACTAACCTTCTGTCGCCACATGTGTTTAAGTATGAGATACTGATGTGCAGACAAGGGACAATGAGTGCCGGTTTCTATAAAATAAAAATCAGTCAAGCGTATAAAAAAAATACAAATAATAACATAATATCTAATAATAAGTACCTATTCTGCCTAATGAGTGGCACTGTTCCCAAAGTTTTTTAAGCTGCTCTGAGACACTATAAAGGACAGATCGCTGGTCCCTTTGTATAACAACCAAGTGCTCTATGTAAGATACTAGGTGATTCACCTATAGATACAAAAAAAGGAGACAACTTACAGCCTATCGTTTTATCTAAAATATAATATTCAACAAGAAGAGAAACTCACCCGTACTAAAGTAAAGTCCTTACTAAAACAAGTTTGAACTTCATAAAGCTGCTGAAGCATACTTAAACTTCTAAAATAGAATCCGTTTGCAACTTTCCATATATTAGCATGCCTAACATCAGTGTGTTCTTCAGCTTTGTTGTGAAGATGGATACTGGCATCAGTTGGTGATGAAGGGTTTGCTTGCACGAGTAGATGTCCCACGTTATATGACGGCTGAAGAAATGAACTACTAGGCTTTCCTGATTTATGTTCCTGATAATTAAAGTATTGCATAGAATATATTTAGTTAAAACTGAATGTTAGATAGATCTGGAGCAACTTAAAAGTTTCTGGATTTATTTTAAAACAAAAAGTTATCTACTTCCTTGACGCATATATTCAACAAGACATTATTCCAACCAACAAATTAAAGCAAAACGAGATGAACACCTGCAAATCAACCTTGTGCTTTGATAGTCCACATTTTTCCAAAACTTTAAGTAGATCATCTAATGCTCTCATTTTCCGAGGATTCCTAATTTTGTGCTTCCAAACATGAGAAAATCCGGCTGCATTTAAGCAAATTCTTTCAAGCATATTCCATCCGTCATCCCATGCCACCTTAAAAATCTTGCATATGTATTCAGAAGAAATGCACAATCTATTGCTTTCTGAAATAAAAATAAAAAGATTTACAAAAATTAATATTTATTGTTCAAAAGATAAGAAAGAATTACATCATCCTAGACAATCAGATGTGGCTAATTACAATAAGGATGGGCAGAGTAGCACTCACTTCCATCATGGAATTTTTGAAATGTTGAATTCGTTTTATTTTTCCAGTCGCCAAACCATACGAACCTAAAAAAGCCAACAATCAGAAAATGAAAAAAGAGAAAAAAACGGTTGCTTGTATAAAGAATGAAGAAAACCTTTCTGCACTCCCAAGCTTTACAAGATCAATAGGAAACTGCAGCTCGATTACACCTACTTCGCCAGATAAGTTATGATTAAGCCAAGATGGGTCTTCTTCTCTTATCAATTTTGCCTCCTCATTAAGCACAGCCATTACTGGTTCTTGCAAGGCATCCTATGAAATTTAGAAGACACCACCAAACGAAAAGAGTGAACTAAAAAACACAGTTACTGCACCAAGGTAAATAACTTAACATTTTTAAGGACATGGCATTCAATTTTAACAAATCAAGACTATTCAGCTTAGAAATGTCATGGTAACAATTTGGTAAATATTATTGGATGGAAATTTTGAATGCAAATAACGTTCAAATGCTTGAGTTAGCCACTCATGTTTTTTTTGCAAAGGAAGAACATCACAACATAAAGACTTCCATTTGTCAGCTTCGAAACGTATTATCTCGTTCAACAAGAACAAAATTTGGTTTCTTCCATTTTCAATGTTGTGAAATAATTGCTTCAAAAAATTGAAGGGGCATTTACATACACATAACACACAATTCTTATGTACTTGCATATCAACACCTAAACAATCATATTTACATGCATGCCACTCAAATCCTTAACATCACATCAAAATACCACCATAAATACATTTTTAAATTTAAATACACCTTTTCATGCATAGGTTTATGACACTGTTGACCTCAATTTTGAGGTCTTTCTTTCTTCCCTCTTCCCAGAACCTAAAATCTAGCCTTAGGGTTTCCTATTTGACTCTCCTAGAGAAATTCAAGCCATTTCTGCGCTCTTTAAAGTTTCATATGGACGGTTTCTGATTTTTGACGTCCAGTTGAGTCGATTAAAGCCGACATATTGAAACTCTTGTTGAGTTCCCGAATTTGAAAGACATAACTGGACCCCACGACATGTGTGTGACGTTTGACTTTCTACCGCGAGTAGTCTATTTGACTTCGGTTATCGCTTATGTAAGAACCGATCAATGATATACTCGTTAAACGGCTCCGATCGGGTCAAAATAATTTTGTTTGTCGCAACGCACACGAAATGAGGTTAATTTGGCGCGATCTTCGACGAACTTGTCTGGGCGACCTCGGAAGGCGAAACGGACTGCGCCGATATATATATATATATATAATGGTTTTAAAAGCCATAAACTCTAACCTCTCCTCACACGTGCGCCTCCCCTTTTCCTCTTGGGACCGAACAGTGCCCTAGCTCTCCCTTTGCTCCTCTTGGCCAAGGAGGCCCCATTTCTGATTTTACTCATCTCGGCCGAGTAAGGAGGCCCAATTTCCGGTTTCTCCGATCACCTTATTCCTCTCCGGTGACGGCTTACCTTCTTCTCCGGTCATAACTGCCGGTCATTTTCTTGTAACAGTTTTTCCCGCACAATGAATTTGGTAGCCCTCTCGTTCTTGAGTTTGGGGTGTTTTTCTTGTTGTGAGCCCCTGTTCTCTCGATGGCTATAAATACCTCTTTGGGGGAAGCAAATAAGGCTGATATATTTTTTTTCTGGAAGGAGACAAAGTGTGAGAGCTCATTCTCTGTTGGGAGTTTCTGTTTCGTGGCTTTTCTTACTCTTCTCGTTCTTGAGTTAGCAAGGAGTTGAAGTCAGATTTTATTTACTTCTAGAATCTGATTACAAAATATTAGTGAAAGAGATAAAGATCTCAATTTATCTTTTATCAATTATACTTGATTATTTGGACTAGTTACCTTCTTTAACACCATGGAGTTTATTTCAAATCAGCTTGAAATTCTGTTTAATTTATGAATTAGTTGTCCATGCAATAACTTCTTTTGGATTATGAGATTGATAGATCAAATGAAAATGATATATTAGTTTGATTATCTCTTTGATGAAAAAGTAAAGTTTTTCTTATGAATATCTATATTATAACTGCCTTTACTTATTCATGCTGGAAGTAATGCAGTAGATTTTCAGTAGGTTCCTGGAAAGATATATTGAAATCTCAGGAAATATTTGAGTTCTTTTGATTACTGTTTTCTCGCTGCATTGCTTTAACATGGAGATCCTTGAAGTTATTTGATTCATGGGAGATTCTGTTTTGAGCTCCTTGGTTGGACATTCGGTTTTGCTTGATCTTGGAGGCTTTTCTCTATTTCGAAATGAAGATCTGTGGATTTATTTAGTTTTGGGAGCTTGGTTTTATGCTTCCTGTTGTCCCTTTACTCAAGTATAAGCCATTGGAATATTTTGGTATTTTGGAATACTAGCTTGGGGCTCGATTTTGCTTCTTGCAACTCTCTTTATTCGAACTTAAATATTGAAAATGTTTAATGATTTGGGTGGCTGTTTGGGGGCTCGATTTTGGCTTGGTGGTGGCTTGTTCTTTTGGTCATTTGCTGGGTTTGATTTAGCCCTTATGTGGGCTCGATTTTGTTTCCTGTAGCTCTCTTTATTCAAACTTAAATATTGGAAATGTTTAATGATTTGGGTAGCCATTTGGTGGCTCGGTTTTGGCTTGGAGGTGGCTTGTTTTTTTGGTCATTTGCTGGGTTCGATTTAGCCCTTATGTGGGGCTCGATTTTGCTTCCTCCAGCTCTCTTTATTCGAACTTAAATATTGGAAATGTTTAATGATTTGGGTGGCTGTTTGGAGGCTCGGTTTTAGCTTGGTGGTGGCTTGTTCTTTTGGTCATTTGCTGGGTTCGATTTAGCCCTAATGTGGGGCTCGATTTCGCTTCTTGCTGCTCCCTTTATTCGAACTTAAATATTGGAAATGTTTAATGATTTGGGTAGTCATTTGGTGGTTCGGCTTTGACTTGGTGGTGGCTTGTTCTTTTGGTCATGGCTATTAGTTAATAGATTCGTAAGGCATATTCATTTTCTTTTAAGGAACCAGTGTTTTATCTCAACTATTACAATTCTTGAACATGAAGCATGGTTTCATTCTTCATGAAATGGAGAAGTTGGTCTCTCTATGAGGATATAAAACAACTTTGACATCAAAATACTTGTTAGGCTTGAGGTTCAGTCACGATTGTTATTCCATCTCTTTTCTTGCCCGCTTTCTTAAAATATTGATGTTATGGATAGTAAAAAAAAAGAGCTCAGTTCAAATTAGAGCTAACAAAGTTTTGAATCCATTGCAAAAGTCTCACGGCTGGTTTGTTTTGGAAAGAAAGTTATAACGAGCTCTAAGTTTTCTTAAATTCTTTTGAGACCTTTACTTTCCTTTATAAAGTTTTTTTTTATATATTACTCCTACACTAAGGGAATCCTGATGTACAGCATACAACTACTATGTATTTACATATCAAACATGACAGATTTCCACTTTACTTGTACATATTTTTGATGTGTCATAAAGGTTCAGTTGTTGGAGATTTTAAAAAATAGGGTTTATATGATATGTAAATATATATGAATTTGGTTACTTGGCTGTAATGTTGGTTTCATTTTGCCTTGGGACTGAGAAGTTGCATTTACCTTTGGAATAACTGCATCAGCAGGCCTATAAAACTCTGCAACATAGGTGTGGATGATAGCGAGTATATAGTGTTATGTTTCAATATCATTGGGCTGCCACGTTCATTTGAACCAACTTTGATTTGAATAAATTTGGTTTAATTCGAAAAGGAGGGTTTTCACGGTTAAGCTTGCATTCATTTGTTTGATTCATTTTTTTTTATTGCTGGATTTATTATTTGTTTGCTGAAAGTAATTTGGATGGTTTCCCTTGTATCAAGTATACATTCTTTTCTCAGAATTTCACGTATAATTTACTTCAAGATAGTTGAGCATTCAATTGAGCACATTGAGCACCTGTTTCAAGTGGATGTTAACTATTTTGATAGTGGCTGATTCGTTAATTCTCTATAGTTCATCTTCCTTTTCACTTTTTTGTTATCAACATTCACAATTCATCATGTAAAGAACCCTGCTACTTTTATTGATACAGTTGGATATATTATACAGATATGCAAACAATGGATATGTTGCTTTTCTTTACTTATCCCTAGAAATTATGCATACGTGTCACACAAATTTTTTAGGAGTTGGTATATTTAACATATTAACTTCAATCTTAACACACTTGTTACTTCACACATGCATGAAAACTTGGGACTTTGGAATTTGGGATCTTCTTTGTTTTGGCTTATTGTAGTTAAACTTCAAGATTTTAAAATCTTGGAGATGTTTTGCTTTGGTTTGTTGAAGCCTAAATAGGGAATTTTGGATGCTTTCTTTGCTTGTTTATTGAAACTGAAATTTGGAAGTTTACGATTTTCTTCACTTTAACCTATTGAAGCAGAACTTTGGAAATTCAAAATTTGTCATCATGGTGGTTTGTTGAAGCGAAATAGGGAATATAAGCATGCTTTCTGTGGAGATTTGTATATAGAGCATACAATTATTATTATTATTATTATTATTATTATTATTTACATATATATATGCTTGAAGCTTGAACCTAAAATGAAATTTGTGGAAGTATTTGACAAATTATTTCTTTCGGTCTTGTAATGGTCTTGTAATATGAAAACATCTATAATTGTTTAATACATATATGGATTTTTAAAGTGGGATATAAGTTTTTGAGGTGTGGGGTAACAGACAATGATGCAAAGAACCAATGATCAGCTCTTCTTATAGCTGAAAATATAAAAATCGATATTCAATTAGTGAGATGCTCTTTCACCCCTTAAGTCGTCGGAAGCTCCAACCCTTTTCAAAAGGCTTGAGAATTGGTGATTAGAAAAGAATAGATACACAATAATCTATTACATAGATACTACACTTGCACAAGGAACAGATACTACCTCCACAAAATGATAAGTACCACGATACACAATAGACACTACACATTACACTCTATACGACAGATACTACATTTGTAACATATCACATATTACACACTAGACACTCCACATGACAGATACTACAAGAATAGATATTATATTTCTTTTGAAAGTCTAGACACTACACACACCATACCCCGATAAGTTCAGATATTATACATCATTTATCCTAACATCACACATAGGTGCACTACACCCAGATAAGTTCAGATACTATCTCAAATAGACACATTATACCTTTAATAAAATAAGTTCAGATATTATTGGGTTTACCAATTCATTAAACGATAGGGTCTAGGACTGTCTGATTATAGGAGCGATACGTTGGTGACCTCTAGTTGATATTGATAGGTTGACTTCGATATTTTATTTGTCTGTGGGATCAAGATAAAAGAGAAAAAAAGTCTAGTCTGCGCCTAACCCCAAATTAAAAGCTAATATCCCACTTTAAATTTTTATATGCTTATCACTTAGCCTTTCTTTTATAATCTACAAATGTTTATCTAACCCCTTTATATCATGCAATTGTAATATGTTTTGTAGCATTGCCAGAATTAATTAGTACATTTAGCTCTTTCAGTTTTGTTCCATTACTGCACATTTCTTTCTTTATTGCACAGTCTTTCTTTTCTTTATATTGTTTTACTTTCATAGTTTTCCTTCAGTCTTTTCCCGTTACAGTACTTTACTACACAGTTGTTTCTTTCCAGTACCGTATTGTACTATAGTGTATTAATAGACATTCACCTGTATTTATACTTTCAAATATTGTTTTCCTAGCATGTTTGTATAACACCCAGGATAGACCGTTTGAGGCATGATTTTCTCTTTTCTTTATCCTTTTCTCGAGACAAGACGGCGAAAACATCAAATGATGATTTATCCCCAGGCAACGATCAAGACGGCAATCTAGGGCAAATGACAATTCATCTCCGGACAACGGTCGAGACAACAACAGAAGACAGACGGAGGAACTTCAACTGAGTCTCGATAGATTTAAATAACATACTTATAGGACGTTGAAGTCGTTCATCTGACACGACGTAAATCCTCATATGTTATCTTTTAGGACTTTCTACGATTCCATATCGTACGATACAAGTCCTAAACTTTTTAGGGTTCCGAGGTCGTCGTCTAGTACGACATAAATCCTCTTATTTCCTCAGACCATTTACATATGAAATGTAATTACAAGTCCCCGAATGTCTAAATAATTTGCAAGACTAAAACCTCAAATAATTTCTCTTTCAAAGATGTAAAGCAAATCATAGATTAGTTTGAGATGTCACTGAATCTTATTCGATATCTTCGATATCTCATACTCTTCACTCCTTTGGATTCCAAAAATAACTGTCTTTATTTGGAACCTACCTTAACTTTTTCTATAAGCAATCGTGGAAACCTAAACGTTGAATTCTTGAAGACAAAATTCTGATCTTAATCGAAAGTTTTCTTAGGTGACTTCGGTTGTCTAAGATGTAATTAACTATAGTGGCTTGTCTCTATAGGGGATTAAGAACCCAAATTAATCTAAGCCCTGTCTAATTTGTGTATCAGATAGGGGAATTTGTCGGCTATAAATTTTGCAGACCAAAATAATCATAAACTTTTAAGTTTAGATAGTTAAGCCTACTAATAAGTGATACGATCATCCTTCCAGATGATATATCATTTATGGTATCGTGTTCAGCTATTTAAACTATTAGATATATGAGGTCTATTCGGTCTCATCATTTTCCGAAAATAATAAAAAATACCATTTTCACAAAATTAAAATTACATCATATATTATATTAAATTTAAATTTTAAAATTTTATTTTCAAAGAACAAAAAAAAATAGCCGACACCAAGGTGTTGTAAGTGTAAGTAACAAACTTTGGATGGTAGGCATAAGAATTGTGTTGTATGTAAATTTCTCAAAATTAAATAAGCACACTATATCTGAAATCTAAAAAGATAGATGGTTACATTGAACTTTTGAATGAGTTTCCAGATTTTTTGTCGAGTCCGCCTGAAATTCTCTATAAATGTGCCAGTATAAGAATTTTCCCAACTGAAAAGCTTCAGGTACTCCTTCAAATCTTTTTCTACAATCCCTTTGCCAGCTTCAATGCGTTCTAATACTCTGGCAAAAGATAAAGGCAAATGATAAGAGCTAATGATTCAATTAAGAAACCTTTCCAAAACACTTCGAACAATTTCAAGGAAACTTACCTTGGAAGGAATTGCACATAATATCCAAAAGTATTATACAGAATTTTCAGGGTTTCTTCCACATGAGGACTGCCATAGAAGCATAAAAAAATTAGCACGATATCACCCAATGTTAACCACAAATATGATAGCTACGTGATTCTTAGTTGAATATTTTTTGCTATCAATCCATGGTCACTGCTCATCCCTGATTAGCAGGTTTTTCTATATGTCCAGTTAATTTTTCTATCACAACAGCATAACAATCCTTCTAGCTAATTAAAACAAGGAAGAAAAAAACCAAACAATTTTAGTACTTACACAAAAATCTAGACGAGATGCAATTTTATCTGCCATAATTATTTAGAAGAGCAAACAACAGAAAACCTTTTGGACAAAAACTCATTGATTAGTCTGATTTTAAAAATAAATGTTCCTAAAATGATTCCACCTACATGCTAAACCTTTCATATTACCACAATAACTGCACCAAGCTATTAAATCAATCCCGCCATCCATAGAATCAATCTATGCAAGGATGGAATCCAGCTACCTTATTTCAAATTTGCTCCAGATTTAGTCCACATACATGCCAACCTTTCATCTTACCATAGTAACTGCATCAAGCTATTAAATCAAGCCCCCCATCCATACAATACAATCAATCTAGCAAGGATGGAATCCAGCTACCTTATTTCAAAGTTGCTCCAGATTAGTCCATTCAATTTATTCAACCAAAGTGTAATGGGTGGTTAAAATCGCTAAATATAACAGTGAAAATTTAACTAACTGCAGCTAACGTTTGATTTTAATTGTAGATTGCAGCAAATAGTGCATTATGGTGAATATCCAATATCATTTCAAAATGAACAAAAATAAAGAAATTAAAATTATACAAAATAGCTAAAAAAGCTCATCCTCTTAAACTTATCATTTGATATTTCACAGTTAAAGCTGGCCAGTCAAAGCATAAAAAGCATCTAAGAGTTATATGCAATAGCCTGAGATACTATCACATATAATTATTGCAATTAGACCAAGAGTTAAATATATATATATTATCAGGGAAGAAATAGAAAATATTAGTTTATTTTTTTTTTATATATATATATATATATATATATATAAGTGTTTAGGAATATAAAACTTGTAGCTAACAACTTAAGTTGAACAAAAATGAACATTAAAACAAATATGTTGTAGAATTAGGAATGATAAAGTAATAAATAATTATCAAATAGAATATGGAAAATAGCAAGGCAAGGGCCACAAAGGAAAAATGATGCATCCATAAGAAATGCCTAATTAATCTGGATGAATTATAAAAGAAAAGAGAAACAGCCAAAGTTCAAGTGGCTTGAAGTTGTGCAAAATGATTTTCCAGAAGTTAACCCCTATAGACCAACTCAACAAGAATGAAGGAAGATTCATACAGTCAAACTCAAATAAAAACAATAAGTATGATGTTTAAAGCATAATTTCATTATTTACCTAGAACAAACTTGCAAGTGAATACCATTTTTAAGTTGCCCATGAAATGCAAGAAGAAGAAGAAGACGCTTCTTGAATTCCCCTATGCTAGATGTACAAATAAACTCCTCGACACTGAAACAACATTATAAGCAGCATGAATCATCTCAAAAAAAGCAATAAACATAATTAATGAGAAGAAACAGCAAAGCCGTGCATGCCTTTGTATGGTTAGCAAATCATCAACTACAGCATCGCCAGAAAAACTACGATGAAGAACGCTATACAGTGGAAACCATAGCTGCATTGCATCAAAGAATAAGACATAGTATTACATGATCATAACATAACTCCATATTAATGAGAGAACAATAATCATCTACCCCGATCTTACCTTTGTAGCATTCACCTCATGTTGCTCACTAACGTCATCAAGTAAGGTAGGCCATGAGTCAACTTCAAGCTTTTGCCAAGATGATACTATATTATATAATAGTTGGATCTCATCTGTGGACAAAAAATGAAATTTGTTCAAGAACCTATATAAAGACGCAAAGATTAATCCAAATGCAATTAAGACCTTACCTTTAAGAAAAAACCTGGGATCATTCTCTTGAAAGAACTGAATTTTACCAGCAAGCAGTTGCAATCCAGGCAGAGCCTTGACATTTTGCAAAATCATTGTAAGATGGCAATGCGCATAAAGAGTAGGATTAGTGAACTGAAGGAAACATTGAGTTCAAAGTTCTGATAAATTACTTTTGGCAATGGAGTGCATGGTGAAATGTTCAAAAGTGTTTCAGTGATCTCCATTATTTTCATAAGACCGGGATGACCTGGCCATTCTTCGAGAAAGGATGTAACCTTATTTTGGATGGCAGTTATTGGTTCAACCATTTTGAACATGACTTCTGGATTTGAATCCTATAAATGAAGTAAAGGTAGCATAAGAAACTTTTAATGCATAAAAAGGATCAATAATCGCAAAGCTGAACTTGTTTAGTACCTTGTATACATTATAAGAATGACCAGATTTAGTGCTAGAGGACCACTGATACTCTAGACACACATATAAAAGATGTTCTGGAAGTAGATTGTCATCCATAGTTGAGGAGGTTAGTGATTGAAAGCCTGGTAAGAGAGGAGAAACAAGATTACTTAGTGTGGAATAGTATGGCGAACAACTTTTGGAGGCCAGTGCTTGAAACAATATGATCACCTTCTATAATAGTTGTTCCTAGCCTGTAGGAGTCCATAAATAAATGC
The DNA here is from genome assembly GCF_001263595.1 of Phalaenopsis equestris. NCBI lineage: Eukaryota > Viridiplantae > Streptophyta > Magnoliopsida > Asparagales > Orchidaceae > Phalaenopsis > Phalaenopsis equestris. The sequence continues at coordinate 39,144,874 of NW_018164444.1, read as the reverse complement.
AGTCTCTCATCTTCGGTGATTAGGCAAACACCAGGCTGTACTATGCACAGCCATTAGTTTAGATTTAAATTTAACTGTTGCATGTTTAATAAGTGAAGCAAAACACCTCATTCATAACTATAAACACAACAAAAAAACAAAACTATGTCTATGAATGATACTAGAAACTAGTTAGAAAATCAGAAAGAAACAAAAGTAACTTTTATTAATATTGAAATCAGGCTACAACACGATACAAACAGAAAGGGAAATATAATGATGTAACAATCTCCGACTTAGACCAAAAGAGAAAATCTGTGACAGTGGTGGTGTCCGCGAAGTGGTAAGGGAGTGGGTCAAGGCTGGAGGTTGTGAAGGGGGATCGAATGGGTGATTTGGGAGGCCAGTAAGTGGGTTGGTGAGAACGTAGAGTAACTGGACAGCAGGATTTGCTACAGAGAAAGTGGTGGTTGGCCTGGAGATGAAGTCTGGGAAACTGTACTGCAAGGTTATGTTGTTGGGGTGGGCGGCTGGGTGCTGAGCTGCAGTATGAGGAGCTGGACAACAGGTTATACCATAGGGAAGGGTCGGCTGGGTGCTGGGAGGAAGTCTGGCAAGCTGGACAGAAAGGTTATGCTCTTGGGGAAGGGCAGCTGGGTGTTGGGATGAAGAGGAGGCCGGCGATAGAGGAGAGGGGGTATTGGGGGGTGGAGGAAGGGTTAGGTAAGGGTTAAAAGGAAGATGCAACATCACCTCGGAGTAAGATACAACCAGAGCATTATCACCTCCTTAGATACAATCTTACAAAAGAGAAAAGGACCACATAGGAAATCTGAAAGCAAACATAGCAAAAAAAAAAAAAAAAAATTATAAACATAGCACCCCCTATTTATAATGAGGACTAGGACTTACTTTAGGCAATGTTTACAGTAAGAAAGAAGAATAAAAATAAAAGTCTGGATTGGGCAAGGAAGAATAAACTAATAGAATTTTGTATTAAGCAAGGATGAGTAAAATAAGTCAAAAATTAGATTTGGTAAGGACTTATAATAAGAAAGTACTAGAAAGAAGAGTGAAGGGGAGAGAAAGGAAAGAGAGAGGTGTCGGGTCGGAAGCCCCTCCCCTTGAAGACCGGCCAGTTCAGCAAAACTAGACCGAACTCTTCAGGCCGGTCCTCCATAGGCCCCACGTTAGTCTACCAGGTGACAAGCGACGCTTGATCTCGCTCTTTGCTTTTGCGCATCGAACCAGCGTAGCTGGGAGCAAACCAGTCCAGCCACCCCCGCTGGACCGGCCCAACACTATTAAAAGACGCACGATTCTTTTCCCCAGGCTCATCTTCCGCGATCAATTCACCCACCCGGCTCATCTTCAGCAATCGACTCCCCCCTCATGCCCTAATCTCGCGCCTCCTAGCCTTTGCTCGCCCACTTCAAAGCCTTTCCATTTCTTCTCCTCCTTCCTTCCTTCCAAGGTTGTCTCCCCTCTTTCCTATTTATACATGTTATTTCTCAGGTCTAACCAACTTTTGTGTGATTTGTTTTCTGATTTCAGATTGTATTCCTAGTGTTTCACTCTTTTGAGGGATGTATCCTTCGGCGGAGTGGTGCTACGGCTGTATCCCGCCAAGGTGATGTGTATCTCCACTCCATTTCCTCCTCCAGACCAACGTTCATCCTCCACTAAAGCCCCTCAGCTGCTCTCCCCGGCATTACCCTTTGCTTCCGCAGTCTACACAGCACCTCCAGGTTCTTCCCAGACCTCCTCTAGTTGGAGCCTTCCATGCCAATGCCTCCCCTGTCCACTGTCGCACCCCTGAAACTTCCCAAACGACATTCCAGCCATCATAATCTCGTCTGGCAGCCCTTTTCCAGCAAACTACAACACCAGTCGCCTCCTCGCAGCATCCGTCCGGCTCTGACATACACTCTGACGCCCTCCTAGCCACCACTGGCACTTCCTCAACCTTCCGACGAAGTTTCCACCACGATGTCAGCGATGGCCAGGACTGTTTCTGATATATTCTTAAACTTTTTTTCAGCAATCACTATTTTATTTTACTGTTTGTTTGTTGTTTCATTGTCTATGTAGCCATGTTTGTTGTTTTTTTTTCTGCAATTCCAGCCATCATAATCTATGTAGCCATGTTTGTTGAAGCTACCACTGGCACTTCCTCTTTCCTCTTTTATAATTTCAACAATAAAATTAGTTGTATTACAGTCATAGTTTGGGTGAACTCCAGTATCATCGGGGTTGGGGTAGCTTCGACCTCATTAGTCAATGCTTCTGCTTCTTCGTCTGTAATATAAGAAGCATTAGGATCCCACTGGCAACTGTATTGCCCTCCAAGGAACCTAAGGGTCTCTCCCAATTTGCGAGAAAATATCCATATTGATCTGTCCTCATGAGCCTGTGGACCACGCCTATACTGCTGAATCTTCCCAAAGTAACCACAATCGGTTCAATCAGGCGAGCGGTGAGAGTAATCTAACCCTTCCCTCACGGTGGTGGCGCCAATGTTACCGTGTCGTACTGACATACCCTCGATCGTGTCTGTCGTGTATCTGGAGAGAGTGCCTCAACCCTCTCATCTGGCATCATCACTAAACTTGGTCCCACAGATGCCACTCTATTGGTGAGGGCTCCTATGATCTCAAGCTCCGTCGAGGAAAGTAAGATGATGCGCTTCCCCTCTTTGGTGAATGAATATGTGTTCTTCAATCCATTGTGTTTAGTCCTTCGGTCAAACCCTCACAGTCTTCCCAACAAAAGGTAGCAGACATCCATAAGGACCACTTCACACCACACCTGGTCCTGCAGCTGGCCTTACATCGACAACTCTACCAAGCATCTTTGGTCGATGCTGATTCGATTCAACTTCTTCAGCCATGTCAGTGAATATGGCAGGGAATAACTCTGAGAAGCAAACCCCAATTTCTCCACACGTTCTTATTGCTCTTGTTATAGATAATGATGTTGCATACAATTCTCTTTACAGTGCAGTGGGTATATAATATGTTGCGCCAAAGCCGCTGCGGCTCCCTCGTGTCCTCAGTTTACAAGATCTGTCAAATCATGAGCGTCACTCCTTCATTTGTTTGGAGTTAATACACCTCGCCCTGTTCCTCATCTTTCTCTGTCACTAACCTCTTTCACGACACCCTGATTTGTAAGTGTGACTACCCTACTCGTGAGACAGTTGAAGGCTATATCGTAGTAGCGTGACATCTGTAACACTTTCTGGCCGAAACAATATTGGAGGAGCTACCTTTCTCCTGTTTCTTCCCGCTCTAATCCAGAGTATCATTCTCATGTTTGGGTTTACTAGTGTCTTCGAGGTTACCCTTGTCGGTGGTGGTAAATGTAGGTGATTGTCTGACTGAAAGTTGCTTCCTGAAGGATGGTTGTTGTTTGCTCTGTTTTTGCTATCTTTCCACCTTCAAGGCTAGTGTCTGGACATCCCCCAACATCCAAAACGGCTGTAGTTGCACCGCATTACTAATACTAGGCTTCACGCCCCCAAAGTATCTGGCTATTGTATTCTCCTCTGGCTCTATCAAATCACACTTCATCTGAAAGTGATCAAACTGCTCTGTGAACTCCTCTACTGACAAATCCCTCTGTTGTAGGTCATGGAGCTTTATAAACATATCCAGATGGTAATGGGTTGGAGGTATTTTCTCAGCATTGTTTTTTTCATCTTCTCCCAATTGGTAATCGTATTGTTGCACTCCCTTTTTCTGTCTCTGTAAGTTTTTCCATGACCAAAAGGCACTTTTCTTTAATTTGATAGCAACTAGCTTGACCTACTTGTCCTTTAGCAAATATTTATACTCTAAACTCAGCTCAATAGCTTGTAACCAATCAATGCATTCCTTAGGATCCATACCACTTTCAAACTTTGACAGATTTATTTTGATGTCGAAGTCTTTGTGCCCTCCAAATGATCTCTTCTCTGCAAGTCTCCCTCTGAGGGGGATTCAGACACCCCTCTCTCGAACTCCACTGATATTTTCTAAACTGCTGTGGCCTATCTTTTCCATCACTGAAATTATCCATAAGGATAGGATTCAGATCCTCATCTTATTCTCCTCTTCGACTCTCCAAATCTTAGTCGAATGTAGCCTCCTTCTATGTTAACTCTTCAATCTTTGCAAGCCTTTGTTGAAGAAGACGAAGCTCTTGTCGTATCTCTTCCCGAGTAGGCGCATGCATATTTTTCCTGGTGGCATGACTAAGGTTTAGGAATATGAGCGAATTTTTTTTTTGTGCGAGTGGAAAAGTTAATTGGTGGTAGAAAAGATAATTTTTGGGTGACGGATGATAGGAAACCCAAGGATAGGACTAGGGTTAGGCTAGCTCTGATACCAAATAATACCGGAACTAGTTAGAAAATCAGTGTAAACAAAAGAAATTTTTATTAATATTGAAATAGGGTTACAACATGACACAAACGGAAAGAGAAATACAATGATATACCAATCTTTTGCTCATACCATAATAGAAGATCCGTGAGCTGGTGGTGTTGGCAAAGTGATAAGGGAGCGAGTCAAGGCCGAAGGTTGTGAAAGGGCATCGAAGGGGTGATTTGAGAGGCCAATGGGTGGGTTGGGTCGAGTGGTTAGACAACAAGATTTGCTACAGGGAAAGTAGCAGTTGGCTCGGGGATGAAGTTTGGGAAACTGGACAACAAGTTAATGATGTTGGACGAGCTGGACAAAAAGTTATGCCGCAGGGAAGGACTAGTTGGTTGTTGGGAGGAAGTCTGGGAAACTGGATAGCAAGGTTACGATGTTGGGGAAGGGCCAACTGGGTGCTGGGAGGAAGTCTGCGAAGCTAGACAACATGGTTATGCTTTTGGGGAAGGGTCGGCTGGGTGAGGCCGACGGCGGAGAAGAGGGGGAGGAGAAGGGTTAGGTAAGGGTAAAAAGGAAGAAATAACACCACATCGTAGTAGGATATAGTCAGAACACCACCACTTCCTTGAATACAACCCTACAAAAAAGAAAATGACTCCACACAAGAAATCTAAAAACAAACACATCAAAAATTTAAAAACTCTTAAGCATAACACCCTTACTTATAATGAGGACTAGGACATATGTTAGGCAATGTTTAAAATAAGAAAAAAGAATAAAAAATAATATAAATTTAAATTGGGCTAGGACAAATAAACTAATAGAATTTCAGATTAGACAAGGATGAGTAAATCAAAATTTAGAATTGGTAAGGACTTATAATAGGAAAGTACTGGGTAGGAAAGAGTTAGGGGGGAGAAAACAAAGGGAGAGGTGTGGGGTCGGTAGCCCCTCCCCTTGAGGATTGGCCAGTTCAAAGCTGGGCTGAACTCCGCAGACCGGTCCTCCATAGCCCCCGCGTTAGTGAACACACTCTGGATCTCAATATTACAAGGAAGAACTAAACAACCACAAAGTCAAGTAGACCATAAAAGAGTACCAAAGAATGAAAAGCCTAAACAATAGGAAAGTCATTATTGAATTTAGGGCAAAATGGAGAGAAGATAAAGATAAATTGAGATGGACAAACAAAAATACGGATGCAAACATAGCATAGCATAGATGCAAACATGCTTCTGCACAAAGGACAAACTCAAAACAAAGTAATATAATAGTGGCATAATCTAGTGATAAATATAACTTACACATTTAAGAAAAATTCCTGACCCAAATAATTGATTATGAATTTGTACCAAACTCCTCAAAATTGACTCAGGAATCAATGACCAGTCCTCTTCAACGTTGCCAATTTCCTTTGAAGGTTCCTTCTAAGAAAATTAATAGTTTCAATTAGAAAAGGAGGAGAAAACATGAAAACTCCTAAAAGTTGTAGAGGTTCTGCATACCACTTTAGAAAATTCTTGCTCCATCAACAATTCTTGCTGCTCAGACGAGAGATTTCTGTCTGATTCCATCATAACAAGTGAAGATATATCTCCATTCAGAACATCATCCAATGAGATCGAACGGGAACTAAATTTGTAATATTGAGCTTCCTCTTCTTTTGATGCTTTTTCCTTCGATTTCATCCGCATCCAAAAGCTTGAAAAGCGTCGAAATATCTCATTCAAAAGCTAAATAAATACACACCACCATAAGGATCAGCATAATGTAAGCATCTAACAATTTTATTTCATCATTTCACAATAGCACTTGAAAACTGCACTTACTAAGAAAGAACCCTTTTCCAGAACAAGAGAACTACTAATATTGTGAGCTACATGAAGTAAAGTAATGTGGCAAATAATTGATTGTTGCTTCAAATGAGAAATCTGTAAATCAGATGACATTAACTCGTAAATAAAAAATAAATTAATAAATAAATAAATATAAAATAAATGGCAGTCTACATACATCTTGGAGTGCACTGACTTCATTGGAAATAAAAATCAAAGAGCTTAGTAGATTTATGTCAGGAATCTGAACTCTTTCAGAGTCATTATGTTCACATGCATTCAATTTCGGACTTGATAAGTTCTTAAGAGTGATAAGGTTACGCCTGACTGGCAAAACTTTAGGAAACTGCATAAGAGAACAAATTGGAACCTGCAGAGAAAAATGACTTTACGGGTCAATATGCAATTTCGTATTTAAAAGTAATAAATAAATAAATAATGTTACTAATCTAGGGAGAAATGTTAATTAGAGGTTTGGATGGTGGCACTATTAATCTATGATGCACAAATACTTTAAATGAGTTTCATTTTTACGAAGCATACTTGAATTTAACTAACCAATATCTCAGTTAATGCGCGGGAAATCATTACTGAATCTAAAATGATTGTCATGTACACAGAAAAGAAAAGAACAGAAAATGCACCAAATTATAGAAAAAGCAAATGATATAAAAGATTACAATAGCTGCTCTATATCAAAGGACGTCTATACAAAGTAAACTGCAGTAAAAGAAAAGAAGGTTGATTTTTTAGTTCACATGAGAATACTCAAGTAAAATGACTCCAAAAGAAAAATAAAAATAATACAAAAACAACAACAAGCCTTTATCCCACTATGTGGAGTCAGCAACAGGAACCCTTTTTCTCCATTACATCCTATTGAGTGTCACATTCCTATTGAGTGTCACTATTGAGTGTCACATTTTCATTTAATTCTAATGGATTAAGATCATTTTTTATAAAATATGTCCAAGTCTTTTTAGGTCTATCACTGCCATTCTTAACAAAAGTCGCATCTTAAACATCTACTCTCCTAACCAGATCATCAGATGGTCGATGTTTAATGTGAAAAAGCCATCTAAGATGACTCTCTCTAATTTTATCCGCCTTGGAGCTACACCAACCCTATCACGAATATATTCATTTTGCATTTTGTCTAGTGTCAAACCACTCATCCACCTAAGCAATCTCATCGCAGCAACACTTAACTTTGTTTTATGCTTCTCTTTTAAAGGCCAACATTCTGCGTCATATAGTATTACAGGTCTCACCACCATCTTATAAAATTTTCCTTTAAGCCTAAGCGGTGCTTTTCTGTCACACAATAGGCCTGTTGTATTCCTCCACTTCAACCAACCAACTTGAATTCTACTAGTAAAATTCCCATCTAAATCACCATCACTTTGAACAATAGACCCGAGATATCTAAAACGCTCACAACTTTCAATGATTTGATCACCTATAGAACTACTACTACTAAAATTACATTTCATGTATTCAATTTTAGATATACTCAAACAATAAAAACAATAGATTAAAATAATTTAAATTTTTTGCTAAATATTATTTTTTGAAGAGATTATATAGATTGTAAGGTCTGCATACTATGAAACAACAATTAAATGTTATGTCAACAAATTTGCATAAAGTTTGTGTATGTAGAATACATTATATGTCTATAAAGTAGTTATGAGGTGTCCACCATACGATATATATTTGTTGAGAGAAAAATAAACTTTATATTATTGATTGAAAAAGATTGGGCCCATATAGTAATTCTACACTGTCATCATAATACCAAGTATGGTGGGTTACACCAATTTAGTAACCATCTCATGAAGGACAGTTGCACTTTCTCTAATGGATATTGAAATCACAGTGACGCGGGAGCTTACTAGGACACTATATTGTAGCTGCTACAATATCGCGATCAAGCCCAGTGTGTGTGTGTGTGTGCGCGCGCGAGCGTGCGCGTGCTTGTTTAGAGGGAGATTTTGATTGTTTACCCTTTTGAGGGCAGTATTCAAAGACGAGCTGCTCCGACTGTAACTCGCTCGAGGTGGTGACAGTCCCCTAAAAATCAAATGGTGTTATGATTGTATTTCAATTATGGAGAGATATTTTATTTCAATTATGGAGAGATATTTAACTCTGCAACCTTTACAACCACCCCCCTTGCTGTCGCAGTCCCCGGACATCCCTCCCCCTGTCGTCCCGCAGTCCACTGTCCTTCCCCTTTATTGCCCCTCGTTGTCACAACCACCCGCTTCATTATTTTCGTTGTCCCAGACCCGCATCTTTGTTGTCCCAGTCTGCCAATTCTTCCTTTTATTGTTCTAACTATGTCCCACCATCCTACATCACCGCTGCAACTCCACAGGCCCTTCCCCTTGATGGCATATCGATGTCTAGCTATCTCACGTTTTCTGCCCCATCACAATAGCCGCCCAAAATCCCTTCCCTGTTACAACTATCACCCAACCATCCCAATCATCTACCAATACTTTTAAACCCCTAACAACCACCACCATCAACTTTAATCCACCATAATGTAAGTTTTTGTGTCGTATTTGTTGTAATCCACATTCAGTGTGTGAGTTGTAACCGTCTATTTGATTTTCAGTAAAAATATTTGCTTTCGTTATTATGATTTGGATTAACTTTGGTATCATTTGACATCAAAGTTAAGCTAAAACTAATCCTATCGTAAGGTTTCCTATCATAAGCCTCTACCCAAGCCACCTCCACCAAAAAATTTCATTCCAACCACCCACCAAACCATAGCAAAATTTTGACATAACTCTAATTTCCCTTTGCCGATTTTCAAAACAAGCAACCCAAATTAAATTTTCTACACCTCCAGTCTCATGCTCCCTTTTTCACCCCCAAACCATAGCCATGCCACCAAGTAGATACATGCCCGAGCCTTAATCGGGAAGAGATACAGTGAGAGATCCACCAACTTCAACGGAAACTTGCGGACATTAAGGATGAAATCTAGGGGGAGATTACCCTCGACCGTGATCTGGAGAGTCGAAGGGGAGAACGGGAGAATCTGAAGATGAAGCAAGAGATACAATGCCAGTTTCAACCAGCTTACTACATATATAGTGTTAAGACCACAGCTTCAGAAGAGAAGTGAAAGTGGTTGCTAGTGAGAGTGGTATAGTTTGCTACAGATTTCATCCCAGAGTTAATTTCGCTTCACATAGTTGTTTATCAGCTACATTTCACTGAGTACGAGAAGTGAAATAAGCAAATTTCAGACTTAAGGGCTCGAGAGTTAAAGTTGTGGAAACCTACATCTATATGCAGCTCCAGCATAGGATGTGCAAAAAATGGATGTATATTTATTTATCAAGACATGTGAAATGACAACGCCTAAAAGGCCGATGTACAAGGAAACTATAGTGTTTACGCTAAGTTTGCTGTTGCGGACTTGACTTCGTACAACAAGGACCCCTGAGCTTCGACTTCATTTGTCGAACCCCCCC
>NW_018164444.1:39132249-39135157 GCF_001263595.1 Phalaenopsis equestris | reverse complement strand
CCAAATTCCCGAAATAGACGAGGAAGCATGCCGAGACACGGTATTGTTGTTGCTACAGTACCGTAGTAAAAACCCCTTTACCATTCCTAGTTGATCCTTTCCTTTTCTATCATTATTCTCGTCCACCTCCCTTTTTTATCCTAGCCTTTTCTTATTATATTACATTTCCTTTTTATTTTCTTTCCTTTCCTATGAACTATTTGTATCTATTATTAGCTTTTATTATTATATATATATATATTGTGTGCTTGTTTAGAGGGAAATTTTGATTGTTTCTAATTTCAAATTGTGGCCTCTAAGGTATTTTCCCTTCTGAAAATTGCATCATCTCTGCAGCCCCACAAGCCCTTCCCCATGTTGTCATACCACTGTCTAACTATCCACGCTTACTACCACCCTCAAAACAGCGATCCCAAATCTCTTCCATCACAACTGCCAACTTCAAATCACCACCCAACCATCCTATCTATCTATCAACACTATCAAACCCTTGACGGCCGCCACCACCAACTTAAATCCGCCCCAGTGTACGTTTTTGTGTCGTATTTGTTATAATTTCCCTTTCAATGTGTGAGTTGTAACCGTTTATTTGTCTTTAAGTAATAATATTTGTTTTCCCTATTGTGGTTTGTGTTAAATCCGATATCACAGAGATAATATAGAAACGAAAAGCAAAAAAAACTACAATCAAAGTTAACAAATATTTCATAGAGCCTCATGTATAGTGATTATGCTCACTGTAAACGGTAAAAAAGAAATAATTGGAAATGTACGTCAACAATTTGCTTAAAATTTTGACAACAGAGAAATTAACGGAATTTTATTTATAAATTCAAACTGAACTCGCCGGTACATTTAAATTCACAACCAGATGCAGCTTTCACCAAAAAAAAAAAGAAGGGGATTTAGAAAACCAACCAATGGTTCAGACAAATGTTTGGCTCAACTTGAAATGACAACTATGAAATGCTCTTTCAAATAAGCAAAACTATACATAAACTAGCATTATAAACTTACCAAAATACTATCTATGTTAGTTATCCCAATCTTCTTCATATATTCTCTTTCCACGATACCGGATATGACCAATGACAGGCCAAGCTTCATTTCATACACAGCAACCTGAATTGGTTGAACAAAGTCTATGTACTCTGAAAAATCTTCTGACAATCTATTAATAAAGGATTTTGAAGTGGCCTGAAAATTCGTAAATCCAAAAGAATAAGATAATGCATAAACGAACAAACAAGTTCACGAAGCTGAGTAAAAGTATGCCTCACCTGCCAGTTATTTGCCATCTCAATCATAGTATCAATATCTGCATGGCATCTGAGATTATTTAGCAGCGAGGAGCAAGATACAACAAGCTCATTAAAATTACAACATGCTACTTTCAGCTTTTTATATTTTGAAGGTTCTGGGCGAAAGACAACCTGAGAGCAACACGATTAGTTAAAAATAACTTAACTTTCTTGATAAAATTTCAGCGAGATAGACCCGAGAAGTAGAATGGCAAGAAAACCTTCAGAAAATGGACATAAAAGAGTTCAAGCAAGGAGAAGCAAGCCATCAACATCAACATAGTTTATTAGAAAGCTAAATTCAAAGGTATTATTGATTAGATGAAAAAATAAAAATGATGCATAAAAAACAGTTATACATAAAAGAAAATTCTAATTTCCAAACATAGAATTTTGTGTTTGACAACTGATCAATCATACACCCTAAACACTAGTTTTAAAGTATTTAAGTATTACCTTAGTTCGTGCTCGTTTCTCTTCCATCTCCAACTTCTCTTGAAATCCTCTAATTTTCTCATCCACTATGACACTGCTTTGTCGAGATAGATACTCGCATTCTTGGCGTACCTGACAGTTAAAAATGAGAAGAAACCTATCAGTACAGCCATCTGCCAGCTCTATGCACACAACTTTAAAACACAAAGCATACATTTCTAGAGGCTTTTATCATGGCAAAGAGTTTTTGATTTAAGCAAAGTTAAAAAAAATCAACTCACTGAACTATGAATTATATGTTTCTTTTCATTCTCAACAGAGAAGGTCACCATGATATACCAAGGAATTTAAAAATTGAAGCATGTTGCAGAAACTAGAAAACAAAAAGAAGAAAGAACCTTTTTCTCAAGTTCAAGAAGGGACTTCCTCTGTAGTATCCATGAATACTTCAAAGCATTCTTCACAACAGGATCATGTCCATCTGGGTTTACTAAAAGATGGAAGCGTAGTATCCCAATATGAACCCATGCTTGGCCAAGGAAACAAAAGTCTGTATAAATACCTGATGAACATTATTTAATTTCATCTTAAAATTATTATTGTCAAGAGAAGGCTGCTGGCAATATGCATGATTAAAAAATGACTAAAATGGGTAACATAAAAAAGCAGCATAAATAAATGCATACCATTTGATGAGCGTCCCATATATAGTTCTTCAAGCAGCGGTTGTATAACAGGCTCCATAAGTGAAGAAAACGGGGCATGGTTTGAAGACAAAATCAATGATCTCAAAGTTTGCAGCTCTTCAGGCTGTAGTCAGCACAATATTCATAAAGGAGGATTCATAAATAATCAATACAGCCCAGAATTTATCAAAAAAATATTAACCTCAAGTTATTGCAAGACATGCACCATAATAAGGGAAATTTTAAAATAGAGAAAAGTTTAAATGTAAAAGCAATTAGGGTGGGGTATCAAATGTAATTAAAAAATCATCAAACCTTTTGAGAAAACAAAAATTACAAGAAGAATGTAACCATACACCAATGTGTATTAATGACTCTAGGTCCTAAAAAGCATAATGAAAAATAGATATAAGATGGAAGAAAAAAGAAATTCTGTGTGCCTTGAATTAATACTATAGAACAGTGAGTAAACAAAAGAACGCAACA
>NW_018164444.1:39123435-39131573 GCF_001263595.1 Phalaenopsis equestris | reverse complement strand
AAAAAAAAAAAAAAAAAAAAAAAAACACCATTGACAGGATGACCTGAATCTAAGGATGTGCCAGCCTCAAAAATCCACAGAAATGTCTGGTGTGAAGCAAATTCAGCAGGTGACCTTGATGAGCTATTTAAAGAATAATCTAAAGTTTGTTGAAGAAGACCAGCTAAACGAGATAGAGCCTGCATTAAAAGTGAAAATAATTAGGAAGCTCACACACAGACACACACACACACACACAGAGAGAGAGAGAGAGAGAGAGAGAGGATATATATGTCCTCTCATATTTTATACATTTATCTATACTATGGTTGGGATTGCTTATTTAAAGTAGATCAACCTCTTTCTTCAATACAAAGCATTGTATAATTAATTAACTAAAGCATTTTTCTTTCTTTTTTGGCGTGGGTGTTAGGTTAGGATTTGGTAGGATAGATTATTTGAGTCGGGCTAAAAATGATACCATTCTATGGCTCCTAAAAGATGTTTAGGGAGCAGGTTTTGTGGGGAGGTGGGTTTGGAATGACAAGAGAAAGATAACAGATCAGTTTGATAAAATTTAGAACGGGATAAAAATCACTCAGCGGCTGTCACAGCTGAAAACAAAAAATATAGCGTCAAAATGGCAACACACGGATGGAGGCTCACCACCTGTTCCTGTAAGAGCTACACACACCACTTGTAAAAGAAAAAATATACAACACTTGATTAGGGTAAAAATCAGATATTACAATGTCCAAAACTCACAAACAATCAAAAAAATTTCCAAAACAGAAGAATAACATCATATAAATAGTTTCCTAGAACAAATAACCTAATTAAAAATAGAGAAATAGGAAAGAAACAAAAAAAGGAAGAAATTTTCTAAATTAAAAAAATGAAATTAAGCCCGAGTGAACAAAGTCTCGCCAAAGTAGGATCCACGATTCTCTCTGGCTATGAGAAGCTTCTTCTTCTTCTCTGGAAGGACCTAGATCCCACTGTCGAATATTCTTTCCCACAAAACTCATAAAGCTATTTCCAACGTTGTGGTTCAACCTTCCTGTCTGACCATCATCGGTGGATGCACAGTTGAATTTAGTATTCAAATTACTCCATATAGTTTTTTTTTTTTAAATAGCTCAAAAACTTCTCATCTATGACATGTTGGACTTTCCTCAGTACTAACAAGGTAGATTGTATGTCTGAAAAATTCTGAAATTCTCTGTCCTATGTCCGATATCGACTCCTCAAACTCATAGCTCTCTTGGACAACCAAGACCATTCATATTGATGCTCTTCGTAATGCATGTAAAAGAAAATCCATGACATCACATTCTCAAAGTCTGTATGAATGTCCATTACCTCTTACCCACTGCCTTATAAGACAACCAATGATGATCTTATTGGAGTCTCTCTTATGGGCCTAACTTGAATCACTAGCATCTCTCCCTCCTCCACTGTAAGCTGGTACTCATCACCAATCTCCTCCTCTTGGGAATTTATCGTCTGCTTCCTCACAATGCCCTGCTCGGTGAAAGATATCATTCTCTTGTTTGAGCAATCAGATGCAATGTGCCCAAACTCATAACGCTTGCAACACTACTTGGCTAGGATGGATTTGGGAATGTTGACGGGCTACATTTTTTCTCCACTCTAGATTGACTTCTCCTCGAGTGATATCAGCTTGGACGCTCAATTGGGTATACTTTTACTGCCTGATCCTGGAGTTCAACTCTATCTATAAGGTGTGTCAGTCAACAAGAGACGTTGCAATATCTCCACATTCAAAGCTAGAATCTATAAATCTAGTAGGGACCAATTTGGTTGCAGTTGCATCATATTACCAATAGATGACATTAGTCCTTAAAATACATCGCTATCGTGTGCTCCTCTGACTACACTAACGCACAAGTCAGCATGAGTTGGTCAAGTCAACAGTGAACTCCTCTTCAGAAGTGTCTCTCTAACACACATTCTCAAGCTTTATGATTGTGTTCAATCAATAACGTAGGGAAGATATTTGCACTACATATCCCTTTTCATCTTTAGAGAACGTGATGATCTTACTCTTCCCTTCTCTCAGCCGATTAAGCATTTAGTTCTCCCAAAACAATGAAGTATTTTTCCTGAGTTTGATGACTGTCAATTTAACTGTCTTGTCCTAAAGAACATCCTCGTATTCAAACATTCACTCAAGTTTGAAGCCACTCAATAAACTCATCTAAGTCCATGGGACCATCAAAATCTAATAATTCAACATTTATTTTAAAATCCAAACTTCTCTGATACTTTATGTTAAATCGCCAAGATAATGGTTCTTCATCACTTGGATCTGTCTCGTGGAAGAGATTCACTTCCTTCTCTTGATCTGATGAATTGCGATGTGGCTATGGGTGACTTCACTGAATTATCTCCTCCCAAAAGCTGCAAGCCTTCGTTATAATTAGAGGATTTTTGTCTGCATATCTTTCATGATAAGTTCTCAGACACCTCGTTGGGGGTCTCCTTAACGGCATGACATCCTTTTATCTCAATCAATTTTTTGACCCACATAAAATTATAAATAAAGGTTGGTCAGGAGTTTAGATTTTAAGGGTAGGCATCGAAGAGAAATTTTTTAGACAACAGAAAAGTTGGAATTTAAAAACATTAGGGTTGAGCTAACAATTTTGGAGTGAATATTGACTTGCCATATTTTGACGCCCCATGATTCCGGACAAACATATCGAAGGAATCCAGACAATGGAACGATTCTTTGAGTATAATGATGTTCCATATTTTATATCATTTATTCACACTATAGTTGAGATTGATTATTCAAAGTAGATAAACCACTTTCTTCAATTAAAAATCATGAAATCTTAAAAAGATAAATAAATAATCCATCATACTCAAACCATTCCTACTCCAATTTCTAGCCTTAAGTCTAAATTTTCAAAATGCAACACTTCTACATTTACTAAAATTCAACTCTGACACCTATCATCAAAATCTTAACCCTTGACGAACCTCGAGTCATAATCTTACATCCCTCAGAAACTTGATCGGAAGGAAAAAAAAGTCATACAACACAAGAAAAATCCATAAAGAATCCAAGAGATTACCATGGAGGATATGCAGCGAGAAATACTCCAACTATAACAAAGGCTCGTCATTTTCGAGAGGGCACAATTCACTGATGACTCATCAGATCAAGAGGAGAGGGTGGATCCCTTCCACCAGACAGTTTCCACTGATGAAAAATCATTATTTGACATGGAATATTAGAGAAATCAGAATTTTAGAGTAAAGATTGTCATGTAATATTTTAATGGGCACATGGATCGGGACAACCTTATCAAGTGGCTACAGATGGTGGAACAATTCTTTGAATATAAGGACGTTCCATATTTTATATTATTTATCCATACTATAAGTGGGATTGATTATTTAAAGTAGATCAACCATATTTTTCAATTAAAAGAAAGAATAGTATATAAAATTTGATTTGAAAAAAAAAAATCTTGCCATTCTGAAAAAAAAAAAAATCCAAACTATAGTAATGAATAAATGATATAAAATATGGAACATCCTTATACTCAAAGAACTGTTCCACTGTCCGCAGTCACTTGATAAACTCGTATGAATCCATGTGACTGTCAAATTTTCACAAATTAATCTTTCTTCATTTTAATAAAAATTTACTTTCCATATAAAGATACCGATATAGAAGGTATTAAGAAACTGAATTTAACAAGAAAATGGTTGTGGAGCAGGGATGGAATGAAAATATGAGATGTTTGGCAAAGCTCGGAAAGGCCATGGGGTGATTGGCAGCTGAAATCTGCTAGCAGACAGAAAGTTCGACGTCGTCACCGGCTCTCCCAACTACAATCAGAGGTCTAATGGCGATTTGACTCGGTATGAGCGGCTGGAAAAGGAGGCCAGAGAGCGGCTGAAAAGCGAGCCAAGAGGGATAAACAACAATTCCCTGCTGAAAAAATAGCTTCGACAACACTTTGGCTGAAATATAGTGGGTCGGATAGCGATATACGGGAGGCAAGGGGGTTCTACCACCTGATCCTAACCAAGATACAAACAACACTTGCAAGAGGAAAAGATAAACCACTCCAAAGAGCAAAATTCAAGGAAAACATTTCTCCATTTAGCAAATCAGAAAAGCCAATACTTCAAAATCCTATTACAACACATATAAAGCCTCCGAAAAGAAAATTTTCTATTGACAAATAATAAAAAAGGAAATGACAAGAAATTAAGGAAATAAAATAAGAAAATTTTTAGAAAATATAAAAATAAAAAAAAAATAAAAAGGATCTTTTGATCCCGTATCAACTGAACACGGGAGTATCGCGATCCCGTGATGTCGACGCGGTAAGACGCTCCCGTGTCATTCTTTTCGGAAGAAGCTTCATCTTCTTCTCAGTAAGCTTCAAGAATCGAAATATCATCACTATAATACAATCACCACATTGCTATGTTCAAGCCCATCCCACTGCAAAGTCTATATTAACATCTATTACAGGCAACTCCAAAACATAAACCTCATTCCAAAGTCTAACCTAATAGAATAAATAAACAACATTCCTTGGCACAACCTAAGATAGAACTGCACATAGATGGGTACTCTCATAAGCCAAGCGTTGAGTCATTAAATTTGTATCCTACTTTTACCACATCCCATACTCTGTTGAACATATCTGATAAAAAAGTATGCCTTGAAAAACTAACTCTATAATAAAATTTATGGCATGATGAAATACTCTAAGTGGTAAACACCCAATATGTAAACTATCGGTTATAATTTCTGGCTATTTCTTCAAAAAGGAATTTCCCTTTTTAGGTATCGACTCCTTAGCTTTCTTCTAAAATAACCAATGTTAATCCAACTGGAATCTCTCTCATGGGTCCATCTTAAATCACTAGCATCTCTTACTAGTCTGCTCAAAGTTAGGACTCATCTCTGATGTTTTCATTCTCTCCTGTGTCACTGAATATTTCTTTAACTGCTCAGTCCTCAATGAAAGATATCATACTCTTGTTTAGGCAATATGATAATTTGTGCCCAAAACCATGGTATTTAACACACTTTCTAGTTGAGAAGAATTTGAGAGTGTTAGTTGGTTCCATCTGTTCTCCACTCAGAAGTCAGAACTAATTCTCCTCTGGTTGGGTCGACTTCAGTTTGCACTAGGTATACTTTTGTTGTCTAATCCAATGGTTTAACATTGTTTGAAAGGTGGTGTGAACCTAATATTGTTGTATTGTCTCTTCATCTTCAAGGCTAAGATCTTGACATCTTGTACTATCCAATAAAGCTACAATAGTACCAAATTGTCAATGGATAATCTCAATCCTATACAGGTGTTCTCGAGCTCCATTAGCCCACACTTCAACATAAGTTGCTCAAACTTAGTTGTGCACTCCTCTAAAAAAAATCTCTATAACGCAGATGATGGAGTCTTATGAATATATCCTATTAGTAATGCGAGCGAAGGTACTTGTGTTGCATCTCTCATTTCACCTTTAGACAAAGTAGTAATTTTATCATTCCCCTCCCATTGTCAAAGAGGCTTCAGGTTCTCCTACCACAATAAAGCATTTTTCCTAAGCTTGATGGTAGTCAATTTAATTCTCTTGTCCTAAGAAGCATCATTGTACACAAAATTTCAACTTTTATTTGGGTTAATTCTGTTATGAATTACTATCATCAACTTTGCTCTCTCGTCCATTCTTTTGTATTCTCTAATTTCATTTGGATTCATATTAGGATTATTAACAAAACTAAATCAATTAAAACTCTTTTTTTAAGAGCCAAGTTGATACGCGTGAGTTCTGTCAATTTAAACTTCCTTTATAGGCCAAAAACTTCAAAAATTTTGGAGTAACAATTTTTTTTGGTTCATCTATCATTAGAAATATTATAAAAGCAGCTCAAATAATTTAACAAAATATGTCCTGGAAGTTGAATAATGGTCATTATACAAAATTTTTTGCCAGATAACGGCGGCTGAACTGTTCAATAGATCTTTATTTCTATGGTTTTTTTAGGTTTACTTGTATCACTGACAGATCAATTAGCTCTGAGATTAATTCGAAAATTGACAGGTACCTAAAAATGCATAAAAGTATTCACCTTATTAGTCTCGCCAACATCAACCAAGATAGCATTTGATAACTTCAAGAGTAAGCTGATATCGAGGGACAAGCTCCTTCTATTAAGCAAGAGGAGAACGACTAACCAACTATCAAAACATGATTTCCTTGATAACATCTCCGAAGAGAAAACACAGCACGGTCTTTTTAAACATATTGCAGGATGAGGCTGCCCATTTTGCGCAGACCTGAAAGTTGATTCCAAACATCCTCTTTCATGTTCAAACTTACTCAAAATTCCCTGCAAATCAGCCAATGATTTACATAAATATGTTAAAAGATCGATGAAGTCTGAAAAGATATTTGACAGAGACTGCACAAAAGAAAAGTAAAAATAACAAACCAGATATATTTCATTCAACTGATGCAAACACTGAGCATCACTCTGGTTGTGCTTGGTTGCAAGATATGTTGACATACAAACTCCTGAAGCAAGAAGAGAATAGCAATAACTGAACCATGAGTCTAATTATGGGCAGGAAAATGTATATGGCTAATCAAATATTAAGTAATGCATGTTGAATAACCAAGATATTAGACAAAATACAATTTATAATCATGTATGAAGTTAAATTGGATAAATTACAGTGAAAAGCAATGAGCATTGATACCGGAGTTTACCCAAACAAAGATGCAGGACACAAATTTATTAATGACTCAAACATGGTTACACGATCCAAAGCAAAAGCATAAAACAAAACATCACAAATAAAAACTCAACAAACGAAGACACAACAAGCTCGACGAGGAGGGAGTTTGGAGATGTTGTGCTGGAATAGCGACTGCGGTGAAGGCCTGATAAGTGTCAGGTCGGTGAGAGGCATCGAACCCTAACGAGAGTGTGGAGAAGTCGTCGATGGCTGGAATCTGTAGGGCAGCGGACTGCAACCTGCAGGGAAGCTGTGGGGAGAAGGTGCGGCTGCTGCAGGGAGAAGGGCAGCGAACAAGCCGGCCGAGAGGTGGCTGGAAGGGCTGGGAAGGGGGCAGCAAGGGCTGCAACCTGCATGGGAGCTGCAGGGAGGTGGTTGTGAGGTGCAGCAGGGCTGCGGCTTGCAGAGGGGAGCTGTAGGGAGGTGTCAGGAAAGTGCAGCAGGGGGCTGCGGTAGCTGCTGAGGGAGCATGAAGGAGTGGGAGTCAGCAGTCCACAGGGAAGCTGAAGGGAGGCAGTCTGGATGGAGCAGCACAGGAAGGGTGGAGGAATAGATAAATATCTCTGCAGGGTCGACCTACAGCCGAAGCACCACCAGGACCCGTGGAGACGATCATCACCTCAAACGAAGTACAGTCAGAGCACTTCCTCAATGTCAGTTAAAGTCCTCGAAGGGAAAAATTTGGGATAAAACCTGAATTCATATATCAAAAAAAAGACCCTTACCTCCAAGCAAATAATTTCCTATTTATAAAGAGACTTGACCTATTTTAGGAAATGCTTAAAATAAGAAGGAGAATAAAATCAGATTTCACATTTTAAGAAAGGCTTTTTAAAATAAGAAAAGAGAATAAAATCAAATTTTAGATTTTAGGAAAAGTTTGAAGAATAAAATCAAATCTCATAATTTAGAAAAAAAATTAAATTAGAAAGTGTCTAGAAAGGAAATTAAGAAAAGAAGGAAATGAAAGAAAAGGGAAAGAAGGTGCAAAGGAAGGGAGGGAAGAGGAAGAGCTCCCTGGCGAACCGACCGGTCGTCCCCCGAGCCCCGCATGGAGCGTTAATCAGAGGTGACAACAAACTAGTTATCAGATAAAATCAGCATCATTTCCAAAAATTTCATAAGACATTGAGAGGGTTAATAACTATAAAGATTTAACTACACAAACACATAGAAATATTGCAAACCAGGAATAATTACAGAAAAAAAAAGATTTTATTCTTTATAGAAACATATCCTCTTAACTTTCCACTTTTTCTAGATATTTGTCGGCACTAAAAAGTAAGAAAGAAAGGTTGTTTGGGGGGTCGCCCGTAAGAAGCTGTCGGCAGCCGGAATTGAAATCTCATCGCCCGC
>NW_018164444.1:39118232-39118819 GCF_001263595.1 Phalaenopsis equestris | reverse complement strand
AAAAAAAACCAAGCCCCCAATCATGCATAAAACAGTAGAATGAACTCCCAAGCATTCGTGAAAGGCCAAATAACCTCTACAATATTTCATGCTAAATGAAAATAAGTGAAAAGCTTCATAATACTCATCCCACCATGCTTGCAAGAGGAACTAAAATTATTTCAAAGCCACGTTTCAACCCTCCTGTTCAAAGTAACAGGGACATGCTACAATTCCATCTCAAGCTAACGGGAGAAAATAAAAATATTTATATCATGTTATGCTTGCACCGTCCTAAGCAAGTAATCAAATCAAACTCCTAAAACATGCTCATACTTCTATCCTTCACATGCTTCTAGAATGAATGCTTCGAAAAAAAATAAGAAAATAAAGAGAACTAGCATACTGTACTATCCACCAGAACCATGCACAAGGCTCGGCAGAGGGAAAATCGAAAGGCAACCAGGCACCACAGAAGGGGGGAAGAGTACCTCAAGAATGTTAAAGCAAAGTCCTGCAACACAAGAGTTCAACCCAGAGAAGTGCCCTCACAGAAATTCCCTCTCCAAGCTCCTCCCACAGCCAAAATTTCCACTCCTCTCAAAAAA
>NW_018164444.1:39104368-39117319 GCF_001263595.1 Phalaenopsis equestris | reverse complement strand
GTCTCATTTCTAAGGTTCTAAGATAGTCGAAGGGATCTCCCTAAGGCTAGATCCTAAACCCTAAGCGGAAGACTAGACCTCACTAAAAATGAGATCAACAATATTATGTATAAAAATTTTATAAGAAATAACAACAAGTGCATTTACAGAATTTCATCCCTAGTGAAAAAAGTTTCCCACCATTGAGAGGTTTGAGGAAAAAATAATTACCCAGCTTCACCCTTAAATTCTAGGTATAATGTTTCCATGATTTAAACACAAGCCTTCTGAATTATAATGGAGTAGGGTAATAGTACTACACCATTAACCCTAACATAGACACTAGTAAAATAGAGGGTTAGGCTGGATTTTGCCATGGTTTTCATGATAGGAGATAGACGGGAAAAAATATCTATATTTAATAAACGGAGAGAAATACAATTAACGAGGGAGTCTAAATTATAAAATTATATAACCATTGGAATGAAGGTTTAAAAACGTCTTGTGAGCCCACCAGTGATTTTGCATGTTTTAGGGTCTGTTTGACGCAGCTTATCCGTCGCGTCTGCATTTTCAAAACGTTGTCATGCTATTTGTTTTCTTCGTCTTCGATGTGATTCGTGATACGTTGATTTTATTTTGTAATAAACACCAATCGTGGGTTTGACCCCGCGGCTAGCGTTTGGAGGAATTTTCCTACATTACGCCCTCCCATCGCGCTTGCCCTCATCTCGTGCCCTAGGTGCCTCTTCAATCCTCTCCTCTGCCCACATCTTGTAGCTTCGATCGCTAAACAGGGGCTCTCTCTCACGCGACTCTCACGCGTCTCTCTCGATTGTTCCTTTTCTCCTCGTCCTCCTCAATGCAATCCATGGTTGTGGTGCTTTGTAAGTAATATCATTGCCTTTTTTGTGGTGAGTTTCGATGGGATGGTTTTTCTGTGTTCATTTGGCTTTCTTCTTTGTTGTGAGAAGTTTGCAGTGCTCTATGAGTAATATCATGCTCTTTTTTATGGTGAATTTCAAAGGAATTGCTTTTTTTTGTGATTTTTGGCTCTCCTTTTTGTACTTTCTCTCTCGACTGCTGCCTTTGGTCGGGTGTTGGATGTTGGACTTGGTGTTGGACTTAAATGTGTGTTGGTGGTTGGTGGTTGCTTCAATCTTGAGAGTGCTTTCTACATATTGTTTATTTGATAAATGAAATGTTTGATGAATTATATCCTTTAAGTTATGATTTATATCCCTCATAATACAAGTTTTATACCTTTTTGGGGTGAATGTATACAAAAGGTGAATAGATATGCTGGAATGCATTTTGATGCTTTTGCTAACAACATTGAAATCAAGGAACAAATAACAAATAATTTTATATTCATCACTTCCTTAACACATATTTGAAAGAAGAAGGCCAAAATGTGACAACTTTCACAAAGAAAAAATAGGAAGATATTTTTTCTCTTGCAAAAAAAAAAAATGCTCAAGTCATTAAAGATATGTATCCAAGAGTTGTTACTTGTGTTCAAACAGAAGCAGGATTGACCAAATATTTTCCTATTTCTGTTGGTTTGCATCAGGGATCAACTTTAAGCCCATATCTTTTTGCTTTAGTTATGGATGGTCTTACCAGACACTTACAAGAGGATGTACCATGGAGTATGCTTTTTGCTGATGATATTCTTCTTGTGGAAAAAATGAGAGAAAAAGCTCAGAAAAAACTTTAATTATAGAGGTCTACCTTGGAGTCTAAAGGCCTTCATTTGTGTAGAACTAAAGTTGAATACGTAAAATGTAATTTTATTAGTAGTAGCTCAAGTGACAGAAATGTAACTATGGGTGATCAAATTATTAAAATGTGTAAATGATTTACATATCTCAGGTTTATAGTTCAAAGTGATGGTGATATTAATGAGGATGTTATTGGTAGAATTCAAGTTGGTTGTTTGAAGTGGAGGAATACTTCGGGCCTATTGTGTGATAGAAAATTACCGCTTGGACTGAAAGGATAATTTTATAAGATGATGGTGAGACCTGCAATGCTCTATGGTGCTTAATGTTGGTCGTTAAAAGAGAAGCATAAAACTAAATTAAATGTTACCGAGATGAGTGGCTTTACAGTTAAAGAAAAAATGCAAAATGAATATATCCGTGATAGGGATGATGCAGCTCTAGTGACAGACAAAATTAGAGATATTTGTCTTAGATGGCTTGGTCACATTAAACGTCAACTGTCTGATGATTCGGTTAAAAGAACAGATGTTTTAGATTCGACTAAAGTTAAGAAAGGCAGAGAGTGACCTAAGAAGACTTAGGCATATTCTATTAAAAATCATTTTAATTTATTAAGTTTAAATGAAAATATAACACTAAATAGAACACAATCGAGAAAAAGAATTCATGTAGCCGACTCCACTTAGTGGGATAAAGGCTTTGTTGTTGTTTTCGTGCAAAAAAAACAACATTTTAAATCACAAGCTATTTACCAATCAAATGGGTTTATAATCAAACCTTAGTAGGTGAGTAAAATTTTAATTTTTCATTCAAAACGAATGAATTAAATCACTAAATTTTGGTCCCAAATTGCAAAAACCTTCCTCAAAGGAAAAGAAAATTTGGAGCACAATTTTGACCCATACCATGTGATGAAGATCAAGTCTTTGCCATGTGGGATGTAGAAGATTCATAAATTATTTTGTAGCTATGGAATTCAATAATACATTAAGTCAGCAAAACCAACATGTTCTTATACCACAACCAAGGATTTATGAAAAAAATTAGAAGTGATACAACGAACATGCTTCAAGGTGGTGATGCCTTGATAGCCAATGGCAGTAAGACAAATTCACGCCACTAAATAAGGTACTAGAAAGTGGATTAATTGGTATCCCATATGTCTAAATACACAAGCAATTGGTCAACATCCTAATAAAGGACTGCCAAGCTCTACAGTACAAAATTCCACCGGCAAGTTACTAATATAGAATATCTAATCTACAACTTGAGGAGCATTGCAAGTTCTAAAGATCATTGTACCAATCCGTGAGATTGCAAAGTCGTCGATCATCATAGTAGATAAGTGGCAATCAGTAGGCATTTAAAAGGGGGCAGTCTAAAATAATTCAAGTGAAATAAATATGAACAAGCTATAGAACTCTCTTTTCCATAGTCACAAAAAATAGAAAGATGATTAATCCTTGTATATTATAACAAAGGAATTTTTTTCAAATGATTTTTAAGCAATAAGTAATATTCATTAATGAAAATTACCAAGAATAACCGAGATTCCTGATATATAAATAGAGATGCAAGATCATCAATAAGATACACCAGTTCAAATCACTACACCTCTCTTTAACATTATATTATAAGAATAAGTTTGATTTAAGTCTTGCCCACAACCCATCCTATCACGATTAAACTAAACATGTGTAACTAGAGTGACTCTTTATTAAAAAGAAATTGAAAATGGAGATTTGTATATTTCATATATTCCCTCTTCTGAATGAACTGCAAACATCTTAACTAAATGATTAGTTAGATATATATTAAAAAAATGATGTTCAATCTTGGTATATTTAATATATAGAATCCAGCTTGAGGGGAAGGGGGCGTTGAAAATCGGCTGCACCTTTTAAGTTCTTTATATGTTAGCAGATTTTTTTTAAAATAACGAAAAGGAACAAATGCAAATGGCAGCTACTAAATGCTAAATGTAAACCTGGTTAACAATGGTCACAAAGAATTTTTTTATTTTTCTCCTGAAAGTGATATAAGGCGATAGTTATTATATCAATCTTAAATCAAAAAGTTTCAACATTGACATAAGAATCTAAAAGAAAAAGAGAAGTATATTCAGGATACAAACGTGAGAAGGAAAATGACTAAACAAAACAAGATCACGCATATAAATCTAAAA
Source organism: Phalaenopsis equestris (assembly GCF_001263595.1). Taxonomy (NCBI): domain Eukaryota; kingdom Viridiplantae; phylum Streptophyta; class Magnoliopsida; order Asparagales; family Orchidaceae; genus Phalaenopsis; species Phalaenopsis equestris. Next base: position 39,113,428 of record NW_018164444.1, on the reverse strand, counting down.
TGGTAAGACCACTAGCTGTGAGTCCCTATTGTCTAATATCATACCATCTAGACTTCATTTATTTTCAAATGGCGCAGTTTCATATGATATTTAGAATCTTAGAAAAATAAGTGGTACTACAAACACATATGTTGATTTTCAATGGTCTGATTTTAGGAGCCCAACACACAATTCAAGATAGACAACCCTAGAATGATATCATCATCATAGAATAGACCAAAACTGAAAACAAAGCATATTTAAAAAAATAAAACTTAGAAAAAGCTTTTGCACATTTGAAGATACAAAAATGAACAAACAATCACCTTCTGTTGCCAGGCGCCTGAAATCAGAATTGGTTGAAATGATAGCATCTAGGTATGCATTTTCATCTGCCAGCCCAAACATACAATAGTGTAAAATCTAGTTAAGCCAGGGAAATTAATAACGAGAATGCAAAAAAATCTATACCTTTGAAAATTTCTTCGTACAGCCTTGGCGTTTGCCAAATTTTCTCACAAAATCCAGTTATTTGTTTCAATTTGTAAAAGATATCTGAAGAGGATGGAATGAAGGGATGTCCCCCATGCACATATAAAGTGGGTGAAGTGTAGTCAGACTTCCATCCAGGACATTTAATATTCAGACATTCAACCTATAAGAAGCACAGCTCGAAAGTTTTATTTGCCAAGTAAACCAATACAAACAAGAGAATCACGCTTACCAAAATTGCATCAGAAGCCTTGGGAAATCTCGTTCGAAATTTTAATACTTTCTTCTTCAGCCAACTCCAAATTATAGACAGGTGTTCCAGATGAGATGATTTAAAATTTTCCCAGAACAAGATATGTAACTCTAGAAAAAAAGAGTATTCATGGAATAGGTCATTAAAATTTGCAATACTGTTCAGCACCTCACTTTCTAGTTGCCTCAGAGAAAGCAAAATTGGTTCCATTGCAGACTTCAGTGCACCTCGACTTGGTAAAAAAGCTATTTCAGTATTCCACTGTTGTAAAGTACGCCTCAACAAGCTAACACAATAGACTGCATCAACTAGACGATGTTGGCTATTCAACGGATATGAATCTGAAATAGAAAATTCCACTAACTTCAGGGAAAGAAGCGGAATAGGTTGCTTATCAATGTTAATTCCATGATGGGCAAGCAACTCCGACCTTAACTCTCGGATGCAGTTCCAAATGGGATGATCCCTTTCCTGCTCAAGAATCAAACAGAATGACTCGAAGAAACAACAATATGGCTGCAGTTTCATATGGAACCATCTAAACCACCCAACATACAGATCAATATCACTTTCTGTAGCATGTTCCATCGTCCAGTTAGCAGCAAAGAAAAGCATTTGATTAGCCTGTGCCAAATCAAACATTGTCTTTTTATGACCAAGCGGAATTTTTGGGAATAAATGTTGATGCAGCATCTCTACCGGTAAAATGGCAGGGAAGAGACTCTCGCTCCCCAAAGACCATTTAACGGTACTATTTATACAATAAGAAGCGCATTGAGAGCTTAGAAATTCCAAATATTTGCAATTTTGTTGTACACAGGATTCCCTTGAGTAGTTCACAAAATTCCCAAGTGTATGGGGCAATGGCCATCCACCAGGCAATGATAAACAACAACCTATAAGTGGATCTAGTTTGAACAACTCAGTATCAGACAAGTATGAAATCTTCCCCTGCATGACCACATCCATCCCTCCCAGCTCACCCAATGCTGCTAGATAAGTATGCTCCCAACTTAATTGAAGGCTCCACATTGGATCATTCCCATTCATGATAAGCTGCTGGAACAACTGAGCCCAACGTGAAAGTTCCAGAAGTGTGATGCGAACACCAAGACTTCGCCCTGCAGTTCTGGCAGACAAATGTGCTTCACTCATTGCCAATACCATTTTTTCCAAGGGAATGCCAGAATGAATCAAAAATCTCTTGGCAGTATTTAGCTCAATCTCCTCAAATTTAGTTGTTACTTCAACTGGTAACCACTCGGGTTGGAGCATAAATATTTCAACCCCTCTATTCCGCATTGCTCTGGAGACTTCACCATATTTAGGATCAATAGTGATAAACATCCGAAATCTAGAATGAGCATTAATTACTAGTGGCTTCCCATTGACAAGACCACATTCATTAATAGTAATAGATCCATTTGGTTCTACTAGAGAGTTGATTCTATCAAGAACCTAAGAAAAAAGACACTGATTAGTCAGAAGATCAAATATGCAAATAACATAAAAGAAATCATAATAATGGCCACAAAGAATGCTAAGCCCTTGAATCACAGATATAAGCATTATTTAAATTAATTAAGTATATAACAGAAACAATGAGGGAATTCAACATACTGACGGGTTGCAGAGATTTGCATTATCCAAAACAACCCATTCACCACGTTCAATGGCCTTGACTAGATTTCCAGGTACCCATTCAAACTTGGCTGAAGGTTGCATGAGCCAGTTTTTCTGTAAAACTTGAATAATTTTAAGAGATTTATCCAAGTCCTCGCATGAGAAAGACACAGGCAAAGAGAACATGTTAAGATCATGTTGTAGTTGTTTGATTATCTCAACTAATGGGTCAACAGATCTGGGGGATTCACCCATCCATGAAGTGGCAAATAAAGAGGTAAACTTTGAAGGATTATGGGACGAAAAGAAAGAGAACCACTTTGTGAACAGACTCATCCTTTCACGTATGAAATCTTTCCAGTTTATCTCCAGACCTATACTAAAATATTCATCAACAAAGCGTTCAATTTGAGAAATTGCATCTTTATAATTGTGGAAGGAATTGTATTGCTCAAAGCAACCAAGCAATTCAGAAACGTCTGTCCCTGGAGAGAGATTTAGTTCATTCAAGACATTCCCCGTAAGCTGAGCAAGTAGCCGTATCACCGAAGTCTTCCCTGAAGAAGACGGACCAACTAAAATGCACAACCACCGTCTCTGTACGCAATGAGAGATTGCTTCCAAACTTTGAAAGAACTCTGGAAGCAGATTGAGTTGACTCTTCGAAGCCTTTGTTGGTTGACAATGATTTCTTTCTACATAAGCATTGCCAACAACCAAATATTGTGGATTGATATATACTTCTGGAAACTGAGATACAGAAGGTTTCAAACCAAACACCTCCTCATAAACCTTCATAACTTCTCTTCGATCTTCTGCAGAGCGCATCCTCTGAAGAAATACAATGTTTAAAAAGCTCTCAAACATGGCATTAGTGGGAGAACCTTCATGTTAAAAATAGTCAACCTTAGATGTTTAGGCCAAAGCAAGCAGATATTAGGAAAGCTGATAATCATATGTGCTTGAACAAAAAGAACAGCAAATATACCTTGTATAATCTCACATGATCGAATGACATCCCGCAGATTAAACTCCCAAGGAGAACCAACCTGACCATACTTGCATTTTATCATGGTGTCCTCATAAAGTCGACTATTAAAGGTAATTAGTTTAGAAAGAAGTGATAATGGGATTGATGGATATTGTGATTGACAGATGAAGAGATAATCATCAGCTCCCAACTCATCCACATGAACCTAAAAATAACAGAGATGAAGCTACTGACATTGCAAAATATATTTGTAACACAGGAAAGCATCAATAAAGAACCACTGTATTTATCATTCCTTTCTTTTTAAGTTTAATTTCTATGTCATCTAGAACTTCACAAACCTTAGTAAAGCGATTCAGAAAAGACTTCGGAAGTCCTTTCCTCCCACCACCCTGAGACGAAGGATTTTGACAAGCAAAAACCCTGAAGGATGGAGCGCATTTAAATGTTATGCCCAATTCTGGAATATAAACTTCCGCACGGTGATCTAAAATAGCATTCAAACCCTGAAATTGAAGATGTGACGCAAATCAACATAAGAGTTTTAAATAAAAGGTAAGGAAATAATGATCAAAAGAAAAATACCTCTAATACAGGTTGGGGAGCAAGATTTAATTCATCTAGTAGTACCCAATACCCATTCTTTAATGCCTGCCAAAGAAATGGAGCAAGAATACCAATCAGTAAGAATACACAAACATTAAAATATAAAATTACTCATAAATAGTAAACCTGGAGAAGGATGCCATCAACCCATGAAAATTCCATTTGACTCTCACGCTCAACTGGCAAGTCCGAGCCCAAGAGATCCATCATATCTGTCTGGAAAATGATTACATGCAAAGACAAGTTATTCTAATAGGTTTACACAATCAACAATGAATTGAAAAATGCAATGGTCCAGAACCTGTTCGGAGAGATTAATCCGCACAACAGTGTGCCCAGAATGTCGTGCCAGTGCAATAATTAGGCTAGTTTTTCCAACACCAGGGCTGCCTTCCAATAGGACTAATAAAAAAATAATATAATATAATATATATGTTCAGAAACATTCTTCAAGATAAGTAAATTGTCAAATCAAACTAATATGTACCAGGCCTAGGAAGTTGCATAGCACGCAAAACTCGCAAAACATTTCTACGAGTGGTAGGTGCCCTGAATTCAAACCCATCATCTTTACAGTTAGCAGGACCTAATCAAATTGAAAAGAGAAATAACATTATCAAAATGAGAATCACCAGACGATTTTCAAAACGCAAGAGTTAATAGCAATACCCTAACAGATTGGATCAAAACATGTATTATTAATATGAATATCAACATGGAGGACCAAACAAACATTGTTAAGCAAGTAGCCGATAAACTTTGTAGAACTCCTAGCATTCGGTAATACACAAAAACCATAAAAAGATAAGTTAAAATTGGCTTCAAATTATACCCCATTTTTTCTCATATCCCAACAATCCATCAAAATTGTTTTAATAAAATTCTACAATTCATTTTGAGTATTTTGATATTAAAATGGAGTCAAATTACACAGTTCTCCTCTGCTACAGGGTCAACTTTAAGTGTTGTCAGTTAGGATGATACATCGAAATAACACTTGATGCATAAAACAAAAGATAAAAGGGTAAATCAAAAGAAAAATAAAACCCAAAAAAAATACTTAAAACTAAAATGTGTTGCGCATAGAAAATTAAAAAAAGACAAAAGCAAAACAACATAAAAACAAGATAAAATTAAATAAAATGAAATTAAACTAAAACAAGAGTAACAATATCAAAAAAATGGCCATAACTCTCTTTAAAAATCATATTAAATGCAAATCCTTAAAAAACACCATCACTTAATTGCAGGCCCGTCAAAGATTGATGCTACCGAAAAACCCCTAATATTTACCTAAAACTTTAGAAAGGAGGATCATGTAGATAAATGACAAGTTTCAAAGAAAATATACAACAATAACAATCCTTTATCTGACTAAGTGGGGATTACTAAATGAATCATTTTTCTCCAATGTGTCCTATTGAGTGCATATTTTCATTTAAGTCTAAATTAAGATCATTTTTTATACAACATGCCCCTGTCATTTTAAGTCAACCTATACGGTTCTTAACATAAGTCAAATCTAAAACATCTCTCTTAACTAGGCCATCAAATGGCCGGCATTTAATGTGACCAAACCTTTCACGGATATGTTCATTTCGGATTTTGTATCTAAGTGTAAAACCAAAAACCTAACTGAATATTCTCATCTTAGCAATGCTAAAATTAATTTTATGCTTTTCTTTTACAAGCCAACATTTTGTGTCGTGAAGCATTGGAGGTCTCGCCACCATCTTATGAAAATTCACTTAAAATCTAGGTGGTAATTTTCTATCACACAAAAAGGCCCAATGCATTCCTCCACTTCAACCATCCAGTTTGAACTCTACTAATAATGTCCCCATCTATATCACTATTACTACATTTCGACCATAGTCATATCCCCTCCCTGTTTCTCTCCTTTCTTCTTGTTGCTCATCCATACCAATGACATAATTCCGTCTCCATGTTTCGGCACAAAAATCTCCAATCCACCCCTAATCAAATCCCTGAAAGAACGTTCGTGATGGTGAATGTTTTCCTCCTCTTATGTTCCTCACCTTCTAACTTTTTTTCCTTTCAATCTTGCCACGGATACTCTAGTCAACCTTTGGTCAGGGTTTGCAAATTGAGATGTCGGCAAATAATTGGATTTCATCTCAATGAACCTCTTTAGCATCTCTCGAATTTTCCCCATGCTCTTGAATCGATCCTCCAATCGGTTCTCCATAGAAGAGAACATCTCCTCTATGAAGACGAACCTTTCTTCCATCCCAAATTTTATTTGATTCATCTCTTCCTCTAATTTTATTTTCTAAATCATACAACTTTTTTGCTGTCATCGCTCCCAAAAAAATTTTAATCACAAAGCATGAATTACCCCTTTACATTAAAAGCCCGCCGAGTGATTCGCGGGGCTATATTACGAGAGTGTATGCCCATCGCTGATCAAAATAGCGTCAGCACAAATAAGCTGAAATACAGTAACTTCATATATGGAATCATGACTGTAAGTTAAAATTAGTAGCAGAAATTATGTTCGATGAAATAAAGCATAAATCCATGCAAACCCGATAGCTCGAATAGCGTCACTGTAGCCACGATAACTTGAGAAAAACCATATATTCGTGCCTCTGTGCGCCGATTAACTGCCACTGCCCTCCCCACTAGCTTTGATTGCGACGATGTTGCATAACGGCGTGAGAGGAGAAGAATGAAAGTTTCGGGTCTCTGTACGCCGCTTCCTGTCGTTTCCTTCCACGCAACTATTCGCAAAGAAAACTTAGCCCGGTAATAAACCGCGAGTCGTTGCCTCCTTCTGTAAGCCACAAGCCCGCTAGGTCAAATCAATCAGTTATAGCTCTTTACGTCGCTATTCCTTTGGTCTTCCCAACCAGTTCCACTCACGAGAAGATTTCGAGCACTTTTTCTCAAAAATTTTGCTAAGATACCAATTTGATATGATTTAACGTAGAAATCCACAAATTTTCATAGAAATTAGGGCGAGCAGAAATTCTTATTGCAATAATCCAAATAATTCACACGAATACAAAGATAAACACCTACAATTTGATAGGCATGCAATCTCTCCCAATTCCTACAATTCGAGAGGTAGAAAACGTCTTCCAAACTCTAGACCTAAGACTAAAACTCAATCTCATTCATAAAACTAACCCTAGACAAAACAAGGCTATTTATACCCAACAATAATAATTATAAAATACTAAATTGCCCTTAGGCATACGAAAGACAAATTTGCCCTTAGGCTAGGCGCCCTCATAACATTCCAATCCTAGATATAGACATTATATACAATAAAAATATATGTAAGTTTAAGGGGTTGAAAAGGAAGAAGAAATAGCTATTGGCTACTTCAGAAAAATAATGCACTTATAATGGTGCTGAATAAATACTGCACGCCAACAAAACTTCAAATTCCTTCCAAAATAACAAATATGCACACATAAAATTGAAACAAGAAAATTTGTATGCAAAATTATTCCAAATGCTAAAATACTACTAGGAAAAAAAAACAATTTAAATTATAAATGCAAAGGTAAATTCTACCACATAATGCTTTTAAACAAGTCAATGCAGGATTTATATGGAATCCTTAATTTGATATTCATACCTTTATCTATGAAGAAAGGATCAATTCCAAAAACATTTTCACAAGAAGCATTGTTTGCTGATGAAATGTCAGAATGCTTGACATAGTCACCCCATCCATAGTTCTCCATTTCATAAAAACGAGAGCTACTAAAACCCAAACCAGATGCCTGCGCTCACAAATATATAGTAAAATAAGATTCCAAAATTTAGGATAAAAAAATGAAGATAGCAGAGATAAAATCATAAAATCAAGGAAAACAAATTTTCAAGATCAAAATCATCACATCATTAGGCTTACCCTAACTATTTGAGATAGATTTTACGAACATGTTCTATGTTAATTACTGTTAAATGATGCTAGTTGTGCTAACTTTTCGATTAAGCAAGTTTTCATTCAACTCTTCTAGCAAAAGTTAACATTCAACTTCCCATTATCTTCCGAAGAATTTCAAATCAATTTTATGAACATGTTCTATGTTAATTACTATTAAATGATGCTAGTAGTGCTAACTTTTGGATTAAGCAAGTTTTCATTCAACTCTTCTAGCAAACTTAACATTCAACTTCCCATTATCTTCCGAAGAATTTCAAATCATTTTTATCAAGCAGTTATATTGGTTCATCTTCCATTTTTTATAAGGCCAAATCACCCAAGTGTAGTTTCTAAAAGCCAATGGATTTAAAATTAGAAACAGAAATCCTATGAAAGCAGTAAGAGGTTGAGGAAATAGGAAGAGGAGAGTAAGTCAGCAAAGGTTAAGAAGGAAAAACTGACATTAGTTTAAGATAAGGAAGAAGCAATGCAGATATGAATAATCATAATTTATGATTGTTACATAAACCTTAGGCCTCTATAGAAGATTTTATAAGGAAAATTAAGGTTATCCTAAACTGAGCACAATTGTATTTCCCATTACAATTTGATGCGGCAACACAAAGCCAAGTCTACCATGGACAAGTAACTCGATCTGAAACTAAAACCAGTATTACCCTGGTCATGTGCATAATTAAATGAGTGCTATTTTTTGTTAATTTCTGGTTTCCCCGTGAGCAATTCTCTGTATTTTTGCTGCAACAATGAAAGGTAGGCACTTTATACAACCGTGAAAGGGAAGGAACTTGTTGCTAGTCTTGCTGCTGCCAAAAATAGACGAATCCCTGCTGCGCTTGCTTCTAACAATAGAAGGCGTGCGTTGCTACAATCTCCAAATTCTAATAACTAGTAATCAGTTATTAACGGGATAATTTTGCAGCTCATAGTGGACAGCTAGTGTTGTAGAGGTTACGTCCATATTGCATTACTACGTGGTGCTAGTTAAACAGGTTATTGGATATTAAAAAAGACCATATCTCATATTTCCTTATAGGAGGATCCAATAAGAAAAGCTAATGATAATTTATTAAGAGGGAGAGATTTTCTACCATGTTGAATAAGTTTTCATGGTATTCTAATTTTGGAACAAAGGCACCATCATCCAAATAACAAGACATTCTCTCTCTCTCTCAATATATATATATATATATA
>NW_018164444.1:39072575-39104216 GCF_001263595.1 Phalaenopsis equestris | reverse complement strand
ATATATATATATATATACTATAGCATTTTTCCTCATTCTGTTATTATTGCTCGAGGAGAATCAGAGAGCAACTACACTCAGTGGCAGCTGGGAAGGAGAAGAAATAAAAAAGAAAAAGATAGAAGAGAAGGAAAGGAGAAGAAAATGGGAGGAGGGGAAGAAAAGGGAAGAAGGGAAAGAAAACTAGGTTTTTGAGGTACAGATTATATTTCAACTATTCCACGAGTTATTTTGAATACTAAAATTGCAGGTATCGAAAATATTTTGAGGAAAAGCTTTGGGTGTGAAATTTTGGATTTTGCTATTTCTCCAACGAAGTGTTCTGATTCAAGTGATTTGCATTGAGGACATGAATGAGGGGAGATCATTTTGAGATAAAAGCATAATATTAAAGTTTGCTCGAGTTAAATTTAGTTTAATTTAAGAATTTAATACGATTTTAAAACTTTTGATGTCCTAGTGGTCTGCATAAAAAAGTGAGCTCGAGGTGAGTCCAGGGAAGAAATTCTTTGCAAACGTGTATTTGATCCTGTATCTGTATACAAGTCCAGAGTCTTTATTAATAAAGAGTGGATTATAAAGATAAGAATAAGGATTTTGAAATTTAATCCATTCATACCATGTAATCAAACTCAAATCTATCGGTATCCTAGAAGATTAATTTTATCGGATAAAATATATCTAACAAAAAAGAAAAATTTTGGCAAAAATAATTGTAGGTCTAAAGTGTAAGAAAAATGAGCCAGATTTTCATTGTTGTAGCCTGATTGGACCGATTGTAATTGGCTTATAAAAGAATGAAATGTTGCCAAGCTAAATTGGCTAAATTATCAACCAATTGGTACTAAAGCAAAATCAGTTTTATCCCATACACGAGATTTATTATAGATTTAGGAGATTCTATGCCACGCAACAAGATCAAGTAAGGAAGGGTAATAGCATGATTATGTTCCACAAAGATGGCACTATCCAAGTGCTAGTCATTACAACAAATAATTCAGTAACTTTTCACAATGAATCCTAGCAAAGAGAAACATTACATGATCATAAATTATAGACCAACTAACCTTCAATTCCTCAATAAGATGATGTAGCGAGGATTTTCTCAACCTTAAAACCTCACTTTTTATCATACCTGTGCCTGTTAACATGCAAGAATAAGATTTATTGCAGACAGATAAATTGAAATTAATTAAAAACAGTTATCACATAGTTAAACCGAAAGCATAAAAAGAGGGTACCACGTGTAATATGAACATTCTAAATAGAAAATAAAAAAAAATAAAAAAAATATAAAGCCAAAAGATAATTAGCAATTATTGAAAGTAAGAACTTATAAGCGTTTATGCTCCTCAAGTAGGTTTAGATATTGGTTAAAAAAAAAAAACTGGAATGACATAGAAAAATTAATACAAATGATACCTCTTAAGGAAAGAATTATTTTTGGAGCATGTCTAAATGAACATGTTGGTAGAGTGATAGAGGATTTTAGAAATATTCATGATGGCTATGATTTTGAAGTGATTAAAGAAAAAGTTATAAGCATATTATATTTTATTTTAACGTATGATTTTGTAATTGTTAATGTTTTGTCTAAGAAAAAAGATGAACAAATTATTACTTATAAGAAAGGATCCAATAAAACATAAATTGATTATTTTCTTATGAGAAAATGAGAAGGTCGAGAGTGTGAAGATTGTAAGATTATTCTAAGTGAAAATTTAATAACTCAAAATCGATTATTAGTTTTGTATTTTAAGAAAAAAAAATTAAAAGATAAAGAATACAAAGAATCATTATTATAGAATTACATTGAGACAACTAAAATATACAAATAAAATTATTTTTATGATTAAACATCAAAATCTCAAAATTTAATATGTTCATGAAACGACGAATTCAATGTGGGATAAAGTAACAAACACAATTAAACAAGTAGCAAAAGATATACTTTGATAATTAAAAGGAAATTTTTTTATAAATAAAACTAATTAGTGGAGAAATAAGAATGTGCAAGAAAAGATAAATTTTAAGTTATGTTATAAAAATTGGTTTAAATGTAAAAACTTAGAAAACTGAAAAAAAAATATAAGATGACTCGTAGAGAGTCTTAGAGAATGATTCTGTTTTTAGTAATCTTTACAATAGATTAAATACTAAAAGTGATAAATATATGTATAAACTAGCCAAACTAAGAAAAAATAAAAGTAAATATTTAATTCAAGTAAAAAAAGTGTTTTTCTTAGAGGAAAAGCAGGTGAGCTATTTTGATAAAATTTTCAATGAAGTTTCTAAAAAATGCGATCTACTTTAGTGATCTTAAAATCATTAATAAAAATAACATATTTTATTTTTATCGTCGCATTAGTAAAAAATAAGGGGGCTTTACAAAAAATAAAGAATAAAAAAACAGTAGGACCTGATGATATCTCAATTAAAGTGTGAAAAAATTTATAAGATTTGGGAGTTTCTTAACTAACTCAACATATTAATATTATTTTAAAAACTAAAAAGAGGCCTGAGAAGTGGAGAAATTAAAAAGATGTCTAAGTCAAATAAGAGTATTTTCCATTTTTAAGAATAAAGAAGATGCACAAGAGTGTGAAAATTATAGAAAAACTAAGTTGATGTGTCATACTTTAAAATTATGGGAGAGAGTAAGTGAACATTGGTTAAGACGTGATACAAAGATTTCTCATAATCAGTTTAGATTTACGTCGGGCAAGTCTACTATGGAAGCTATAAATTTATTGAGTGTGTTGATGGAGAAGTACAGAGAAACAAAGAAGGCTCAACTTATGAATTTTATTGATTTAGAAAAAACGTACAGTAAGAGGGTGAAAGCTATATGTTTAAAGATTTAACTCAACTGTATTAAAAATGAAAATCAAAAAGTATTTTTCTTAGAAAAAGATATTCAACAAAGATGGGTGAGTTATTTTGATAAACTTCTGAACGAAGTTTCTGAAAATACTATCGACCTTAGTGATCTTAATATTGTTAGAATTAATAAAACATTTCATTTTTACTGTAAAAATGTTGAGTTTGTTTTATACCTTTAAAGAAAACAAGTGGTAGAAAGTCTGTAGGACCTGATGATATCCCAATTGAAGTATGAAAACATTTAGGAGATTTGGGAGTTTCTTGGCTTAATAGAGTTTCTTGGCTTACTAAACTTTTAAATATTATTTTAAAGACTAAAAAGATGCCTAAGAAGTGGAGGAAGAGTATTTTGGTCCCCATTTTTAAGAATAAATATTGTGCAAATTCTAGAGGGATTAAGTTGGTGTGTCATACTTTAGTTGCACTAGAAATAGTATAGGTGTATTTATAGATGAGTTTAAAAGATAATGTTGTAAGAATAAATAGAATTAGATATAGAATTATATCTCTTAAGATTACTGTTCATAATAAAATTTTTAATATTTTAAGTGTTTATGCTCCTTCAATAGGTTTAGATATAGGTTCTAAGAAAAAAGTTTGAAATGACCTATAAAACTTAATCCTTTGGAGAGTTCTTGAGAAGAAAGATGTTGACATGACTTATATTCAAGTCATTAAAGATATGTATATTAGAGTTATTACTTGGGTTCAAACTAAAGGAGGATTGACCAAATATTTTCCTATTTTTGTTGGATTACATCAGGGATCGGCTTTAAGCCCATAACTTTTTGCTTTAGTTATGGAAGGTCTTACTGGACAATTACAGGAGGATGTACCTTGGTGTATGTTTTTTGCTGATGATATCCTTCTCGTGGATAAGACGAGAGAAGAAGTTTAAGAAAAACTTGAATTATGGAGGTCTGTAATGGGGTCTAAAGACCTTCATTTGAGTAGAACTAAAATTGAATACAAGGAATGTAATTTTAGTAGTACTTTGAGTGATCATATTATTAAAAGGTGTGAACGATTTAGATATCTCGAGTCTGTTGTTCAAAACAATTGTGATATAGATGGGGATGTTAATAGTAGAATTCAAGTTGGTTGGTTGAAGTGGAAGAATGCTTCGGGCCTTTTGTGTGATAAAAAAGTACCACTTAAACTGAAAGGAAAATTTTATAAGACGGTGGTGAGACCTGCAATGCTCTATGACGTTGAATGTTGGTCTTCATAAGAGAAGCATAATACTAAGTTAAGTGTTGTCGAGATGAGAATGATCAAGTGGATGAGTGGCTTTACACATAGAGATAAAATGTGAAACGAATATATCCGTGATAGGGTTGGTGTAGCTCCTGTGACGAACAAAATTAGAGAAAATCGTCTTAGATAGTTTGGTCACATTAAGCGTCGACCATCTGATGATCTTATTAGGAGAGTAGATGTTTTAGATTCGACTTATGTTAAGAAAGGTAGAGGTAGACCAAGGAAGACTTGGGCTTATTGTATAAAAAATGATCTTAATTTATTAGAACTAAATGTAAACACGACACTAAATAGGACGCAATGGAGAAAAAGGTTCATGTAGCCGACCCCACGTAGTGGAATTAAGGCTTTGTTGTTGTTGTTGTTGTTGTAGTACGATAAGATTCCAAAAGTCATTAAAGATATGTATACTAAAGATGTTATTTTTGTACATACAAAAGGAAGATTAACCAAGTATTTTCCTATTTCAGTGGGACTAAATCAGGAATCGACTTTAACCCCAAATCTTTTTGCTTTAGTTATGGATGCTCTTACTGGACATTAACAGGAGGTTTTACTGTGATGTATGTTTTTCGTTGATGAAATCCTTTTTGTGGATAAAATCAGGGAAGACTTCAGGAAAATTTGAATAATGGAGGTTGACAATGGAGTCTAAAGACCTTCGTTTGAGTTGATCTAAAATTGAATACATGAAATGTAAATTTAGTAGAAGTAGCTCTAGTGGCAGTTGCAACGATGGGTGATCAAATCATTAAAATATGTGAATTTTTTAGATATCTCAGTTCTATTGTTCAAAGTGATGGTGATATAGATGAGGATGTTATTAGTAGAATTCAAGTTAGTTGGATTTTGTGTGACAGAAAAGTACTGCTTAGCTTGAAAGGAGAATTTTATAAGATAGTGGTGAGACCTGCAATGCTCTATGGCGTTGAATGTTGACCTTTAAAAGAGAAACATAAACAAAGTTAAGTGTTCTCGAGATAAAAATGATTAGGTGGATGAGTGGCTTAAACAAAATGTGAAATGAATATATATGTGATAGGGTTGGTGTAGCTCCAGTGACGGACAAGATTAGAGAGAGTTAGCATAGATGGTTTGGTCATTAAACATTGACTAGCTGATGATCCTATTACGAGACTATATATTTAGATGTAACTTATGTTAAGAAAGGCAGAGGTAGACCTAAAAAGACTTGGGCTTATTATATAAAAAACAATCTTAATCTATTAAAATTAAATGAAAATAGGACACGAGGAGAAAAACTATTCAAGTAGATAAACCCACTTAGTAGGACAAAGGCTTTTGTTGTTGTCGTTGTACCCAGCACCAAAACCACAGCCCCAAACCAACCTTGAATCACAATATTACATCTGTCCAAAATTCTAATCGGGAGGAAATGACACAATGCCGCCTACGATAAATTTTCAAAAAAAGGTGTTCAAGAGTAAACTATAGAGAATATGCAACAAGAAATTCCCCAACTACAATAGAGGTTAGTCGCCTTCCAGATAAGATAGTCCAATGAGAAAACCATAACAACAATAATGATTAATCAAATCGAGAGTATGAAGTAAATCTCTTCCAGCACGCGATTTTCAATGAAGAAGAACCACTAACTTTACAATTCGGCGTGGAATCTAAGAGGAGCTAGGATTTTAGAGTAAAGGTGGATTAACCGGATTTTGACGGTTGCATGGATCTAGATGAGTTTACAGTGTGGCTCCAGAGAGTGAAACGTGTCTTTGAGTACAAGGACATCGAACAAAATGATAAAACCAGTAATCATCAAGTTGAAAAAGAGTGCATCTCTGTGGTGGGAGAACCTGAAACATCTTTGATTGCATAAAAGAAAAAATAAAATCACTAACTGGTCCAAGGTGAAATGAAAACTACAACACAAGTACCTACCAGTTAATTACAAACATGACATGTCTTTAAGACTTCATCATTTACAAGAACAAGATCTCTCAGTAAAGTACACAGCAGAATTCAAGCATCTTAAGTTGAAAAATGGGCTAGTTGAGCCCAAGAAGATTATTATAGATTAATATTTGAAAGGATCAAGATCATCTATTACCAATATGATACAGTTACAGTCTTATAGGACATTAAAGAACATTCAGATCCTAGCCCTAAAGGGGGAGAAAAACACACCAATATCAGGTTTACACAATTCTTAAACATAGTTCAACCTCATGATCAAGCAGACAGAGTACACATAGTAAAGCATTACAACCTATCCCGCCAATGGAAAAATCAATTCAGAGTGGAGACAAAATGGAGACCTCTAACACTCTAAAATTCGTCCCAAATAAGAAGTGTGTCAAGTGCCACGATTTTGGGCACAAATTTTCAAATTGCCCAGGCAGAAGAATGATTTCTTTCATTGAACATGAAACAATTGAAGAAATAGAAAATGCACAAACGAAGATAAAGAAATCAGAGACGAGTTTCAACTTTGAGGTAACAAGAAGGAGACACTAGTGATTCAAGCTAAACTTATGAGAAAGACTCTAGCAGGATTAACATTATTGTCTCTAGAAAGTAGCAAGTCTGAGAAATTGATACCAAAAAAGAGACAACATCTGTTGAAGAAGTCGTTGGACATCTTGAGTGGCTACCACTGATAGGGGCCCAAGATGTCGTAGATTTCACTCCCTGATCGGTTCCACCAAATAGCTTTATTTATTGATGTGTCTAACTAACTACGAGAAAGAAGTCGTTGGACATCTTGAGTGGCTACCACTGATGGGGGCCCAAGATGTCGTAGATTTCACTCCATGATCGGTTCCACCAAATAGCTTTATTTATCGATGTGTCTAACTAACTACGAGAGCTGGGAAATACAAGTTAAATATTAAATGAACAGATATTTGACACATGAAAATACCCATCTACATGTTGTTCCAACTCTGGATATGCTAAAAAAGAATGGATAATTATTTTACCACGATCCAATTTGGAAAGACGTGTTTTGGAGTTGCCTAAATTGAGATTAAGCATGGATTTTTAGTGAGACTATCTCAAACACAGCAAAGAGATTCAATATGCAGAGAAGAAGAAAAAACCTATCATAACCATAGAAAATGACACAAAGCATCTTCCTGCAATGTCGGGATGAACTTACCGCAATCCCGACAGCGGTCATTCCACGAAATCTATGTTGTAACCCTCTCTTTACATCAATAAAAATTTGTTTTATGTTTTTCATTGAATTTCCTACTATGTATGATATCATTTGGTATCAGAGCTAGTTCAACCCTAGTCCTATCCTAGAATTTCCTAGCATCAACATTACCCCTCCACCAAATTTTTTTCATTCCTACCCTCAACCACCTCTTACGATTTCACCAAACCCTATCTCCACAAATGTTTTTCTTCATATTCTTAAACCCTAGCCATGCCACCTCGAAGATTGATGTCCCAGCCTACCCGAGAAGAGATAAGGAGGGAGCTTCGTCACCTTCAACAAAGGCTTGCAGATATTGAAGAATTAACACATGAAGAAGTTACCTTCAACCGAGATCTGGGGAGTCGAAGAGGAGAAAGTGAAGATCTGAATCCCTTCCAAATGGATAATTTCAACGACGAAGAAAATAAGCCACGACGTTTCGGAATCCAATACTAGAGGAGGCCTAGAGAGGGATATCATTTGGAGGACATAAAGAATTTGACATCAAGGTAGATCTGCCAGAGTTCGAATGAGGTATGGATAATGAGGAATTCATTCATTGGTTATGGGTTACTGAGTGGATCTTCGAGTATAAAGATGTGTCAGAGGATAGACGGGTCAAATTAACGGCTATCAAGCTGAAGAAGAGTGTTTATCTGTGCTGAGAGAACTTAAAGTGGCAAAGGAAAAGAGAAGGCAGCGAAAAGATTCTCATGTGCGAGAAGATGAAGAAAGCAATGTCACCTCCCAACCCATTATCGTCAGGATATGTTTTTGATGCCCCATCACCTATAGCAGAGGTATCTGTCAATAGTAAAGTTCACGGAACAGTTTGATCATTTGCAAATGAAGTGTGATTCAACTGAGCTAAAGGAGAATAAAGCAGTCAAATACTTTGGGGGCCTAAAAGCTAGTTTTAGCAATGTGATATAGCTACAACCATATAGGACGATGGGGGATGTCCAACACTAGCCCTAAAGATGGAAATACAACAACAGTAATCTTTCAGGCAGGCAATCACCTACAGCTACCACGACCAAAAAAAGTACCCCGAAAAATACAGGCAGGCCCGAGCAAGAGAGTAACTCTAGATCATAGAGGGAAGAAGCAGAAGATGGGTAGACCCTCCAACATTGTTTCGGCCAGGAAGTGTTACATATGTCAAGGCTACGGTCACATCGCCTCTTACTGTCCCACGAGCAAAGTAGTCACACTTATAATCAGGACGTCGTGGAGGTTAGCAAGGAGGAGACAGCCAAGGACCAGAGTGAGATACATCTTCCCCCCAGTTGAAGGAGAGGCACTCGTAGTTCGACGGTCCTATAGGCCGATATTAACATGAGGGACTTGCAGTGGCTTCGCCACAATATTTTCTACACCCACTGCACAGTGAACAAAAATGTATGCAGTCTTATCATCAATTGCGGGAGCAGCAAAAACATAGCATCGACTCAGAGGCACTCTCAGTCGTACTCACTGACATGGCTAAAGGAGAATTAGATCAGGATTGACCAGAGATGTTAGATAGAGTTATCGATCATAGGCCAGTTGCAGGACCATGTGTGGCGTAACGTGATCCCTATGATACCCTCCACCTTCTGTTGGGACGATTGTGACAGTTTGACCGGATGACTCCGCACGATGGATTCAAAAACACTTATTCATTTACTAAGGAGGGAAAGTATGTCATTCTACTTCCTTCGGTAGAGCCCGAGATCAGAAGTCTTATCGGCAGAGCAGCGTCAGTGGGGTCAGTTCTAGTAAGGACATAAGATGAGGACTGAGACACTGGATTTATACACAGAAAAATACACCAGAGAGGATGTCAGGGTCTCACAGTCGACACCAAACCACCAGCTCGACCAACAGGCGGGAAGATGCAAACTATTCTCATGGCACATCAGACTGACCTAAACATGGGTAACCTTGGGAGGATCAAACAGTACAGGCATGGACAACAGTCTCAGGAGAGCAGATTGAGGGGACTTCAATGTTTTGACCAGCAGCGCAGCCGACAATGGGACCCAGATGCCCCCAAAATTGAAGACAACCAGAAGCTTTGACGCATGAGGTCAAAGCTCCCCCAACTCCGAGAGACTAGTGCGAGAGCGGACTCCCTGACGCAGGAGTAGGGTCTCCCATGAAGGGAATTCCTGCTAGTGAATCGGTCGGCCCACTAGAGGCCGGTCCAAGGTAACCTAAAGTCGAGTAGCCTGGGGCAAAATTTTGAAGGGGTGGGACTGTCGCCCGCTCCTCTCCTCCTTCCTTTCTAGTTGTTGCCTAAAAGGGGAAATCTTCCCTTCCTATTTAATCTATTAACTATTAAATATGTGTTGTTTTTCTTTTTAGAGTTAGTTTTGTCTGTGTTCTACTTTCTGATTTCCTGTGTAGAGAGAATTTCCTTATTTTAGAGTTGTATCCGAGGAGGTGGCGGTGTTCCAGTTGTATCTCACTCCAAGGTGGTGTTGTATCATTCCTTTTTACCATCCCTACTCCTCCCCCCTCCAGCAGTCATCAGCCTCTCCATCCTTCATCCCCACACCCAGCCACCTTCCCCCAACGACTTACTCTTGATGTCAGCTCCTTGAACGTCACCCCGTCCTTCAACCTCCTTGTCCCTACAATCTAGCATTATTGTACCCGTCCCCAGCCTTCATCCCGGCCCTTGTCACCACTGTTCTACAGCAAAATCTGTTGCCCAGCTGTTGATCTCATTTTTTAGGTCATTTCTTTTTTAGGGTCTTAGGATCTATCTCTAGGAGTTCCTATTGATCGTCTTAGAAAACTAGAATTAAGACCCGCCCTTTTAGAAATTCTAACCACTTCCTATTTTCCTTTGATGTCTAGCATTTATGGCACAAGACCATCAGCTTATGAACGAACGGTTATGGGCTATTTTGGCTATTGTGTGAACACTCAGGGAGAAGTTCTCAATAGGATTTCGAGCCCTAGGAAAATATCGTCACGATTTTTTTGTTACATACAAACACCAAATGCACAAAATTCACAAAATTGCACGAGGTCAGACTTCAATTGAGCCCAGAGGACGGGTGAAAATGCTAACTTCTCCGGATGACCACCGACGACAAATTGGACTACGTCAACGCATCCGAGACACCAATTTTGGTAGAAAGGGACACCCATATTGTCATATTTTTTACACGAGAAAATTGGCACGCAAATCAATGAATTTGTCAAAACGACTTCCGAAGGCGAAACGGACCGCGCCAGCACGTCCGGAACGTCAGAATTATGCAAAAATGATATCAATTTTGTTATGTTTTGATACATGGATAAAACACAAATTAAAATTTTTTTTTTCAAAATATTAAATATTTTCTTTTATATAAATATCCTTAAATTATATTTATATTAAACCTGAGTCTTATTTAGGTTTTTCACCCGCACTCTCTCCCTCAGTTCGGCCCGATCACGGGTTCGAATAGGGCTTACGCTCGTCGGCTCTCCCTCTCGCCTCTGTGCCCTAGCTCCACGACGGATCCACTTCTCCTCCCCGTCCCTTCCCCTTCTCTCCGTGGCACGACAGCCGTTCGGCTCTCCAATTGGAGGAGGCGGGCTGGCTGACGTTCCTCCTACTCGAGGCTATACTCGTTCCCTCTTTATTGTGACTCTTCTTTTTCTCTTTTCGATTGGCTGGTTAGGGCGGAAAAACAGGTGGCTTCTTTTTGTTTCTCTGGATTTTGGCTTACGGCGTTATTAGGGGGGTCTTTGGCATCTTCTTTTGGCTGTCTGGCTTATCGACTCGAGTAAAAAAAAAGAGAGAAAGGGAGAGTTCTTGAGAGAAGAAATTCCTAGAGGAGCTTGACATTTTCTTTCTTCCTTTTTCACGGCTAGCAAGTGGACTTACTCTTTCTTTGTTGTTCGAAAGAAAATTTCCTTCATCTCTGTCGTTCGAAGGGTTTACGGCTTGGGAAACTAGAAATCCGAAAAGAACTTCGGTGTGAGGTTTGCAGGAGAAATTTTTGTGGTGTTTTCTTCGATCTTATTTTAGTGTTTTGTTTAAGTCTACACTAAAGAGGTATTCTTCTCCTCTCCTCCATTTTATATCATTTCGGATGGCATGAAATATGGAAATTCATTTTGAGGCTTAAGCATGAGTATTTGCTTAGATAGTGAGAAAAGAAACATCATATATGGATCATCTTTACTTTCCTTACTTGAAGCACTCGAAAGCATGGTTAAGTTGATCTTGGAATGCATTTTTATTCCTTTATAACATGTTTGAGGGTTGTCTATATTATTTTCGATTTGGAAGTATGAAATGCATGCTGTAAATTATTTTATGGGATGCAAAGAAAGCATGTTTGGGCTTATATTTTTATTTCCTCTTGCTGCCCCTCATCAGAATATGTGTGGGAATTTTTTTTATGTGCTGGAAAATATACTTGGGAGCTCATATCTTGTCCTCTATTGCTTCCCCTTTGCTAAAATATATACTGGAAATTACTTTTAAGAGTTAGAAAAGAGCATGTTTAGGGCTTATGTTTCATTTCCTCTTGCTGTCCCTTGATGAAATATATGCTGAAAATTGCTTTTGTGAGTTGGAAAAGACATGTTTGAGGCTCATTTCATGATCCTCTATTGTTACCCCCTTGCTAAAATACATGTTAGAAATTGCATTTTAATTAACTTATTTGGTATGCTCGGTTGGCCATGTTCTTGGGCTCGGTTTGGGCTCTTTTTGGCGATTTATGGGGGCTGAAATGTTTTACTGTTGGGATTATTCCTTAGGCCTTGGTTTGCCCCTTTGTGCTGGGCTCGGTTGGCTCTTTTCTTGAGCTCGGTTTGGGCTCCTTTTTAGTGTTTTATGTTGGTTGAAATATTTTACTGATTTGCTCCTTCTTGCTAGTTTCGGTTTGCCCCTTGTACTGGGCTCGGTTGGCTCTTTTCTTGAGCTCGGTTTGGGCTCCTTTTAGTGCATTATGTTGGCTGAAATATTTTACTAATTTGCTCTTTGCTGGTTTCGGTTTGCCCCTTGTGTTGTGCTCGGTTGGCTCTTTTCTTGAGCTCGGTTTAGGCTCTTTTTAGTGTTTTATGTTGGCTGAAATATTTTACTGATTTGTTCCTTCTTGCTGGCTTCGGTTTGTCTCTTGTGCTGGGCTCAGTTGGCTTTGTTAAGAAAATAGTTTGT
This sequence comes from Phalaenopsis equestris, assembly GCF_001263595.1. Classification (NCBI taxonomy): domain Eukaryota; kingdom Viridiplantae; phylum Streptophyta; class Magnoliopsida; order Asparagales; family Orchidaceae; genus Phalaenopsis; species Phalaenopsis equestris. The sequence continues at coordinate 39,091,749 of NW_018164444.1, read as the reverse complement.
TGGTTGTTTTTGCTCCCTCCCTCCCTCCCTGGTTTTACACTCCCTGGTTTTACATGTGAGTTTGTTTGTGAGTTAATTTGGGGTGGATTGGGTGGCTGTTTTGCTCCTTTTCCAAACCTTAGCCGTGAGCTGGTTTAGAGCTTAATTAAATCTGGTTTGGGGGTGATTTGGTGGCTGTTTTGCTCCTATTCTAGGTTCTACCCGTAAGCCTCAATTGGTGTGTGTTGCCTTACGGTTCTCTTTTGTTACACTTTACTCGTGACCCCTGTATATTGTGATCAATGTTGGGATTGGCTGGAATTTGATTTGTTCCTTATTTTAGCCTGGTCATGAGCTTCCCCCTATGGTTCTTTTATGATTAATTCAAGCTCAAATAAAAATAAGTTGATACCTATTGTGTTGACTTTGGGTATTGTTTGGTGTTGTTGCCTTTGGAGCCTTCCTTTTGGGTCTTACCCGTGAGTCTGTTATGATGTTGGAGTCTTAATCGAGAGCATTTTTTTTACATCATGTTAAATTGATATCTCATTATAAACTTTTGATGGAGGTTGGGATTAAATTATTTTTGACATCGGTATGTTTTTCTAGAAGACTAGAAAATTACTTTTTCCATTAATTAGTCTCTTCTTTTATGAAATGTAAAAGACTCTTGAAGCTTCATTTTGAGTTTGATATAAATTGAATTCATGTTGGGTTTGGAAATCCATAAAAGTGTCACTTGGAAAGGATATCCTTCTCAGGATTAATCCGATCATTTTTTTTAACTAATTTAAACGTTTTAGAGTGATACATTCATGATTTAATTTTAAATTCACTGATTTGGCTTGGCTTTAAAAATGTATCGGTCTCATTTTCGTTCGTTTTTGTTTTTTTTTTAACGATCAAGTTAAAAATGAGAATTTTCGATTTAATTATATTCAGAAATGATTCATAATCTTAAGGGAAATATGGGAAAGAGAAAGGGAGAGAGAATTAAAATTAGATTTGAATTTTCGAGGTGATAAAACTTAAAGGGGGGTAGAATAGTGAACCATCTACCATTCCTTTTGCATATGAAAGATGAAACTATAAATTGGAAGAATATTTAGGAGTTGGAAGAAAGTGAAAGTTTACGTAACAATTAGGGACATAGATTGGAAAGATTAGTTGACCTGCACTTACGTCCCTTAAGTTTCGAATAAACTTAAATTCAATTGTTCTAATTACACTTGAAGCACACTTCACAACCCTTTTGCCAAAACTATAGGTTTCCCCCAACTTGATAGGGAGTTTAGCTTAATCTAAAGAGGTTTGAGGGTTAGTTGAAAGACATTTAGTTGAAGTTAGACACTTTAAGGCACTTCAAGTTTAAACTAAAGTGTAGGCTTCCTAGACCTTAGGAGCACACCATGAGAGAGTTCATCCTCCTAATTATCAAATGATCCTAAAAGACCAAACATCTGACCCCAGTTTGTGAGATAGCTAGGACACTAGGCACGAGGGTGCACTTGATTGTGATTCATGACTGATTTAATTAGATCAAATAATGAAATTCTTACCTTAATTTGACCAAAATTGAAACCCAATGCTCCGGGATTTGAGTTTGTCTTACACTCAGATCTTCCTGACGATTGGGGACATCCCCAATATCACATATAAATCTCATATTTTTGGTCATTTATATGTGATATTGTATTTTGTTTTATTTGTTTGTTTTCTTCCTACGATTTACCTGTTTTCTCAAATCTTTTTCAGGTCATACTTTCCTCTTTTACACAGCGCATAATAGCTAAACTTAAAGGAGCAATGAACCTACCAGATGTACATGTTTAATTTATATTACAATATTTTATCTCACAGCATGTTATATTATTTTCATAGCCTGTTATACTGTCTTTTCTTTCTACTGTACACTATATCGTTTCTTTCTTTTATACTACATGATTAGTTATTTATTATACACACTATGTCTTAGTTTAGGAAAACTTAGTGGTTAAGTGTATTTTCAAAACCAAAAATAAACCAGGAGGTGCTACTACGAGGAGTTTGGAGCGAACATCGTGGACAGCACGACGAGGAACAACTTCAAGGTGAATCTGCAATAGCAAAACAATTTCACAACACTATACACTTTCCTTAGTTTAAATAGCAACCCATAGGATCACCCTTTAGGCTTTTTGCACAACTCTGTTGTGCAATTATATGTCTTAACACTTTAGGATTCCGAGGTTACCGTGTGGTACGGTGTAAATCCTCCTATCTTTTTAGGCTATTTGCACAGCCGATATTGTGTAAACATAAATCTGAAATCCTAAATAATTTGCAATATTGAAATATTAAATAAACATCATTTCAAAAACATAAAGCCGGACAATAGGATATTGGGAGTTCACCGGGATTTTCCCCGGATCTGTGATATCTCCTACCTTTTTTTCCTTTGGATTTCTTAAATAATTGTTCCTATTTTGAGTCATTCCCATTTGATTTCCTATGTCCAATCGTGAAAACCTAAACTTTGAAATCTTGAAGACAAAACCACTTGATCTTAATCGAGAGTTTTCTTAAGTGACCCTCAGTCATTTAAGATGTAATTAACTATAGGGGCTTGCCTCTATAGAGAACCTGAAACTCAGATAAAATAAACCCTATCTAATCCTCGTATTATGTAAGGGAACTTGTCGGCAAATAAAACAATTTCGCAGACTAAACAGATGTCACAAATTCTTTAGTCTAGGTGATTGAATCACTATTACAAGTGACATATTTATTCTTCGGGATAAATGTATTACCTGTAGTAATGTATTCAATCATCTGAACTATTTAAAATGTGAAACCCGTTTAGTGTCACCTATTGTTATTTTAGGTTGTGTTGTGTTGTAACTCTTATTCAATCATCTGAACTATTTAAAATGTGAAACCCATTTAGTGTCACCTATTGTTATTTTATGTTGTGTTGTGTTGTAACTCTCTCTACATCAGTAAAAGTTTGTTTTGAGTTTTCCGTTGAATTTCGTACTAGGTCCGGTATCATCCAATCCCCAGATGATGCATGAAACAAATGGCGCTAAAGGTAAAAATTTACAAAGCAATTTATAAATTTATTAACCAAAAATGAGTGCACAATTTAAAGACAAAGAATGAAGTCCGTGTGAAATAATTACCCAGACTAAGACCGTCAAGCAAAACTAGAAAGGCACCATGTAAGAATGAATGTTCTGAGCCAAGGCTTCCTTCTGTCGAATTTATAAAGGAAATCCACGACAGAAGATCTCTGACTGTAAGCACCATTCCAGTTCTAAGCATGTTGAACCACTGTTGCAATACACAGGAAGAAAGTGAACAAAACAAGTATAGATGAATAACAAGGTAAACAGAAATAAAGGTAACGAAACAGCACAGAGAATAAAGCATATAAAGAAACAAACTGAATATAATATAAAGTAAACGAAGCATTCAAATCCATTAAAAAAAACTCTTCCAATCCTCTAAATAACAGCAACTTTATGCTCAAATGAAAGAATTCAATCAATAATAAAAAAAATTAAGAAGCATTCCAACCTAGATAAAAAGTAGAAAATAATTCAACCATATCCTTCAGAAAAATGACCTTCAGCATTTTTTCCACATGCAGCACATCTTCTGGAACAAAAGGACAGCCAGTGCTAATTTCTCAAACTCGACTTTGAAGAAATTCCATTTTTTTAGGGATGACAATAAGCAAAAAGTAGAGAAACATTTGTTAACACGGAACAAATTAATGGCTAGATAGATGATTGCTTTTCGGCATTTTATGAAAATAAACATTTTTCGTACAAGAAAAAAAAAACCTACTGCCCCCAGATATTTAGTCATGATGTATCATCAAAAAAATTTTATCATAATCTCGATGTATTTTAGAGCTAGAAGATTATTAATTCAAATTCAAAATCATACGGGCTCCCATTTCAGTAAATTTATAGTTAAATTGAGCATCTCGACCAAACGACCCATTGAAACTTAAAGTGATACAATTTAAATTCAAATCAACCTTGATTGAACACTTAAAGGTTTAGTGCATCAATTGAAAGCGAAAACGATCTTAAAATTTGGCATGCATATGGTCAAATCAGGCGACTCGAAGAGAGAAATACGAGCCCAAGATCATTTAATTATGAAGCCTTTTAGGCACTCAAATATTGAAAAATTTATCTGTAATGAAGGAAATCAATATTGACCGTCTGATTGAGTGTATTCGGAGATTTGCAAATTTATCAAATGTTCCACTCAAAAATTATGAATAGGCCGTCATTCTTCACTTGAATGATGGAGGAGAAAAGAAGAGTGGGCTGGTTGTAATGGTCCCGTTTTGGTTGCAGTAGAGAGGAAGTTAAGAACAATAAAAAGAGAAACAACGGGTCAGAGAAGACAAACAGAGGCGAGAGTAAACGAGAGGTCGGAAGTTTAGGAGGTGAATTCGTTTATATAAATCATATACTGACGTGGAGGTCCTGCGGAGCGCGAACGAGAAGAGGACAATGTGAGGGTTAGAGCAGAGGCGACATCTATGTCAAGAGGAGGATTAGGCAGCGTCGGTAACGTGTAGAGGAAGAGAAAGCGGAAGGACAAAGGCTCATGCAATAGAGCCGAAGCCGAGCTTTGGAGCAGAAAATCGCGCTACTATCGAGTTAAAGAGGAAGACGAAGGAGTTCTATAGAGCTTCGAGCGGTCAGCTGCGAATGAAAACCGATGAAAGAGGCAGTGGAACCTGAAGGACGAGGGGTCAAATGGCTAGCGTACAAGAGCTCGTGTGAAGGAGGAAACCGAGCAGCACACGCACGCAAAGAAGCAAGCCCGTGCACGAAGGAGGTGGAATTCTGAGTTTTCATGTGGTTAGGACTGGACCGTATTTTATATAGTAAAATTTAATAATATATATTAGGGTTTATGGAAATTATATTCGCATACACATATTATATTATTAATGAAAGATTTATTAAAGTAGGACTTCTAGTTTAGAATTTCAGATTTGAGAGGAATAGGAGATGAAGTGTGCAAGCTTGAGAAGAATTGACCTGTGCAATCTTCGGTAAGAAAATCCCAGTTTATATTTAATTAATGAATTCAGTTAGGATTACATAAAAATAAGTTAATGAAATTTAATACTCAAATAATGAAAATTTAATATTTTATTATCATATTAAATTAATTAAATTTTATACAATGTTAGATTTTCAATTATTAGAAGAGTTGCCATAAAGACCAATAGAAAACTAATCAAAATCAATGTGAGTACTCATGATCTTATACTATAATGATATTTTGCTTTGTCGAGACCAAATGTATTTATTGGTACTGTTATTTGCTATATTGAAATTAATGCAAATACATGATTTTGAATTCTATTGAATTTTTGTTCATACTGTAGAAATAATGTGTGCACATGTATTTATTGGTACTGTTATTTGCTATATTGAAATTACTGCAAATACATGATTTTGAATTCTATTGAAATTTTGTTCATACTGTAGAAATAATGTGTGCACATTAGTATCGAATGATTTGATTGTTATGCAAATAAGAGATGAATATTTTGTTATTAGAAATTGAAATTTTTATTAGATGTTTGTATGACATGATTGATTATGATAGTCTCACCATTTGATGATACTAAGGTACTCGTGTACATAAATGAAAAAGAATATTGATGTTGAAGTAAATTAAGTGGTATAAATTTTTAGACGGTGCCCCTATAATAGTTGTATAGATATTATATTGATATATCTTCTATGAATAGCACGTTAAATATTTATATTGATTTATAAAGAAGCTTAACTGACATATATATTGTCGTTTTTCCTTGTATTGTTGTAGTTTAGAAGTATGAGCATTCACGGGCTTGTATAGCTTATTATTATTTTAAACTAATTTTTCAGATTAATTAAGTGATTAAAAGATTTGTGTGATAGAAAGGAAAACATTTATAAGAGATACGGACAGCCATTAATGAGATAAATTTAAATATATTACTTTAAATTAAATTGATTAGTGGTTCTTTTAATTGTAAAATATTATTTATAGAGAATGAATATTAAATTTATTTGTAAAATATTATTTATAGAGAATGAATATTAAATTTTTTTTCCCCACTGTTCTAGTTCATTTCAAGCCTTGGGGCAGGTAAAGATCAAATCTTAAAACCTCGGGGATAATCTCGATCACCCAAAATCACGACCTAACACACAGTCATTTAGAAAGAGAGCGGCAGATTCGCGGGGTGGGGGGGAGCATGAGGCGCCACGGTGGACCGGACAGTAGTTGGAAGGTACTTGCGGTGGATTGAACAACCTGGACGGTGTGAAAAGCACTGGACGGCAGCAAAGAAAATATAGGTTTTAATTTAAGAATGGCAAATCAAAATAGAGAAGCTTTTTCAGAAGTTGTGTGATAAGTGAATACGTGAAAAAATAAAGATAATTTTAATAAAATTATAAGTAGGAAGATGATATTGTACGAATTTAAATGTTGGGCTATAAAGAATTTGGTAAACCCCAAATTTAGTTTATGAAATTTATCACTATGAGCTTAGAATAGATAATACAAAAAATGATAACGAACCTGATCAAAGCTCTCATATTTTCATCATCCTAGAATGCCATGAACCCTAATCTACTTAGTCATAGGAGATAGTCGACTCAATATGATAAAATGATCTTTATCAGCAGTCATAAGTTCCTACATTAAAAGGAATTTTGTACCTGGATTACATGTTTGTCTAAAGGTACTAATTTAAATATATCTCAACTAACAAAAAAGTTTAATGCCCCATCAGGCATACCCTATAATTCACAAATTAAAGGTGTAGAAAAAAATACAGGTTATAACTGTGATCATAATATCATTGAGCAATGTCCGGCCAAATCACACATAAGATATCTCTTATTGTAACCATTTTTATTTTTGGAGTCTACTAAACAAACAACCAAATAAAAGACTCAATCACGGCCTTACTGCATATGATTATATTGAGCGCGAAAATAACAGCATATTTAATAAAATAATAATTTCTTATGAGTGCAAACTATAAGGTGGATGAAAATTTTTTCTTAACTTTTAAATGACATATTTTATTTCAAATATATTTTTAGATTTCATACAATTCACGAAAAATTTACTTTTTTGCAAAATAAGGCATTTTTAAATGGAATACCCTCCCATTGAGATTTGCATTCAACATGATCATTATTGAGGAATTTGATCATTTGTATTATTTATAATTATAGTTTCAATCGACATTTATAATGTACTTATTAATAGTGGATCATTCTGCTCAACTCAAGTCCTCACAAGGTAAACGATCAGCAGATTAATTGAGGCATCAATCTTATCAACTACAAAAGCTGTCAGGAGAAGGATCAGACCGGTCAAGTGAGGGTTTCATTTCATTAACTCCAATATCTTTTAGAAGAAATCAAACGGGTCAAATAACTAGCTTAAAATTTCTATAATAGCAATAATAAATATCTCATCTATGTATGAATTTCTCTTGCATCCTCATTTCGTATGCACCTCACATCAAATTGCATGCAAATTTATCTCTCCCTTACAAGATAGGTCAGTATATGTGTCATTTCAGGTTATTTTTTTATGTCCTAGAGAAGACGATGAATAGGAAGAAATATTTAGGGTAAAGAGTAAGGAACGAGAGAGGAGTTTAGTGAGACAAAAATGAAAAGATTATGTGTCTCAGAGAGAGAGAAAGGATGCAGCATGTAATAAGGAAAAAAGTTTTGGCTAACAGCACTGGTGTGGAAAAGAAATAAGTTAGCTTTTAATTTCTTCTAATACAATTAGTGCGGGCTACATGTTAGAATACAAAAGCAACTTCAAGCAAAAGAATTGAGCAGATACGTACGAGTGAAAATTCCAATTAGTTGGATGAACGAGGATTCAGAAATAAAAAGATTTTCATTAAAATTTATTTTATAAATTAATCATTGATAACTCTAATTAAATTTAATCTAACCTAAATATCAACCATATTTTTTATTTTAATATATGTATACATGCATTTAATTATATAATAATAATAATAATAATCAAATAAAACAAACAATCAAGTGTTGCTTAATTTTTAAGCAATTAAATTTTATTAAGTTCTTTAATACATAATTCATTTCTCATAAAATTTGTCATTAGTGCATCTCAGATTTCATGATGTCGCCCCACATGAGTAAATTTTTTTTAAAATTTTCTATTGTGATGACTCGAGCTTCTATCCCTCCTACATATCTATGAATGTTTCAAACTCATTAGAACAATATGCTTCATTAAACATGTGATGGTTGTGCAATTTTGTGCAAAAGGCAATTTAGAGATGAGATGAGTCATGTCTTGGTTATTTTGATGCTATGGGCATAACAAAAGGTCCATTCTATAAAACAAGCAATGTTTTGACAGGTTTGATTTGTGCGATGTATTTTGGGTTGGACTTCCCAAAGTCGCGTTCGTTCGTTGGCCACCCTTTCAGCTGTGTTTGTTCAAATCAATTGTGATAGTGCTTTAATTGTATTGTTGAGACTTTAAATGCTTGAACAGAGCATATTTCATGAAAAAGGCACCTATTCAACAAATTTGATTATGATGGAGGCATTTAATTAATTTTGTGTGATGTGTTCAATGACTTCTATTAACATAGATTTTAGCTGGGTTTAATAACTGGGTCTAATTTGTAGTATCTTGAGGTACATTTGCATGGGTCAACGTCCAGCAGCTTAAAAATAATTCTCTAGAATTCTTTGGGTAATCTCAACTTTCTGGTATATAAGCATCTCAGTGATGACATCTTGACAATATCAAGAGCATCATTTCAATTTTAAATGTAGCATAATATCATCTTCTGCATCCACAAAAACCCAAGAATATGCATTTCAACATTAATATAAGGCATTTACTTGGCGATAAGAACAATTTTGAAGGCATGAGATTCATTACAATATGATAAAGAATTGTTGACCTCATTTTTTAGGTCATTTCTTTTTCCTTAGAGTCTTAGGATCTAGCTCTAGGAGTTCCTATTAAACATCTTACAAAACTAGAATTGAGACCCACCCTTTTAGAAATTCTAACCAATTCTCATTTTTCTTTGATGTTTAACATTTATGGCCAATACTATCGTCTTATGAACGAGCGGTTATGGGCTATTTTGTGAAGACTCAAGCGAAAAGTAAGCGAAAAGTTCCTAATAGGACTCTAAGCCTTAGGAAAACATCGTCACAGCTTTTTCGTCACATACACACACCAAATGCACTAAATTCACAAAATTGCACGAAATCGGACTTCAATTAAGCCAGATGCCGGGTGAAAATGCGAACTTCTCCAGACGACCTCCGACAATAAAATGGACTGTGCCAACACGTTCGAGACACCAATTTTAGTAGGAAAGGACACCCATATTGTCATATTTTTTACACGAGAAAAATGTCACGCAAATCGATGAATTCGTCAAAACGACTTCCGACGGCGAAATACCTAAAATAGAAATCAATTTTGTTATGTTATGCCGCACGAATAGAAGGGGATAGATCAAATTTTATTTTTCAAATATTTGATTTTTTTATAATTATATCACCGATTATAATTTAATTTAAACCCTAATCTCTGTTTCCCCTTCTCCTGCACGATTAAACGCTCCATTCGATCGGTCTTGCGCTTGGCTTGTCTCCCTCTCGTCCGTGCCCTAGCTCCTCCAATCGGCCGCACCGAAGCCGATCAAGCGGCGTCATGGCTCGCCGAGCCCAGTCTTCTTCTCCCGCGTCTCCTCTGCCATCTGCGCATGCGACTTGCCTTCTCGAGCTCTGCTCGACCGCGCGGCTCGCCTGTTGGCGTATGTCGCGTGGTCGATCCCTTCTTCTCGAGGTCGTCTCCTCCTCCCTAAATGCGATCCTTCCTCTCCCGATACCTCATTCGACCGCTCCAACAAAGGTAAAATGACCCTTTTCCCCTTTTCCTGTGGTTATAAAACCCCATATGGGGAAAGATCTAAGGTTGGCCGAAATTTCTTAGAGTGGGGAGGTGCTGCCAAAAATCTCTTATAATTTCATTCTTACTTGTTCTTTTCATCCTCTTTGGCTTGGGGGTTGTTGAAAATTTTTAGAGAGAAAGGAGGAGAGAAAGAAGAGGAGTGGATTTGGAGTGTTGTTGAAGAGGCTACATTTTTTTTCTTTGTTGTTCGAAAGGCTGTTTTCCTTCTTTTTTACTTTGGGAGGTCTAGGGTTGGCCGAAATTTCTGAGAGTGGGGAGGTGCTGCCAAAAATCTCTTATAATTTCATTCTTACTTGTTCTTTTCATCCTCTGTGGCTTGGGGGTTGTTGAAAATTTCTGGAGACAAAGGAGAGTGGCTTTGGGGTGCTATTGAAGAGGCTGCATTTTTTTTTTCTTTGTTGTTCGAAAGGTTGTTTTCCTTCTTCTTTACTTTGGGAGGTTTAGGGTTGGCCGAAATTCTGAGAGTGTGGAGACCTTGGTCCAGTGAGCATTTTGAGGAGATAAACTGAGGTATGATCACTACATTTAATTTTTAAATATGTTATTTGGGACTATGTAAGGCAAATCATCTATCAGATAGGTGTCGGAGTTGTGATTTTAACAAATGTGGTCTTTTAACTTCTGCTTGTACCAATCATGTTTGAGCTCTCAGGTTTGATTTTGTAACAATTTGCATGCATTCTACAAATGTTGTGTTTGTTCTTATTGACACTGCTGTGAATCGCCTGCCTTTTCCTTGGCTTGGAATGATACATTTTATTCTTTCGAGCTGTTCATATCTGACTTTTTAGAGAATCTTGTATGCCTATAGTGTTAGCTGGTAGCCTTATCCTTTTGTGGAACTTTCAACTCCCTGGACTCCATTACAGTATTTAGCCATAGCATTGGTGCACATCTCTTGTTATGGCATATATTACCTGACTGCTAAGGCAAAGAATTCATTTTCTCAAAACTTTTCCTAATTTGTACATCCAATTGTATTAGAATTGTCTCTTTCCCATTATCATTTAAGTTGAATATTGTTCCCTTTGCTGCAGTTCAAACCAATGCATAATCTCTGAAACCTCTCGATTCTATATGTTGATAGTCGGTTAAGTTTAGCTTTTTACACTTGTTTTATTTATTTCCAAAAGGAGTATGGAAGGTTACTACTGTTGAACCATTAATATGAGGCAGTGAACTAATTCAACCGGAGATCCTGACTTAACTTTTTATCCTTGCTGTTGAGAACTAAGAATGTTTTAAGGTGGTGGATTGACTGGTGCACCATCGTGGGTCATGAGCACTATCTAAGTCTCAGGTTGGCTGCAGATTCTATGGTTTTCAGTCAAATATAAGTTAGAAAGTAGTTGTAGAGTAGCATGTGCCTACAGTAATAATGATGACATGATTGTGTGGCTTGCATGAAAGTTACAAGAAGTTACAAGTTATTTGGAAATATATTTTCTTTCACTTTCATGATACGTAACATACAAAATTGTTGGAAGTTATGTATGTAATATCAAAGTGATTTATTATTTGAAAGCGGGGCTTTAAACACTCTTTTGGTGGGGCTTAATACTTGTAGGTTGGCCCATTTGCAAAACCTGAAACATTTGTGGAGTTTATTTGCAAAATCTGAAATATTTGTGGGGCGTATTTGTAAAATCTGAATCATTTGAGTGATGTATTTGCAAAATCTGAAATCTTTGGGCGGCGTATTTGCAAAATCTGAAATCTTTGGGCGGCGTATTTGCAAAATCTGAAATCTTTGTTTGTGAAAATCTGAAATGATTTGATGAATGATTTGATGATTCCTTTGCAAAATTTGGAATCATTTAGTGTTCTTGTTACTTGTAAGAAAATCTGAAAGCTATGCTCCAGTCACTTTACAAGGTCTGAGAGTTTCTTTATTTAGTTTACAAAGTTTGGAAGCATTCATGTTTACTTGCAAAAATCTGAAATCTTTATGTTGTTTATTTGTAAAAATCTGAAATTATTTGGGAGTTTATTTACGAGAATCTCAAATGCATGATAGATGGAATATTGATTTGAGGCTCTATGTTCATTCCCTATTATTGTTACGTGTTTTCCCATTTGTTGAGGCTCGGTTTTGGCTCTTTGAAGCTGGATAAAAGCTGAAAATATTTCTCTGTTTTCCCCATGTATTGGACTTGATTTAGCTTAAATTATGATTTGTTTTTCAGCTCTTATGGATGTCGGTCTTCTTCTTTAGTTCTTTTATGATTAAAGATGTTTGGTTTGGGATTGGTTTCCCCTTCATTGTCCCTGGCCGCAAATCTTAATGTGATGAATTTTCACCTTTGTTGTGAAGGTCAGTTCGTTGATTGGGTGAGCCGTACTTGGAGAACTTTCTACTAATATGTTTGGGCTACATTTTTAAAGTTTTATTCGCCACATTTTGAAACTTTATTCGTGAAGATTTAAATTACATTTTGAGGCTCTTAAACTCCTTTCTGAGATTGATTCGATTTTTTTTTTAACGAGTTTTAAATGTCTTTAGGCCGATGCACTTACGATTTCGTTTTAAGCTTTACCGATTTGACTTTGTTTTAAAAGTGGATTGGCCTCTTTTTGTTTGTTTTGTTTTCTTTTTTTTAACGGTCAAGTTAAAAATAAAAATTTTCGATTTAATTATATTCAGAAATGATTCATAATCTTAAGGGAAATATGAAGGAAAGAGAAAGGAAGAGAAAATTAAAAATAAGATTTGGATCTTCGATGTGATAAAACCTAAAAGGGGATAGAATAACGAACCGTCTACTATTTCTTTTTGCATATGAAAGATAAAACTGTAAATTGGAAGAATATTTGGGGGTTGGAAGAAAGTGAGAGTTTAGATAACAATTAGGGACATGGATTGGAAATATTAGTAGACTTGCACTTAGGTCCCTTAAGCTTTTAATAAACTTAAATTCAATTGCTCTAACTAGGTTTGAAGCACACTTCACAACCCTTTTGCCAAAACTATAGGTTTAACCCTAGGTTTTAGGAGCTTGATGGTGAGCTAAGCTTAATCTAAAGAGGTTTGAGGGTTAGTTGAAAGGCACTTAGTTGAACAGTTGAAAGACACTTAGTTGAAGTTAGACACTTTAAGACACTTCAAGTTTAAACTAAAATGTAGGCTTCCTGAGTCTTAGGAGCACACCTTAAGAGAGAGTTTACCAGAGAGAGTTTCCCATCCTAATTTTCAAATAAACCTAAGAAGCCAAATATCGTACCCCAGTTTGTGAGATAATTAGGACACTAGACACGAAGGTGCACTAGATTATGGTTCATGACTGATCTAATTAAATCAAATAATGAAATTTTTGCCTTAACTTGACAAAAACTGAAACCCAACACTCCGGGATTTGAGTTGATTTGAGTTTGTCTTACACTCAGATCCTCCTAGCAATTGGGGACATCCCCAATATCACATATAAATCTCTTATTCTTGGATATTTATATGTGATATTGTATTTTGTTTTATTTATTTGTTTTTTTCTACGATTTACCTGTTTCTCTCAAGTATTTTCCAGGTCATACTTTCCCCTTTTACACAGTGCATAATAACTAAACTTAAAGGAGCAATGAACCTCCCAGGTGTACAGGTTTAATTTCTATTACAACATTTTATCTCACAGCATGTTATATTGTTCTTTATAGCACGTTATACTATTTTCTCAACATGTCACACTGTCTTTTCTTTCTATTATACACTATATTGTTCTTTTCTTTATACTGCATGTTTAGTTATTTTCGATACACACTATGCCTTAGATTAGGATAACCTAGTGGTTAGGTGCAATTTCAAAATTAAAATTGAACCAGGATGTGCTACTGCGAAGAGTTTGGAGCGAACATCGTGGGCAGCACGAGGAATAACTTTCAGGTGGATCTGCAGCAGCAAAACATCTTCACATCACATAAACATACTCACATCACCTATCACCTTCTTTAGTTTAAATAACAACCCATAGGATCACTCTTTAGGCTTTTTGTACAATTCTGTTGTACAATTATAAATCCTAACGCTTTAGGATTCTGAGGTTGCCGTGCGGTACGGTGTAAATCCTTCTATCTTTTTAGGTTATTTACACAGTCTAATATTGTGCAAACATAAGTACTAAATCCTAAATAATTTGCATGATTGAAATATCAAATTAAATCACTTCAAAAGACATAAAGCCAAACAATAGGATAGTTGGGAGTTCATCGGGGTTTTCCCCATATCTGTGATATCCCCTAAAGCCAAACAATAGGATAGTTGGGAGTTCACCGGGGTTTTCCCCAAATCTGTGATATCCCCTACTTTTCATTTCTTTGAATTCCTTAAAATAATTGCTCCTATTTTGAGTTATTCTCATTTGATTTTCTCATGTCCAATCGTGAAAACCTAAACTTTAAAATCGTGAAGGCAAAACCACATGATCTTAATCAAAAGTTTTCTTAAGTGACTTCGTCTCAAGTGATTTCAGTCATTTAAGATGTAATTAACTATAGGGGTTTGCCTGTAGAGGGAACCTGAAACTCAGATAAAATAAACGAACTATAGGGGTTTGCCTGTAGAGGGAACCTGAAACCCAGATAAAATAAACACTATCTAATTTTTTTATGTTAGGTGGGGGAACTTGTTGGTATTTTTATAAAATATTTCGCAGACTAAAACGGATGTCACAAATTTTATTAGTCTAAGTGATTGAACCTCAGTCTAGGTGATTGAACCTCTATTACAAGTGATATTTATTCTTCGGAATAATCATTTAAACTATTTAAAATGTGAGACCCGTTTGGTCTCACCTATTTTAAAATTAAAATGTTAGGGTTATATTCATATTTAAATTATTTTCAAAAAAATCACAAAATCATCACTTTTTCAAATGACAAAGTTAAAAAAAACGGCCGACAAGAATATAACTTGAATTATATGTCTCTAGAAACAAAGACTCCAAGGAGCAAAAAGCAAATTCATACATACCTGCCAGAAATTCAGCATGCAATTTACAAGGCATTTCAGATCAGGTTTATACAACCTGAATAAAAAACAGATTAAAACAACTCTGTTAACCAATGATATTTACTTGATAGATTTTGAATGGATAAAAGATCATACAACAAAAACTGGTGATATACCTTTCAAAGGCAATGACTTTAAGCTCATCAACATCGTAAACTGGTGGAACCCATATCTCTGTGAATCGGTTCCGGAGTGCAGGTGATAGCTCTTTCTTACCATAATCACCACCAGGATTCATCGTTGCAAGAATGAAAAAATTGGGATGAGCCGTTATTTCCTCTGGAATAGAGCCACCTTTTTCAGCTAATAACTGTGATTTTCAGGCATTGATGAAAATAAGAGCATTGATGAAAATAAGAGCCAATAAACAATAGTAGAACAGCAACAAATGGTAGCAGAACAAACGATTAAAGAAACAAAAAATATTTAGTTTTGAAATTGAAGAACAAAACAAAAAAGCATGATCCATAAATCTCAAACGATCAAGGAACAAATAAGAAGCCATACAAAATAAAATAGAAAAAGGTAAAACTAAATGAGTCAGCCTATCACACATAAGATGTTTTAAATGAATATTAGTTGTCTTTAGAAAAATATGACAAAAAATACAACCATTCCGTCATGTCTATGTGATTTAGAGCATACAAAGAAGCAAAAGAAATCAAGGTATTGTTTATTCAATGTTTATCATAAAAAAAAAAGAAAGCAGCTGAAAAGGTTATATTGCTGGAAAAAGGATCAAGGGTAAATTACATCTAGATTCCTAAAGCATAGATAGCCTTTTTCTGAAATATAAAAAAGGCGCCATAGACTTAAGTTTCTGGTTGTCAAATTGGCATGCATAGCCTAACGATTTTAAGAAAATTTCTGGAAATTCCAAGCATGTAATCATTGATTTGACTTGCAAGCTAACGTTGCACATTTAATTTGACCACAGTACCCGTCGCAACTTCCAAAATTTTTTAAACTTTTCAGGGTAAAAATTCTGATGAAAAAGAAAATCTTAGTGGATTAAGCAGTGTTCCCAAAAGATATCAGACAAGCGCGAGCCAGAAAAATGCAAGATCATACATATTTTCAAAGAAACCAGTAAATCAAAAATCCTAAAAATGCTACATTGCAACATCCTTAATATGACATAGCAAAAAACTAGAAATACAGTAGACATACCAGCATCAAAAAATTTAAAAAAGATATCATAATCTCAAAAAAAAGTTGACCCGTGCGAGCCAAAAAAAAATTGGAAATGAATGATTGAAGTTCTTGTAGAATTTGTTTTTGCAACACCTCTTTGTAATTGATTCTCAAAGATAACCAAAATCTAGAGAAATTCACAGGAATCACCAAAAAGGAAGACGGCATAGTGAGATAGAATTTTCATGACGGAAGTCTCGTGGGATCAATGCTATCCAGCTTAATCTAATAACATAAAAGGGATTTAAGAATCAAAAAAATATTCAACCAATAGTCAGAATAGTGCCTGAATATAATGCCATCCACCTTCAGGGAACTAAATGTAATGTTTTCAAAAAATGTACCAATTTATAATGTAATCTATGCCTTAAGGATCAAACAATGACAAATAATCAGAGATTAGAAACATATTGAAACAAAATCCAAATAAACTGTTTACTATGTTCATGTTTGCTTTGATAATCAAATGAATGCATGTTGCCGTGAAAGAAAAATTTCAGCATAAGAAAAACACACCAGCTTCCTTTCTGGTTCCAAGACACTGTTAAGGCGCTCCAGAACACTATCATCAGCCAAAGAGATCTCATCTACAAGGAATAGATCACCAGCCTTCATTGCTTGAACAAGTGGTCCATCCTGCCAAATGAATATGGTCTGCCATCGGCGATGAAGTTGCAGGAGTTCCAACTTGATCTTCTCAAAATTCTCAAAATCAACTTTCGTAACCATAGGATAGAATGCAGGATTTTCTTTATATGCAGCTTCAACTTCTTTCAGACAACTTAAAATGAAAGATGCCTGAGATATGTCTGAAGATAACTCCTACAAAAACAGTAAATCTACAAACTATCAAAACAACATAAAACTAAATCAGCAAGAGTACATACAAGATTAAGGTAAAAGGTAAGGCATACAAGATTCTTAAAAAAATGAAGAAAAAAAGTGGATTCTTTCATTTTTCCAATATATTTTCTGAAATCCGAAGCTAATCTTGATCGCTCTCTCACAGGATGAAACCCCTATAAAAGTATAGCTCGATTAGAAGTTGATATCACATCAACAATGGTGAAAATTAGCTCTGTATCCATGATAATAAGAAATTAAAAAAGTTTAAAGAGAGGTTCAGCCAGACCCCAACAAAATCAGAAGTCTCTGTATATTGGTGACAGTTTAAAATGTGTATTCTTGATCTCAGGACAATGCTCAACAATTGGCATACTGTGGTCTTCCCTCCCCCTGTATCGCCAACTAACAATACTGGTTCACGCAATCTATAGCAGCGCTCAACAAGGAAATATAATCTCCACATACTTTGGGTCCAAGTAATTCTGAAAAGACCATACAAAAAAATGTTAATAAACTAGAGAATGGAAACATATAACTGAAGGATAATAAAAAAAGGCTAACCTTGCCAAGTCCCCACTATCTCTTGTCTGTTCTACAGACTTTAGTACAGCATCCTCACCATGTCCCTATAAATAATTTAAAACGCATTGAATCAGTTCAAAGTTACAATCTAAAAAAAAATGGAGGAAAATCCCTCAAGTTCTATAGTAGAATCAAGCAAATCATACATCCGTGTGTAAGGATATTCCACATTGAAAGTTGACAAGATGCAAGAGCCTACTAATTTATGCTAGAAAATGCAAAGTTAGCATCACAGAAATCTATTTACAGCAATTCAGGTGTTAAACCAAAATTTGGCATTTTCTATACAGGATCTAAAGGCACAAATTAAAGAAACATCACCAAATTCAATCAATTGTAGCGTACAAACAATTAATTAGGTGGGCATAATGTTGTGTCAGTTTCTCAGCCACTCAAAAATAAAAATCAAATTCCAGTCGTGGTGGTAGAACATCCACTTAAATTAAATTAATACATCTCTGCGTACAGCACTTATGAATATATGCATACAACAAAGAGTATACATACAAGAGAGAGAGAGAGTACATATATACATATATAATATAAGCATCCTAATTAAATAATACAAAGCGTATGTCTTAAATGCATAAGAAATACTTATGCACCTCTATACACATGCTAACGAAGCCAAGAGCTCAATATCACAAATAAATCATAGATACAAATACAGCACATAATTGCATTAAGACATGAATATGCTAAGTAAATACTGATGCTCCCTATATATCTTATGAAGACCAGACACACTAATGCACACGCTGAAAGAAGAGAATATATGCAAGTCTAGGTATAAAATTTCCACTTATGTTCATGGCATGAAGGTGAAAAGTAAAAGAATGCTGGAAATTTTTTACAAATGTAAAATTGTACATTCATCATGCATAACAGAAAATTTAACTGAAACAATATATATTGCATATCATAGCATTGTGCGCACACTAATTATATACTCTACATGGAAAGAGCCAATCAGCATTTAATCCTCATCAAAAAAACAAAACTACACTAATCTTGCAAGATAGTAGAAGCCATCCGAACAGATCCATGGGATCTAATTTAGTAATAAAAGATTAAAGTTAACAATAATCACATAAATAACAAATATCAACAAAAAACTTTAAGATACTTGATAAACAGTACAAAATTGTTAGCCAGCTCCAAATGCTTGCAAGTGTGATAAACTAAGTCTCAAAAAAATCTAAAGGTAGAATATTGATCATCTATAAACATTAAAAAAGACAAATAGTCATATGAACAGAATATACCGCTTTGTATAAATCATCCATTAGTAATTTCACATTTAGTTGACGCTCCAACACCTCTCTCACAACTTTCTTCTCATTCTCTTCTCTCAGTCTTTCAGCGAGAAGAAAATACCCATCTTTGGCCAAATCCTCGTATGACTTGCCAAATGCCCTAAAACGGTTAGCCCAACGAAACAAATCCCGTGGTGTTATAAAACCATGCTTTCCAGCAAACACTTTACTGCTTTGCCTGTGCAGCTGCAGATCCTTCATTACCTCAACCATTCTTGAAGCATAACTGGCAGGAATG
>NW_018164444.1:39030142-39072558 GCF_001263595.1 Phalaenopsis equestris | reverse complement strand
CAGGAATGCAGCATCTTTTCTCTAGAATAGTTTTCAATTCATCATCAGGAATTTCATCAATATGAATCTCCAGAAAACGGTTTCGGAAAGCTCTTGATAGAATTTTTCGTCCACCATAAATAGTTGGAGGATTCTGTGTAGCAAATAGCATAAAATCCGGATGCGCGGGTATGGTTTCTTGTAGTTCAGGCACAAACAGTTCTCTGTTATCATCCAAAAGCCTATTTAATGCTTCTAAAACATCAGAAGGAGCAAGATTAAGTTCATCCAAGACAATCCAATATCCCTTCCGAACAGCCTTCAACAGCACACCTTCTTGGAACAGAAGCTTACCACGAGAATCAGTTATGTATGAACCAAAATATTCCTGGAGATCAGTGTGTTCATGATTGTTGATGCGAACAAATTCATGACCGGTAACCGAAGCTAGGTACTGAACAAGACTAGTTTTACCGCTGGATGTGGGTCCCTGTAAGAGAACAGGGTATCGCTTAATATAAAAGGCACGGGCGAGGTTTTTAAGATGTGCTTTAACACTTCTTGTAAGAACATAATTTTCCATGAAAGACATCATCTTGGAAGTATCTAGGGAAGCCATATCTCCAGAAAAATAACTATCAAAAGGGATATCATGAGGCTTCCTATCTGCTAACAAACAAGACAATATCAATTTGTGCATAATAGCAGCACTCCGAGCATCTAAAAGAGTAACAAAGAACATGCAAAAGCCATCATAAAGGGCCCTTTCGAAGCCAAATCTCTTTTCAGCCTTCTTGGTATATTGGAGTGCACGAGCCAGGGACCTCATACTGAACTGTGGCTTCTGATTAGCACCATCCTGCAACCTCTCCTCAGATTCCATCTTCGCTGCTATGTAAAATCGAACAATCCGGTTTGATAATTCAGCTGCGGTGTTACGTTCGCCCAAGTATTGATTAACAAATAGAGTTAAATCATCATTATCCAAAATATCATCAATAAAATATTCAGTAAACCGACTCTTGAAAGTAAATGGAAGATCCCTCTTCCCAGCGTCAGTTGCAGGATTCATGCAGGCAAATAAACGAAAATCAGGATGACGCCCAACATAATCTACATCACCCCTCTCTGCAAGACACAAAGTACCATGGTCTCCGTCAAGGACGCCAATAATTCGCTGCAGTGTTTCCGGGGGAGCAAGATTTACTTCATCCAAAAGAAGCCACTGCCCAGTTTTTAATGCACTTACAAAAGCACCCTCCACAAATTTAAACGACATTACTGAAGAGACACTATTCTTCTTAGCAGCACTGTCAAGCCGCAAAGATAATGACTCCAACTTTTGAACTGTCCCTTCAGGCAATGGCCTCATTCTCTTTGAGCCAACGTGAGATTTTTTTATTTTACCCAACTGTTGCTGGACAATGTAGTGGCAAACAAGCAATAATTTTTTCCAATTCTTTTCTATCATATAAATCTCACATTGGTGAAGCAGAGCTTCATTACCCTATTTAAAAGAAAGACAAACCTCATCAACGAAAACTTCAAAATTGCAATAAAAAATTATGAAGTGCACAGAAATGATGTGTACCCTTTTAGGAAAGGTCATGCAGAACAACTCCAAGAATTCAAGATAAAGAGGCATGCAAATTGAATGTACATCAGTAGGCTTATACCCACCCAGCAGATCAGCAACATCAGTTTGCTGGCTCAAGTTCTGTAACATTGCCAAGTAAAATAGTACAAGGATAAAAAATATAAGGAATATTTAAGCACGCCAATATTGCATAGATGAAAGATTAATGAAATTTCGCTGATGTTCAATTGAAAATAATTTAAACTAAACCAAAACAAAATGATTCAAAATCAGTTATTTTATTCAAAGGACTCCAAATTAAATTTAACATCATGTGAGACCAGCATTGCTGCAGTAAAGAGTGCAAAAGTCAAACAGCAGGTTCTTCTTTATTAAAATAAGTTAATTTATACATGACATTGGATATAATCTTTCAAAAAACAAATGCACAAACAAAACAAATGCATGCGCTTTCCTAACAAAGCAAATTTATTCGTGTTAAACTTAATAAAAAACACAGGAATTAATAAAGTGCTCAAGGAAACCACTAATTCACGGAAGTTTTATACACATACAGTAGAGATCCATCATATTTTAAAAACTACCTTCCATTTAAAAAACTAACTACCAAATAAGTGTATTTGTGTGTCACACCCAAACCATTGAGAATATGAAAAAAATAAAAAATAAGGATTTTTTTTTTCTTTTTTTCTGAAATTTGGGTGGGAATTTGATGACAGGTGATATTAATTTTGCGAATGGGCAATATTTGCAATTCATGTAAAAAATAGGCTATAAATTTATTCACCAAAATCCCAATCTATAAAACAAAGCAAGAAAAAAAACAAAATTAGAAGACAGACAAAAATAATAGCCCAATAACTGCAACGGAAATTATACAAGGATTTTGGAAAAAATAGCAGCATCAAATACTTAATTGATTTACCATAACAATCAGAGGGTGCCCCAACCTCGTGGCCAGATTCTGCACAAGCGTTGTCTTTCCTGTTCCAGTTTCACCTACTAAAAGAACAGGTTCATTGTACTTAACGGAACAAGCAATACGCTCAAGCGACTGTAGAGCACTACGAATATTAACAAAAGGCTGCCTATTAAGAATATCCTGGACCCAAAAAAAAAAGTAATTAAAAATATGGAAAACACAAAATTGCATAGCAACAAAGTGGCATACTCATAAAACACACATTTCTCTTAATACAATGGAGTCCCACTCGCCCAACTTGAAGGCCTGATAGCTGCATCTGTGACCAAAGAAGAATCAGAACTAAGGCTCTTTTGGTGAAACAAATCAAAATATGCAATCATTTTAAAATAAAAATTAAAAAGGTAACCTGTATGGTAGGCTTATTTGAAGAGCATAACATTGCCCTTTCAGGAGGAACACCCCATAATTTAGCAATTTCTTTGGCAATCAATGATCT
Source organism: Phalaenopsis equestris (assembly GCF_001263595.1). Lineage (NCBI taxonomy): Eukaryota > Viridiplantae > Streptophyta > Magnoliopsida > Asparagales > Orchidaceae > Phalaenopsis > Phalaenopsis equestris. The sequence goes on along the minus strand of NW_018164444.1, from coordinate 39,069,561 downwards.
GCTTTCAAGTGTGGGCAAGAAAGCCACAAACACATCAATAGCCTGGTTAAAAGTAGAAATACATTTTAGTGAAGAGTGAATATCATCATGACAAGACTAGCTATGTTTCCACTATAGAGAAAATGAGCGGTAACCTCTTGATAAATATTTTCTGAATCTGATAATGATAAGCCAAAGGTAGACAAGCTAAAAGGCAACCCTGCAATTCTCTTGCACCATTTGAGAAGGTCTCTGCCAATTTCAAACAAAGTTGATGAGACAAGTAAATAACATTAGATGGAAGCTAACCACGTTTATAAATACCTTAAGGAGAATCTATTTAAAGCAGAAGCTGACATCACTCCTATTTGATGAGAAACCAGAGAGTTGACCAGCTCGAAGGTGTCTGATAGCCAAGCCATATGCCTCATTCAAGAGTCTCGTTACTCAAAAAGCATGCAATAATTAGCATGACAACTGAAAAGGAAATAAACATACCAACAAGCTGCGAGGATAATAAATTTAAAAATGGATATCTTAAATTTATTATATCAATCATATCATCTCTACTGGGAGCCCGAACCATGACTTTCCTCCAAAAGATGCTCAGGGAAAATCTTCCTAATCCGATGAAGAGATTTAACAAAGTAAGATCTTCATGATTGAAAAGCAAGAATATATTGGTAACTTTAATACACAAGATTCATAAAAGGATAAAAAAATTTTAATTAAAACATGACAAGTAATAAGCAATAGATTTTTCCATTCCTTTAAAATATGAAGTATTAAGCATTTTGCACGTAAGATTAACACCTATCTCTTTATACCAGAAAAGTCTCAGCATAATGAAAAAAACTTAGAACAGTCAAAGATGACGACAGAAAATCAAATAATACTCTAGGAAATGCAAAATCTTTAGTCAGGCTTAAATTATTCGGGAAATGAAGAAAAAACTAGCTCCACGGCATCAAATTCGGATCAGTACTTTTATAACTAGATGAAACAAAGTATTCACCTTTCAAAACAAGAAGGGCAATATTTTGGTTCTAAAATATTTGCTCATTGACTTCAAATGCATCACAAAGAAGGCCAAGAATTAATGCATAACTGAAACTTTATGAATAAAAAACTTTAGATTTTATTCATGTGTCCATGCTTATGACGCGTCAAAAGCTTTCACTGTAGACGCCTTGAATAGCAGGAGAGTTTTTTTTTTATTATTATTTAACTTAAAGCCTTGTGTATCAACTTGAATGTTAAAAAGGGCTACAATAATGCCTAAAGCACAAATTGAAAATTTCACTGATGAAATCTCTGGACAGAAGCGTAAGCCGTTCCATGGGTTAGCAAAAGCATTAGACATTTTCATTTTTTTTTAAATCCATCTCTTATGCACATTTGAATTGACATTAGATTAGGATTAAGCAGAAAATTATGTGAATTAATTGAAATTTGAACGTGAGTTCCAAGCTTAAAACTCAACTTCAAAAAGATGTCCGTGAATTAAAAGCATTTCCAGGACCTTCATTAAAATAAAATATGATTTGATTTTAGAAATCTACTATTACTAATTATTATGAACATCGCATAATCAAAACAATTAATAGTTTGATCCAGAATATGGAATTTTTTTAAAATAGCATTTAGAACCTCTTCAATTAATATATTACAAATCCACCTTCTCAAGGTTAATTTTGTGAATCTTATCAGAGATTTCCGGATTACAACTCCCAATTCCAAGTTGTTTACTCCTTCAAGTAGTTTTTAAAAGAATTAAAGCTAGTTTTTAAAAGAATTAAAGCTCCTTTTTTGAATCTTTTTAATTACGTACTTTTCTTCCTCCCTAAAAGAGACTCAAGATCTGGAAAAAAAAAATCATAAAGGAGAAAGTCAATCTAACAATTCACTTCAAAAAAGAACTGCATGAATGAAATTCCTCACAATTTTGGCATCAAATCATGAAGGGATAAAGACATAGAATAAATTATATTGAACATTTAACTAAATAGTGAAGACTATTAAAGACGAGAATTCTCAAATTCCAAATGTTTCTGAAAATTCTTGCTCCCATTGGACCATTTGTATCTATATGCATCAGGATCCTGATCCATGGATCTCTCAGTTCGAGAAAGAAGAGGATCAAATCATTTCTTCTGAATCTTTTTCAAATTCAATAACTGTTGGTTGATCATATATTTCATTATAGTTACATGATTCGGAGTATCATTTCCTATTTGATCCCTTTGAATTCTATATTTGAAGTTGCAATCAAACTTGTCATTAAAAAGAATTGATTCAATACATTTCTTATGTACCCATAACATTAGAGATTTCAGATCAATCTATATTGATTGACCGTCGCTATTTATATCAAATAGGATGTTGCTAGCAATCCAAAAGCATGACAAAATAATCATTGAACATTATTCAATGGAGATCAATGCCATGAAAGTTAGACCATTGGATTAAAATTCATATTACGATAGGATAAAAACTGATTTGAATTTTTTAAACTTATTTTTTTTATTTTAAATTTAGAAATAAATAATTATGATGGAAGTTAACTTATAAATTGAAATTTTCAATTTGCTATTATTAAAAAATGTTTCAATTTTTTTGTGGTGATAAGATTAAACTTAGCAGCTATTTTAGCCTTTGATATGAATTTGTAGTCAACCTCAACTCGATCCGGTCAACTTTGAACATCAATAAGCTTGTGATCAAGCATTGCAACATCACAAAATAAGGAACAGATTTACAAATAAATATCTGCACCGCAACATCATGAAACAAATTAATTACACTTTAATGTGAATCATAGAACTTATGTCTTAAGCCCACATATCTATCACAAAAGAGAGTTGCAGTGAAAAAAAAGTGTATAATGCAAATCAAAATATTGGCCTGAACGAATCACACTCAAGCTACTTTGTAGAGCTCCCTATTAAAGATGACTCATATATATGATAAATGCTCCATCTACAATATGGCCTCCAAATAAATATTTAAGTATGGATGGTCAAATATAACACTGAGTCAAAAGACTCATCTCCTCAATTCACTATCTTGTCAATTGAGAGAACCAAAATGTCAACATGTTTTAAGCAATGCAAATTTTGCACCAATGCTTCTTTTTAGAGCTATTGAAAGTAACACATGGATATAATAAAAGTTCTGGCAACCTTCTGGTTCACATTTTATCAATATAAGATCGGCAAAGGCTGAACCACACCTTTCCAATTAAATTTATCCTCGAGTTATGATTTATCATGAGTGATCGCTATCACAAGTGATATCATGTTTCGACAAAGATACATAACGAGGAGTTATAGTTTGTGGAGCAGTTAAGAAGAGAGTTTACCCCAACTCTTTATAGAGGTTCAAAGGGGACCAAATTTGTCCCAACTAATGTGGCAATTTGATGATCATCAATAATGGGTTTATGATGGTCATTACTAACCCTTTTCTAACGAATAGCTAACTTGTTAATAAATAGCTCAAAGACAAAATCTTCGTCTATTTGTGATGTGAAGCTAAGTTCTAAACTAGCCCACTAAGTTAACAATAAGATAATAAATCCTTGCGCAAACTATTAACCTAGCAATTAATTTTCACTTTTCCAGCATTTCCCAAACGAAACATTAAATTTTGTAGCAATCCTTTAAGTTAGTTGTCAGCCATAAACAGTTTGTGGATATCCCTTAACTTTCTCAAATCTTGATTTCTTTTTGAGGTTGTGTCATGTATCTTCACAAATTTAAGCATTTTTTACGTTAATAGACACTTGAACTAATTGATTTGAGGCTGAAATGATAAATTTTCAGTTCACTGATATTTGTTCAGGTAGATTTGCTAATCCTCGAAGTTGAAGCTATATTGAAATAATCAAGACATTTCTTGAGGTGTATTCACACTCTCTCCCATGGGGAACCACGTGAGACCCCTTTAGATAAAGCAGCTCAAATTCAACTTAACGTTATCCAAGTCAATCTCAGCTTGGAGATTGTTGACCTCGCTTTTGGTCGAGGTGCAATTTTCCCTTCCTTAGTAGCCTAGGATCTAGCCGTATGACATTTCTGTCGACTACTCCTAAAAGCCTAGTGAAGGAGCCCTCCCTGTTAGCAATTCTGAACTTTTCTTCGCTCGACTTGACGTTTCATATAGTATTTTTGACCGCTATTGCTTAGCAGGTAAGGCTACTTCGAAGGAACTCAGTGAGTATTCATATAGAATTGTCGGCCTTAGGATTGACTCTACTCGTTAATTTGGCGCCGCCATCCTCTGCACCGTCCTGTTTGATTGAACTCATATTGGAATTTTGATAGGATTAGGACCGCGATGAATTTTGACCCGATCGACGATGAGGTTGCCCGGACGACTCCGGATGACAAAACGGACTGCGCCGATGCGTCCGGAACATCGACTTTGCCTAGGGGGGACGTTCGTTTCATTGTGAATGCGCGTCTTGGGGAAAGTACATATTTAAATGTTAATTATAATAATAAAAAATATTTTAGTATTATTATTATTAACTTATATTAAAAATCCTTAACCTAATTTCATTTTCCCCTCTCCAGTTTCTTCCTCTCGCTCTCGTGGACCTCTGCCATAGCCACAGTTCCCTCGGTTTCGCCTGACCCACTCCTTCGTGCCGTTGGAGTCTCGTTCCCGCGCTCGCCTCGCGCACGAGGGACGATCCCGCGACCCATCCCTTATCGAATTTCATCCTCTGCGATGATCTCATCCTCTGACTCTCGCATGCCCGTATGGGGGCGTCTGCTCCTCTCGATCCTTCGATCCGTATGTGATCCCCTAATCATTCCCTCTCCTTCTCTATGGTTTATATGATACTCTATTTGGTGTGTTTCACGTGGCCAAAAATCTTTAAGGGAAGGGAAAACTCTGTCATTTTTCTTTCTCACTTACTTCTTTAACATTTTGTGTTTGGGTTGGCTTCCTCTTACTGTTAGAGGAAGGATTGAAGTTGAGAAGCGCTTTTAAAAGTTCTGTATTGCTTTCTTTTGCTGCAAAGAGCTACTTCTCCCCTCCTCTGTCCCTTCTTTCTCTCGATTTTGCTTGGTCAAGGCTGCTAGGAGCGGCATTCTTGGATCGGGTTGGCATGTTGGTTCGGCATACTCCATCAGATTATTGAATTACATTTAAATTATAGTTGAGACGCATATATAGATTATTGCATAATATTCAGATTTTAGTAAAGGTGAACATATTAGCTCTAGATTCAAGTAAATGCGTAATTATTCATTGGTAAATGAATGCAAAGAGTCGCATAAGAAAATAATGCATGTTATGAAGAATGAAAATAATATATATATATATATATATATATATATATATATGTGCATGAGTAAGGGGGAGGGGTTCGACTTTGGTCTCCTGTGGTTTTGCCTTGCTCGAAATATATGCTATGAAAAAAAAACGAATTTCTTTAATTTGGAGGGTCCTATAAATGTTTTGGTGGCTTGTTTTAACCCCTCATGAGGCATCATTTTGTTTAAATACCTGTTGGAAGTTGTTTCATGCATGGGGGTCTAAATATACTCTCTATGTTATTGTTCTTGTTTAAGGCATATATTGGCTCTATATATTGATATTTCAAAAGCTTGTGAGTTGTTCCTTGGCTTTGAATGGCTCGGTTTTATCTTGAAATAGCCAAAATTTTTAATTTCCATTTAAGCTTGGATTTTAATCTATGCTCAGGCCTTGTCTTGGCCCTGAATGGCTCGGTTTTGGGTCTTTATGGGTATTCGGTTTTCATTGCAGGAGCATGAGATGTTAATTTTTGTTGAGGCTTTGAAGCTTCTTACTAGCTTTAAGGGTCTCGCTCTGACCCTTGCTGATTTTCGATTTGCTTAAAAGTGGTTGGATGTTAATTTATGTTGAGACCACAGTCTTAATTTCTGTTGGAGCTTTATTTTTTGCCTTGAATGGCTCGGTTTTAGCTTGCCTTTGAGCTCAGTTTTACTTGCTTTGGCTCTTTACCCGAGAACTGGTTTGGAGAAGGGGCTTGATTTTGTTTGTTTTGGCTCTTACCCGTGAGACATATTGAGGGTTGTTTAATTTGATTTGGTCCTTCTTGTTGGGCTTGAACTATTTGGATGATTGTAGGTGGATTGAAATTATAATTATATTTTGTACTCTCTTATGTATATCAAAGATACTCATGGAATTGATTCGGGTTGCCTTGGTCGTGAGCCTTTCTTGTGCTTGGGCTGATTTTTCCTTACTTTGGCTGTGAGCATTGTTCAGTGGGCACTGCACTTGTGGCCTTCGGTTCTTCCCGCTAACCGTGAGATCAGTAGGCATAGGTCTGCTTTCTTTTTGGCCCCCACCCGTGGATTTGTGTTGTGTTGGGTTCCCGCTTGCCATATGTGGCCATGAGCTTCCTATATAGATGGGGTTTTGTTTGTTCTGGCTCCTACCCGTGAGCTAGTTTGGAGCCCGGTTGTGCTTTTGTTGGTCTTACCCATGACCCTCTAGCCTCTTTTGGCCCTGTTTCTTGACTTAGCCGTGAGTGCCTTGTTATGTTGGTGGACTTAGCCGAGAGCCTTGGTGGTTGTTTGCTCTCCTCTACTGACCCCGATCGTGAGCGTTTATTTGGTTCTATGGGAAAATTTTATGCTTATTTGATATATGAGGCTATTGATTAATTTGGAAGTTGGAGGATCCTCATTTTTGCATGGGTTTGGGAGTACTAATGGTGGTATTCTCAGGGTTATTTTCCTTTTATGAAGTTTAGGAGATTTCTAAGTCTCATTTTGGAAAAACATTTGGTTGGAATGAATTAATTTCATAAAATATATCTTTGGGGTTTGGATACCGGCGTTAAAAGGTCATTTTGACTTTGGTTGATCCACTTATAAAAAAGTGAGAAAATGATACCCTTTCGGATTGATTCAAGGATCTTCGGGCTTTCCTTTTCAGGTCTTTTCATCACGAGTTTCGAGAACTGATTCATCTTTCGTTCTTTTCGATGTTTTGGGTTAATCAATCACTCCTCTCTCTCAACCCATTTTTGTTTTTTTCCTTGCTCCTTGGTTCGTTTTTTTATGCTTATGTTCGATACATAAGTGTCCACGTATAGTCTTTTGTTATACGTGAAACCATCAAGCAAGATCGCAAGTAGGTTGATTTTGTTTTGGGGCTTAAGGGGGAGATGACAGATAGAACAGAATGATATGTCATCCTACGACATCGGGATCCGATTCAGGAACCCATCAGAATCTGATTCAGAAACCCGGTGAGTTGTAGGATGATGGTATCATTCACCGACACAAGACTAGCGGGAGTTGAACCGAACATTCTTAGGTTGTTGGTAGCCTTATGCCCGACAACGCGATCGACTCGTGGACAACTAATTTTCAAAATTGATAAAAACAAATTTGATAAGAACAAACACACCTTTGTCTAAAACAAAAATACATTTTTTGTTACATATAAAATTGATACAAAATTGATACAGCCCACTTTTCACTTTTCGCATGTTTGAAACTTATGTGCATGCTGAAAACATAAATTTTAAATACATTTTAAACATTGGTTGTCCACTTGTTGATCACCTGTTTAGGCTAAGGAATACCCACCTAAGTTAGGTTCGATAGGACACCCTTCTATTTGAGTGGCGGGCTTTATACATCCGGGTGACCGAGTAGCCTTCGACAACCCTCAAGTACTAATATATAGTTGAGCCTAGCCCCGACCCGAGTGCTTGCGGTCTCCCTCTTTTCGGACTTTTTCATATGTTTTTCTTGAAATTTTTGGACAAAGCACTCGTGGTCTCTTTTCGAAATTTTTCCGTGTTTTCTATGATTTAAATTGATTTGTTGATTAGTCGATTTCCTCGCATTTCTCTTGTCGTGAGTCTTTTGAATATCTTTCTCGAGAATCTTTCTCGAGATTTCTCTCGAGATTTCTGGACGATATTTCTTTGTTTTTGTTTATATAAAGCATTTCAGTCTGCTTTCTCAAATTTTGTTGTTTGTACTTGTCGCATCAATTACACCTAAGATACAGCTAATCTCCCAGGTATATAGGTTTGTTTTATATTTACAGCACGTTATTCTCTTATAATCACTTCCCTGTTGTACATTTTACTTTTCTTTACATTGCATGTTGTACTGTTTTCTTTACTGCATACATACTGCTTGTCCTGTGCTACATATTCTACTGTTATGTTATACAACTTCAACATATTATCCAACAAAATATCTGAAGAACTACAACCATAGGGCCGCTGGATTTGACATTATAACCCGCCACCCTAGAAAACTTAAACTCGTCACGACAAGGAGCTTGGAACTAGCGTGGTGGGCAACACGACCATCTTCAACAGTAGAACATGTATTCCCCAGCTAAACTATTCATTTCTTAGAAATTAAAACAACAATCCATAGGATTTTGAGGTTGTTCGCCTAGCGCAACATAAATCCTCAACTTTTCATTAGGCATTTGTATAGCTCTGTTGTACGATCTAAACCCTAACGCGTTTTAGGATTCTGAGGTTGTCGTCCGTCACAACCTAAATTCTCATATCTTCCAGACTGTTTGTGTGATCGTTTCATACGAATGTAAGTCCTAATTAAATAAAAATTGGCAGGATAAAACACTTGAATATTTCTCCTCGAAACTGAAGCCAAATCATAGGATAGACTCGGAGGTCACCGAGGATCTCCTCTGCCTCAAAACTGAAGTCAAATCATAGGATAGACTGGGAGGTCACCGAGAATCTCCTCTGCATCTGTGGCATCCCCTAGTTCTTCCTCCTTTGGATTCTACAATAAATGTTTCAAGTTTAAATCATTCTCCTTTGCACACCTCTTTGTCCAATTTCGTTGAAAATTCTTATCCTTTTGACCTCCTTGAAGATAATTTTTCCTGATTTTTATCGAGACCTGATTTTTATCGAGAGTGTTCTTAAGTGACTTCTGTCATTTAAGATGTAATTAACTATATGGGTTTGCCCTTAAAGGAAGCTTTTCCGAACCCAGCTTAAAATAAACCTTACTTAATTTTTCATATTAAATAGGGGAATTTGTCATGTATTTCTTAGTTTCTTTGATCGAGTCTCATCATCAAGTCTTGTGTTTATCCCTCAGGATAGATATAAGCTTTGAGGTAAAGCGTTTTTTCATCTAAACTATGAAAAATATGGGGTCAGTTTGACTTTCATATTTGATTTTAAACTTAAATCTATATGTAAATTAAAGCTTCCATCCGAAGCGGGCGACGGAATTTCAATTTCGATGACTGACAGCTTCCTACGGGCAACTCCACAACACACACACCCCAACTTTTTATCGCCGACAGAGATTTTTAATTAAAAAAAAAGAAAAAAAAAAACTGGAGCATGAAAGTTAATGTAAAAAAGTTTGGTTGATTTCCAACATAATCAACTCATTTTAAGTCAATTGTGTAGCATAATTCTTCATTTAATGATAAAAACAATAATATTTTCATATCAAACAAAATTTGTAGGCTTGCATACTTATGCCACACTTCACGTTTGGAGAGAAATATATGTTTTAGACCCTGTAATAATTGAGAACAATAACACAATATGATGTCCTTACACATTTAATTTCTATGATAACTTTCCAAATGAAAATAAGATACAAATTTGAAATTCAAATTAAAAAATCTTCCAATTAATGGTGACAAACATCATTTATTTCCTCATAAATTCATCATCATGTGATGAAAAATTTTATTTTCCTTCTGATCCAACCAACATTCATTCTGATCTTGTTCATTTATTCCTTAATGTTTACACCTCACTTAAGTCAAAGAATAAATATAAATCAATTACAAATTGCTAGTACGGAAATCTAAGAACCTGTTTAAGAACAATTTTTGTATTATAATTTGTTTTTCAAAATAAAAATAAAAAACAAACAAAAAATAGAGTTTGTCAAATTTTTCATCTGTTTTTTAATTTTTTTCTTTTTTTAAACACAAGTGGATTATTTTAAACACAGATGGGTTATTTTTAAAACATGGGTTATTTTTAAAACAACCAAGACAAGGGAAAACAACTAAAACACACTAAGCCCTAAAATCAAACAAATCTCGATCCCCTTCCCTTCGCTACTTCGCTCCAAATCGTCATATAGATTCTTCCGCCAACTCCGCTTGCCTCTCCTTCAGCCACTGACACGTCTCCCACCACCGCTCTTTGGCTCTGAAAGATTAGGTAAAATCTTATCTCATTTCTTTCTTCGGTTTATCTTCAATCATTCAGCTTTCATAGCTAGGGCAATGTCAAAAAAAGCTTTTCTTTTTGAATTTAGTTGAATTTAGGATTTTGATTCTTTTTTTTTTTTTTTGCGTTTCTCTTTTCTAGATCTAGAAATTTTATGCATTTTTTTTTATTTGTGGGTGATTCCGCAAACAGATTTGTGGTTTGTTAGTTGGATGGGTAGGCCAGTTTATGAAGCAAATTTTAGATGGGTGAAGCCAATTTACATGGGAAGGGCTTGTATGTGATGGATTGGCTTATCTTTTGTCGAGTTTTCCAGAGGGTGAGGTGGAAGGATGGTTTTCGATGGAGATGATGGTAGAAGAGATGAAGATGGGAAGATTTAAAAAGAAATTTTTTGATGAGATGTGGGGTGTAAATGACCCATATGTTTACATATTTTTATTAAAAGTATATTTTTTGTTTTTTTTAGTGAAAATATATAATAAAACATGTTTACTATTTTATGTTTTTAAAAACAGAAAAATCATAACAGTAACAAAAGTGTTTTTTAAAATAGGAAAAAACAAAAACAAAAGAAACTAAAAATAAAAATAAAATACAAAAGTGATCCCAAACAGATCTTAAATAAATTGGAACAATCCTTTTGTAAAGATATATGTTGTTTGTTGGGATGAAGAAATAAAAGGCATCAAATAATTCATTCAATAAGTTTTTCCTTTAAAATTGGGTACCATCCTCAATATGCTTGGCTCAATCATGTAGGATACATATCTAGGCATACTTCTTGACGGCATAATTTCAGAAAATAGAACATTGAATATGTCCAATACTGCCTAGCCAAAAGCCAGGGTGCAAAAAAACATTGTAGGCACAGGAAGAGCTCCTTGAGGCTTAATCCCCTTCACCAATGCAGACGAGTCTTATGCCTTCTAGCAAATCCTCAAGGAGCTCCAGGCAACACCTCATTTCCTTAATCGTATTTAATTATATATTTATCATACACAATATACATTCACACGACACACACAGCAGCCATCACGTGAGTTAGGATCCTTACTTTGCTTTGTTTCTCTATCGAGTATCATTTGGAGCCTGTTCACAGATCATAGCTATCTCTTCATACCTTTGTCAAGCATCATCCCAAGCCAGTTCGCTTGCCATCTCTCTATTGAGTGTCTTCCTAAGCATGTTCGAACATCGTCTCTCTATAGAGCATAATCCTAAGTACGTTTGTGCGTCGTTTAGCAACAACGACCTACTAGAACTTCTCTACAAAACACGTCTTCTCCACGTCAACAGGACTATTCTTAATTACCTTAATCACCCTCCTAATTACTCTTCTTTGTTTTTTATCTTCCTCATGGTACTCATACATTTTAAATATAAAATTATTTTCTAATGTTGCCCATATAGGTAATAGGATTCTTAATATTTTCTTTTATAAGATTTTTTAAGATTATTTTATTAAAACAGCCTTATGAATTTTTCTAGATTATTTTTTTAGCTTCCTCTTATAGGTAATGTTTATTTTATGAGTTTTAAATGCTTTTGTTTCGAGGTCAGTGCTTTGATCCGCCTAGATGTTTACACCTCAACTCGCTAGGCAAAACACCTCACCTCACTAAACAAAACACCTCACTTCCTGATTTCACCTTTTTAAACCTTGCTAAAACCCACTATAAACAAAGTACTATATAAAGTATTATACATACCCAATCGATCAAGACTCTAGATTCAGCTTCAACGGTAATAAGGTTGTCTCATACATAGGTGCAATGATTGATTGTAAATCTTTTGTCACTAGTTGATCCTTACTTTTTTAACCCCCTTCAAGAGAGAATTTAAAATACATCAACATTCACATTTAGCCACGAGATTTTTTTTTTTTTCTCTTTTGTAGCGAGCACATAAAATTGCTTACAACAAAGACTATATCAAGTATTGTCTGAGAACAAAATAATTTTTGACCAAGTTTTGCTATTGAGTGACACCAACAGGTTTTACATCTTTAATTTCTACAATAAGTATGATTGAATTAGTTGAAGTGTCAGCGGATATATATCAACTCCATCATTAAAGGAATCAACACCAGCATTATAAATACTATCTTGTTCTTCATTCAATGAAAACAAAAGTATGTACTATCAGGAATAAATTAACTTTTGAGCTATTTTGAATAACTTTTGGCTTTTATATATATATATATATATATATATTCTCAATAAGAACATGTTTGGCATGTTAAAAAAATAATATATTCTGTTCTGGCGGAGGCGGATGGAGGTGGGTGGCTTTCAACAGCAGAGGTAGGCACGATTGGAATTGGCAGCAGGCGGTAATGACGGAAGACATCGATGATAGTTATTTTTAAAAATAATCAAAGAACCTAAAAATGTATGAGTGCTTAAAAAACTATGTTGATTTATTTATAAATACAAAAAGTAAAGACATTATAAAAAAAACACTATATAAACAAGTCTTCAAAAACAAATGCAAAAACAAAAAAGGATCCTAAGCAGACTCTTCACAAAAACAAAAAAAAAACTAATAAAAACATTTTCAAAAACAAGACATGTAAATGCTATTTCCATTTACCTTCAATTGTCTGACGAAATTCATTTCTTGAGGCTGAAATAGTTCCAAACAAGCAAAATCTTTCTGAAATGCTTATCACCTACAACATTACCACAAATAAGAAAAGAAAGCACATAGTATATACATACATACATACAACTAGGCAGATTTCTACAGCCAACTAGGCAAAGAGCAACATTAATTATGTATGGAGGCTACCAACACCATTAAGGGCAAATCTCCATAGACATGTCTAAAAGTGTCTAAAAGTTATCGGTTCTCACTTATGGAGCTCACTTCAATAGTTTACTTCATAATAAGTAGGAGATTTGCTCTGATTTTTTGAAACTCGCTTTAAAATAGCTGAATTCCAACAAAAAGTCCAGGAAGTCATATCAAATAAAAATTGTTTATATATGGATTAATTCGATAATTATTACAATAGCTTACATATCTTCTTCAGCGAAGGGTCATTAATCTAATTAATTGGGGTTAAATAAAGAAAATTGACTAGATACATATTACATAAAAAAAAGGTTGACAACAGAGAAATTAACCAAGCTAATTAATTCTGGATTAAATAATACTTAATATATTAAATTACTCAAGTCACATCAAACAATAAGGTCTTTAGGAAGAGAATGAAGCATTAATTGATGACTAATTTAATCAATATATCTGATTACCTGAAAGTCATTAATTTATAGATTAATTAGAATTATTAAGAACTAATTCAGCTAGGTAACTTTTAATTACTCATTAGAAAACATTTCTTTATTAATCATACCAAAATTATAAAAAATTAATGGGATTAGAAAAAAAAAATTTAAGGATAAAAATACTGAATATCCAAATTTCAAGGCAGATTAATCATATAACAATTAACAATCAATAAACTAATCATCCTCATCGGGATAGCTAGTAGAAGCAATAACTAAAAAAACTATTAGTGCAACAATGTTTCTCGATGGTAGTACTTATTTCATTAAAAATACTATTCAAACAAAGTAGGTAAAAGTTAAAAAAATAGGATATTAAACTATCACAATAATTTGTTTAAAAATATTAATTAATCATTAAAACAATAATTAAATATGATTTTGTGACAAGAGAACACATTCCAAAGAACACTACCAAAAGTTTCTATAAATTAAAACACTTGTATTGAAAAAAAAATTGGCCAATGGAGCAGCTCACTGATTTGTAATATGAAACACTAACCTTTCCACACCATTCCATTTTCAACTGCCAAAACACCTTAATCCCCAAACCTTACACAACAACCTTTCTTCCCCATAGAAGAAAACCCTGACCTTATAAAGCCGATAATATCCAAGAATAATTTAAACCCCACCCTGTATCAGCACTCTCCTACCGGTTCATTTCTGCCTTACAAGTGGCATAGCAGTAAATAGGCTCTACTTCTTCCTCATATTCGTAAAACGGTAAAATGGTTAGCCCTTCTCCACCCTCTTGCCTTCCTACTAAAAGTATATGAATTACAAACAGTAAATGTAATCATAGGTTTGACTTCAGTAAACACTTATTTTTCAAAATAATCGGATCAAGTTGTGAAACTTCACTCCTAAGCATAATTTAGTTAAATAATATAGTATACGAATATCCACAAAATAGCATCAAAAATTGCAAATCACTGCAACTCATAATAAAATATAAAACACAAGAACTAAGATTGAAAGGTGTGAATGCTGATCAAAGTCATGAAAAGGATGAATATGGTTCAAAATGTGAATACAAAACGAGCAAAAAAAAGACAAAAAAAACTAAAATTAAAATGAAACAAGATAAAAGTTTAATACTTGAGGAATAAACAGTTTCATGTTCAAACAAAAAACCCTAAAAATATATATAAATTATTTTAACAAATTTACTAAGAATACAAGTTAACAACTAAAGCAGGCCATTATCAAAGCAGCAGCAGTAACAAGTACATTCAAAAAACAATTAAAAGGTTTTCTGAGAATATGTAAGGCGCTGATGTCTTCTGTTGACCGATTGCACAAGACAATCTGCCAGTGCCTCAATAGGCATGCAAATAATACCGGCATATTCGAAGTTATAATCCTCGGGCTACTAAAAAACAGCAATCCTCTATTTCAAATTCAGCATAACCCTAGCCAAAACAATGCATCCTAGTACTATTTTATAGAAATTTGCACAATGCAAAACTTTAAAAATCAAGTTGTAAGTGTCACACCAAGAATCTCTCTAAAACTTCATGAATAAAATTCACATACTTACACCAAGAAAATACCACCTTTAGTGTAGAAACAAACAGATCAAATAAAATCCATATATGTCAGACACATAAAATAAAAAGTTCAGCATTTATAATAAAAAAAAACACATACGGCGTAGAAAACCAAAAAGATCTATCAATAGCAAAGCAATACCTCGCCATGGCCAGTAACAAATGAGCTCGAACCTTCCAACAAAGGTAATATAATTGACTGTATCTCATTAGGCGCTTTGTCTATGTCTTCAAATACGACCCAAAAGCCATTCAAAAGAGCCTGCCTCAGTTTAAAAGGCGTCAGCACAATAATCTGTTAACATAATAATCATTGATTAAAAAATACCAAGCAACAATAAAGACCTGCGTGAGAGATCCAGGTTGCCATTTGAATTCACCAGGCTGTTCTGAGCTGACGTAACTTCCAATAAGTGATTTGCTATCCATTTGTTCATCCATGTGAATAAATAAAACTAAAAATAAATAGAACAGAAAAAAAAAAATTATTGGAGTACATTTTTATATATAAATCCTAACTCAAGGCATCCAAAAAGTGAACACTCAAATGAAAAAAAAAATCTATACGTAAAAAGATAAAGACTTGGTTTTGAATAAAAATACCTTTTAATATATCTTACAAGTTATTTGATTTAAAAAAAACAAGCAGTTAATTCATGCACCGGAGAAAAGAGGAAACGGGTGCAAGCAAGCATGTGCTCAAGCTCTTGCACTTGTGAGCACAATAGAAATTTTTAGCTGAGTTCAATTGAGTATATTTTATAAGAAGTAATATTGCACTTTACTGTGCAGAAATGGGGATAGCGCGCGCAAGCGTTTCAGTACTCCCATGTGCAAGCTAGAGTGCAGGCATGCTACAAAATCAAGTTAGTGACGTCTATACTTAAATAAAATGACAGAACATGAATTATTTAAACCTAACCCTTAATTGCCCACAAATTATATATTTATGTATAGCTCACTAAACTTAGGAGATGTTCGGGATCAATTTTTGTTTTGTTTCTTATTTTTTAAAATAAAAGGCTGAAAACAAAAAAAACATTGTTTGTTATATATTTTCTGTTTTATTTTTTTATTTTATTTTTAAACAAAACACTATTGTTTTTAGAACAATCAAAACACGAAAAATGTGTTTTTACCTATTTCGAAAATATTTTTTTTTCCATCGATGAGTGAAGAACAGAGCGAGCATGTGAGGTGCCTTCGAGTTTCTACCGTGCTTGGTGCTCCCCAGAGAGGAGTGGCGGCCAGCAAAGGGCTTTGGGGGAGAGGAGCGTGCAAGAGGAAGCCGAGATATTGCAGAGTGGTTTCTCGCAAAAGACTACGGCGTCGAGAATCTCGCAAGTGGAGGCTTTGGTCACCGAGAACAAGGAGATCCGATGACGGAGAGGAGGTCGGTGAGGCGACAAAGGCGAGTGGAGTTGAGCCAAGAGAAGGAGCGAGCGGCGCAAAAAAGAGTTGCTAGAGCATCGCGAAAACGAAAGGGGAAGGGGGTTGGGGGGCTGCATGCGTAAGTTGGGTTTTAAAACCCTTTTTAATATTTTATAATTTTATTTCAAGTACATGTCTCGATTTATGTGTTACTAATTAGTGCAGTAAACCCCAACATGGGTGTTCTCCCTAAGCAAAGTCGACATTCCGAACGCACTAATGCGATCCATTTCGTCAACCAATATCGTCTAGACAAATTTGAAAAATGTCAATTATATTTAACTAATTTTTTAAAAAGTATAGTGTTTTTTTTTTTTTTAATAGAAAATAACCAACCAAACATGTTTTATATTTTTTTAAACAGATAAATCAAAACACTATCAAACACATTTTCTAAAAACAAAAAAAAATATAACAAAACCAAAACAGACCATAAAAAACAAAAATAGAAAACAAAAAGTGAGCCTTAATTGATAGATGTCTTCAAGAAAGTCAATGGAGCAAATAGATGATAGAAAATATTTTATTTGCAGCAGCGGAGAAATATTTATTATTAAATACATGCATCTCAATGATAGATATGATAAAATAGTTCAAATACTTTTCCTTAAGGGTTTACTACATCCAAATGTGGTACTTAAAATGTACATCAACACCATTATGTTAATTTGTTTTAAATTATAATGTTTCTTTAGGAAGTATAGCTAGCTGCAAACTTGCATTTGACAGCCATTTACCACCTCAACAGTCAAAAGAAGCTAAGCAAAGTAATGAAGAGATAATGAATCCATGAATAAGAGGGTCCACAAGATAGGTTGTAACTTTCATAAATGCAACAAAAGAAAATAAAGAAAGGTGTATACACAAACACTGGAATAGAGAGAAACGACCCGCGAGGAATCAAGCTTATCAGCTTAAGTGCCAAAGTGGCTAAGTCAATCTCAACAGCTAAAGCAGATGAATTGAGCCCACTGGCCGAAGTGATTGAACTTAATCCATTAGAAAAGGTGACTGGAGCATAGCAGCATTACTAACGCCAACCATACTGCTAGAGGCACCAATCAATCCTTCATTAAGGACGCCGCTAGGCTATTAAGACAAAGGACCCTTTTCAAGCCAGTGGCAAGGGCCATATTGACCATGCCTGACAGCCTCCATAAAGGTGTCATAAGGTTTCTATGGCCCTCATCCCTTGGTGGTATGAGGGACGGCGTCCATACCATTCATCTCTGACAATTCGACAACTTCGATGGTTGTAAATCTCATTCATATTAAAATTGTAAAAGGTTGCTCCATGTATAAAAGAGAGGGAGATTGGGGAGGGGAGGGGAGGGGAGGGGAGGGGTTCGGCTGATCGGGACTCCCTCCTCACCCTCTCTCTCTCTCTCTCTCTCTCCCCCCCCTTCTTTCTTCTCTCCACCGATGATTCTCAAGGGACCTCCAACTTTCGCCGCAGGTGGAGGTTAATGAGTACCTACATCGAAGGGGAATAAATTCCCCCAAGAATGAGCTTTGTGGGGACAACTCTAAAAATTAAGGGGTGTATTTGATCTATCTCTCTCTCGTACTCTCTCTATCATTTTCTATAACATTAACATATCTTTTCTAAATTTCATGTATTCACGAATGACACGGGATCCCACGTCCCAAAAGAATTCAACAAAAAGATGGTCATGATAGTTTCTAGCAAGCAAATCGCAAAAGCCATTTAAGAGATTTGTGAAACTGAGACAAGGATCACAACAAAGAATAAGTCAATAGAGCTTAGAAGATTTGAAATAAGAAGAAAATGTGAAAGCAAACCAAAGCAAATAAAAAAATGAGGAGGTTGACATCAGTGGAAAGGCGCTTATAGAAGATCATGATTCTAGAACAAGCTTTCAAATATTGGGCTACAAAGAAGTCATTGATATCTAAACTTCGTGCCAGAAAAAATAAAGATGTGTGGCAAATTTTGAAAGAAAGAGTTAAAGAATAATTATATAGAGGAAAGGCGGGAGTGACATCTATTGAAAATATAAGAAGCTTGAAAATAGACTCAAGTGATTTTGACACATGCAATCAAAGAGAAAACACAAATGTCAAAAGATTCAAGAGAAGAAAAGGCTAGACCTAAGATTACATGGATAGAAGTTATTCAAAATAAGTTGTGATGAATGGGTTTAATTTGTCAAATAAAATTCAATAGGAAAAAATGAAAAAAATTAGGATTCATAAAGTCAACCCCAAATAGTCCGGGATAAGGCTAATGATAATGATGCAGGCTATGATACCATGTTGGAAGCAGAACTAGAAAAAAAAATAAATCATTACTCAATTGTGTTCATGGTACAATCATATATGCACTAATATACAAGCAAAATAAGATAAAAATTAAGGAGAATATCATCAATAATGAAAACATATACTAATAATAATAAATAGTGTGAATTCTTATTACATATAGCATGTGAAAATTTATACATGACAGCAAATTTTATTGGATGAACAATGACAAAAAAACTACACTAATGCACACATAGGCGTGCTTCATAGCACTAAATTCAATTACTAAAACAGCATCACCAAGTTAATGCGATCATAAAAAAGTCAATCAACAAATGCGCAGAAAACTTGATGCCATTTGAAAAATAAAATAATAATAATAATAATAACCCAATAATATACCTCTACTTCCACTTTTAAGTGCTAAATCATTTATCAATGCAGTTTTTCCAGAACCAACAGGGCCATAAAGTAGCACAGGCCATTTTTGTCTAACTGCTATCAAAACCATCTCGAAGCTCCTCTTCACAGCATTTGTCAAGACAAAATTCCCAGTCAATGGTTGTGGTTCACTGCCAACGTGTTACATTGGTGTGAATATATAAATTCAAAGAAGAATTGTAATTTTCAAATTTAAACTGATTAAAACTACATACCATGAAACTTTATTCTCGAACCTCCCATGAGAAACGCCATCCAAAAAATATAAGCAATTATCGAAAGAATTAACGAACTGATAAAAATTTGCTTGTTCATTATTATTGGTTTTATTTGTCACTTCAGCTTCTTTTAGGTACCAACCAGCTTTTTCAAGTGACGTGTCCTGACAAAACTCCTCCCAGCTGCATGTAGAAAAAGAAGAAAGTTATCATGACAACAAGGCTCACAGATATATGAAGAAAAGTAAAAACCCTGAAGTAGGTATGACTAACCGAAGCAAGCACATAAAAGCTTCCTCCGCCCCCATGCCAAAACTGGCAATAATTCTATCACTTGCTCGCATGACAATAGAAAATATTTGTGTCACACACCATTTAATGTCCAATAAATCACTAAATATTGAATCTACAGTTTCTATATGAAGACAAGTAACATGTTGCACTAGATCAAAAATAGCAGACCAATCCCATAGTTCAGAAAAAACTTTGGGATCTATCAGCAGCAGACGATATGATACGCGAACAATGTCAACAATTCTGAAACCAATCTGAAATCAAAACAAAAATAAAATAAATAATCATTTACAAATCTAAAGAAAAAAAAGACATACATACGATAAACATTTAGAAAAAAAATAAACAACCAATATGATATCAAGATCTATTTCCACAATAATACCAAATTTATAAAAAGTATAACCATTTTATTTATTCATGAAGAAAAATCATGGCAAAAAAAAAAAAGCATTCGCCATATATGCAATAACAAATTATGTGTGCCCACACATTTGAGAAAGGAACTCTAGGGCTGAAATAGTCCCTTGATTGTTTATATATGGTCATTTTAATGTCAGAATTTATAAAAATTGCTAAATTAGTCCCTAAAATTTTTAAATTGTGAAAGAGATATTCCTCCGAGGGAGCTATTTCATCCTATAATAAAAGAGTTAGGGGACTAACTTTTCTTTTTTATAGACTCTGGAACTAAAATATTTATCTACATAAATTTTGGGACTATTTTGACACCTTTTTTAGAAAGTTTCTCAACCATATCAAACAACCAACTTGAAGAAGATATATGAAAAAACAAAAAAGTGAAACCCCTATAGAGACCTAAAAGAAATGTCTGATCAAAGATGGATGTTGTCCTACCTAATAATACTTCAGTTAATCTTCAAGAGTCTCAAACTAGCCTTCAATATAATATATTAATTTCTTCTAACTCAACAACAACTTAACAATATTAACGATCAAAAACAAGCTATTTTAAAACAAAAAAGTTCACCAAGAAGAAAAAGAAAAGAAAGATGTATCACCATGATGCATTAACACTAGATTGAAAAAAAAGAAATAATGAAGAGCAAGGGGAAGGAGGGAGGGAGAAGAAATAAAGCCTTTGGTGTTAAAAAAACCACTTAGCAAGCAATTATTTAGGTTGAAGACGTTAGAATTTAAGCTAAGCACAACACTATTGACAGTTCAAATTTCTCTCCGCTACAAAACATAACAAAGAACCAAAGCACCCACCTTTATGTTACGTTATGTTGGCCAACTAACATTACTTTGGTGCCTAATTATTTAATTATAAAACTTTCTTTATTTACTTCATTGGTTATATTGGTTCAAGTTGCAAGTCCTTAAGCTCAAGTTTCTTTAAATCAATTGGAACTCAAATTAATGAAAATGCTACATTTGTTGCTTAGAAAAATTCTTCCAGTTATGCTAAAGTGTGATTGATGCTTCCTTCTAAGTCACTCATTGAATTGAGGAAGGCAAAAAGTATCCTCCGCTTTTCCCTTTCATCTCCCGCTCAGATTTATTACAAGATAGCCGCTGCTACCATTATCAGCACAAATTTTCTATTCCCAGATGGAAACATTCAGCACATATCTTGAGACTCCTTTTCACCATTCGCCTTCATTGTCTTGCATAACTGACTATCTAATACAAGAAAAAAAATCGGAGGCAATAAAATCGCCAATTTGGTCCTTTTAGCCTTCTTCTAGAAGAAAGACAGTCATTATTCATTTGTTGGCATCACATGGCCTATGAATTCAAATCTCAATCCTTAAAAGCATCACAATCTGAGAAAATTTCAACATTACACTATTATTAAGGTACTAATATAAAGGAAAGTAGAATTTAATAATATATTGGTTGGAAAATATAATGTTATGCTTAGAAACTTGCCCATGAAATTATAAAAATGAATTTGACTTTCCCTGTAAGCCATGACTGTCAAGGCAAAAAGTGAGCATTTCACTAAATTGAGCTTATGAATGCATAATTAAGTAAACATGTTCTTTCTTCAAACTTTAATAGTGTACATAATTGAACAACCATTTAAATTCAATTTTTCCCTGCAAGCATTTTGTAGCAAGTAGAAAGTTCTTTCAATGCTTTGTGTTCAATACAATTGCCTACAAATATTTAGCATTGTACACAATAGTGTGCAGGTGTTTTGAGGCTACTTTTTCCAATCCATGCGTTGTAACTAAGTGTGTAAATCCCTTTGAATTCAATTTAAGTGCTTTAAACAGTGGGTTACAACAGTTTTGTAGGAACTAGGAAGTGCTTCCCTTTTTATAATGAGCAGGGGCTACATAAAGACCACTAAACGCAAATTTGAGGTTCCACGCAGCAATTTATGAGAGCTATGTAATCAATTCTATTTTTTTTAGTTGAACACAGATGTACAGCCATTTAAACTCAAATTCAGATCTATACCTATCTCAGTATAGCATTTTTAGTAACCTATTTCTAAATTCAGTTTTTGGGTTGCTCACACTTATGTATAGAA
The DNA here is from genome assembly GCF_001263595.1 of Phalaenopsis equestris. Classification (NCBI taxonomy): domain Eukaryota; kingdom Viridiplantae; phylum Streptophyta; class Magnoliopsida; order Asparagales; family Orchidaceae; genus Phalaenopsis; species Phalaenopsis equestris. Next base: position 39,047,365 of record NW_018164444.1, on the reverse strand, counting down.
TTTTAAGCCTATGATCATCCAATTATTTAGTTGTATATAGGTGTCTAAAACCTTAAAAATGAAGTTCAAGGTTCTAAATAGTTGTGTACGAATGTTTTGTGGAAAATTCTTCCTTTTCTCTACACGTGGGTGCAACACCCTTCAAGCTCAATTTTAGAGCTACATACCAGTACAAATGTTTTGTGGACAATTGTTGTGTTGTAGACAACTGAGTACATATCCCTAAAAAAATAAAATTCAAGGTTTTACACATCAGTGTCAATGTATTTTTGACAAGTTAATCCAATTTTCATATTATACACTCTGTGCAATTCTTTAAAATTAAATTTATCACTTGTCTTGAGCTTTACATAATGTGTTCAGTCCAATAAATTAAGTTCAAAACTGTAGACCATAAAGAATGGAATCATCCCCACCAGTTGGCAACATTTTAGAGGCATTTCATAAGTAATGATGTATTACAGAAACAACATTATTAAGTGATAAGTGATCCATCAGACAAATAAAGGGTGATATTCTACACTTGTAACTGAAGATATAAGGCAAAATAAACAGATAATGTACAGAGTAAATTAATATCAAAACAAACAAAACTATATGCAGAAAACGCCTAGCATTATCATTTAAATTTACTTGTAACCAGGATTATTGCAGTTGTTGATCACACACCTTTTTGTTAAAAATGATATGAATTTAAAATAACTTAAAAGTAGGCATTCATTGGCCAGAATAATTGAAGCTTTGGAAAAGAAGGTTTGATGAGTTCTATAACTAATACTGATATAATCTGAAAGTGGTACTTGTGAGCTAGAATCTATTTTACTTTGGTTTTGTTAATCATTATTCACATCAAATCATAGAACAAATGGGAAAGTTCAACCCAAAACAACCAGATTTTAACCATTACAGGCTTATACACCTGTTTAAATGCTCATAGGTCAAGACGGGGCATGTGCGCCAAAGCAGGCTTTGAGCCAAAGAGTGGTGCAACAAAAATGCGGGCTGAGATAGGTGCATTACCTTCATTTGTCAAAACATAAAGGACACGGACAAATGGGTTGTCTACCGATCACAGGCATGAACTGTTTTGCACATAGCAGGGGAATTAAGGGGTTAGAATAAAAGAACATAATTTTTTGTTCAGAAAGGGGTGTCAGGGGCAACCTTACGAGAATTAAAAAAAAAAAAAAACTAATATCCATCGAGACAACAATCAGTTTCAGTTAAAAGACATGCATATGATATATTTATATTAATCTATCTCTAATGTGTAATAAGCAATGAAGAATTGTACTACAACCATAATGTTCTAATCTTATCGACATTTTAAAACTATAATTAGGATTACAAAATTATAATAGAAACAATTATCATTACAATGTACTTGGAGATTGCCCCAAATAGATTTGATCTCAGAGTAGGTAATCAACAAGACAAATAGAAATGAAGATTCATAAAATGATAAATAAGTAACAGCACTTACAGCTTACATGAAGAAACAATCTACCGTGGAACATAAAATGGAATTGGATACTTCCTATGGTAGTGGAGTTAATATCTCAATGTGATAGTGCTTATTCCTTTAAATGTACATCATTAATGAATGGCTCTTGGTTTGAGTAAAAAGCTTGGTAAATATTTCAAAAAATTTCACAATACTTCAGATCTACATAATGCAAATAAGAAAATAATAAAAATGCAAAAGTGCCAAAACTTGTCAGACAAAAAAATGGTAGTAAATGAAACTATAAGTATTAAAACCTTAGTTTAGCACCATCTTCGGGACTGTAAACTATAGTTGCCTTTCAAAATCAAGAATTAAAGAATCGCCTCAAAATTCAAATGAACATTAAAAAATCATATGGAAATTTAGTTAAGAACAACAACATTCTTCATGTAGAGAGTATTATGCATTTCAGCAGCCTCAATAAAAAATGAAGACCTGAATTAATGTTACAAGAATTGACTGTTTAAATTGAACATTAAATAAAAGGAATCAAAAGGAAAACCTTTTCAGTGAAATGCAATGAATTCCCCAATGAAAGAAGACGTCTGAAGGGAGGTGGTGCAAACTGAAAATAAGTTAAAAGATGCCTGAAACAAGTAAAATGCACATCAGTCAAAAAATTTACAATTTTCAATCAACTCTATGTGAAACAACCGCAGTAATTGAAAATAAATAGTAGCAACATCACTATTAAACAATGCGTATCCATCTTTCAAAAAATCAAATATATCATTAAAACAGCAATTACAGCCAGCATAAATACCAGAAACACCCACATCAAACTAAGAGTGTTAATCTGTTACTACCATAAATAAACATAAAGCAACAAAACTTGCAGGTAATCCGCAATCAGCTAAATTCTTCAAAGAAAATATCAGGACTTATACTTGTCTCGGTAAAATACTAACTGAGTTTAGCTTACTATCCACATAAACAATTTAAATAGTTAGTGATCCTTGTAGATACTTCTTGAAGACCGGAGAGGTAATTCCTCTAATGCCTATCTGTCTGTCTAATCTAAAGGATATGCATATAGTAAAAATTTGCACAAACTTTTGTAGCACCTCCAACATTTACATTATGAACCCGCAGCTATCACGGCATTTGTCTTTAATTATCGATTGCAATTACCAAGGAAGCAGAATTAGCTCGTAAAACCTTAATGCCACCTCAAAAATTTTTGTATTGGTAAGGATTGGCAAAATTCTAGATCAAAATTTTCAACCAAAACAACTTCAGACATTAAATGTTTTTTCAAAAATGGAAAGGCCTAAAATCTGCCAAAAGTTCTGCAAACTTTCACAGCATATTAAATTTCAAAAGTGGTACCATTCCTTAGCATGAAATTACATTTTGCATATGTAAAACTAAAATATGGTATAGTAAAAATAAAAATATTTGGCATAGAAAACAAGAGCAAATTTCAAACCCCTTAGTCTTCTTCAGATTTATCATTGGATTTCTCTTGATTTTAATGTAATTTATTTTATTAATTTCAACTATCTTCTTTTAAATAATATTAGGTTTGACTTTTATATTTAATTTTGAATTTAAAATCTAGCCTTGTCCTTTTAACCTGCTTTCTATAAATAGGAATTGACGAACTGAAATTGAGCGGACTATTTGATAGATGAAAATTATTGAAGTTCAATCATGTGTTCTCATTTTTATATGAGTCATATACGCGAACCACTCTCTATTGCATAGGCAGAGTTCCTCACACATCCATCAACGATATCAGAGTTAACCCAAACCACAATAGGGAAAACAAATATTATTACCAAAAACAAATGGACAGGCAAATTCAAACACACTTGAAAGGAAAAATACAACAACACAACACAAGCAAACACCACTAAAGTGTATCCCAAGGATGGTAGAGCTCTACTAGGTGGACCGGAACGGTTGGCAGGTGTGACGGCAACAAAGGAATGCTGATGACAGCAATGCAGAGGTGTGAAACTATAGGGACAGCAAGCATAGTTGATGTCCTGGATGGTGGCAGCGAGGAGCTTCAATGGGTAGCGGCATAACAATAAGCAAGGGGTTCCCTGGTTTTCCAAGATGGCAGTGGCACCGTGGAAGGGTTGGAATAGCAGAGTAAGGGGCGGCTTAGGCGGCGACAATGCCAGAAGGGAGAGGGAGGTGGCTGGGAGACTAGAGGCTAAATAAAAACAGCAGGGCGAAGATGTTTCTGGGTGGAGGCAGCAATCTTGGGTGGTGATGGCTATAACTGCAGAAAATAGCAACCAAAAAGTTGTCATGGGCAGCTGCAGCAATGAAAGGCGGTCGAGAGCGACGTGGGGAGGATGTGGAGGGGGAAAGAAAAGATAAACACCACCTAAAGAGAGACATACGACCGGATCTCGAAGGGAGAAAACGAATGACAGAACTATCCTAACCAAAACGCACAAGAAAAACTGACTTCTGAACTATAATACAACACATATATAGAAAATGAGAGATGAAGGATATCAAGAAAGAAAGCATAAGAAAGGAAAACGGTGTTATTTTGGCGCCTCTCCCGCAATAGCTATTGTCGCGGAACTATATCAGCTACAGTACCGTGGAAATTTTGAGGAAAGCTCCTGCGTCAATCAAATTTAGTAACTGAGCGACAATTCATAAAAAATAATCATATTTCGGCTTTTTATTCATGCCTGAATCCTTTTACCAAACTCAACATCCGCAACACATTAAGCTTCATTGCGTTCAGAAACTCGTGCCTCCAAGAAAATGTTTTCGTTGCGCAAAAATTTATGGTAGAAACTTCTCAAAGTAGAAAACTTTATTTAATATCTCAATAATGATCATAAAAAAGTTTACAATTATAAAAAATGAAAAACAAAGTTCACACAACTTAAATTTAATTTTACCCAAATAAATTAGATTTATAAAATTTTGTAGATTTAGCTCACTAACTAACAAACTATATTAGTTTCCGGACTAAGAAATTGGATAGTAAATCAGTCAAAACGTTAATACATAGTTGTGATTTAGCCAACTAAATTAATTTTAAATGAAAAAAATCATCTTACACTTTCAACAAGATTTTCGATTAAAAAACTATTCTAGATTCAAAATTTTAACCTATTGTTTTAATTTGATTTAGGATTATCTTCCCTTTGTCTTTATTTTTGCTTAGTAAAACATCCAAACCATATTGTAGATTTCGATTTCTGGATTCCAAAATAGGATTTTTTTTTCTATCAATATTATTAAACTAAACCTATTTTGGAAGATTGGCTATCATTTCTCATAAGTAGTATGTATTAATTAAATAGTTGCACATCAAAAAGGACTCCACAATGCAACTTACATGGCCGTGATTGACATTCCAAGGTATTAATAAGAAATTCTCATTTATGGTATGCTCATCTCTTACTTTAGTATAATTCTAGATCAAAAACAATAATTAAGAATTTCATATCAGTCATAATATTTTGTTCTAGCTTCATTCCATAACATATTCTAGTTTAATTAATAGTTATTTCGGAGTATATATTCATTATTTAATCTTTATTCTTATAAATTGAGTAAATTTAATAGAGTTTTTCTTTTAAATTTGCTAAAAACGTAATAGATAATTTATTTTTTCATACTAATTTAATTTATAGTATGAAATTCAATTAGTAATTTAATTAAACGTCGACCATTTGATGATCCAATTAGGAAAGTAGATGTTTTAGATTCGACTTGTGTTAAGAAAGGCAGAGGTAGACCTAGGAAGACTTGGGTTTCTTGTATTAAAAATGATCTTAACTTACTAGAACTAAATGAAAATATGACACTAAATAGGACGCAATGGAGAAAAGGGATTCATGTAGCCGACCCCACACAGTGGGATTAAGGCTTTGTCGTTGTTGTTGTTGTTATATACTAATTTAATTTATAGCTAAAGCCAACCATAAAAAAATAGGATAAGATTAATAATGGTGATGATCATTCAGTTATCATCAACATTATTTCATCTCTATCCTCGCATTTGAAAAAAAATTCCTCTGGCATGCATTGCACTGTTTATATATATATATATATATATATATATATATATAGAATGAATTTTTTTTTTTATATATATAGAATGAATTGTTCTTTGGTATTTGCAAGCAATCAATTAGAAAAAAATGTTAACATAGAACTTTCATTCTACCAGAAGATTGTGCTCCAGTTATTTTTTTGGACCTAGGGTACAGAGATACTTGAGAACTTCGAAAGAGAGAAGAAAAGGAGGGAGAAGACGGCAGGCAAGAGGATAAAAAATGAGGAAGAAGGCGACCGAGAAAACACAAGGGAAAATACCTAAATATGTGATTCTATTCTACCACCATAACAAGCCAACACAATAATACTATATAGAGATATATAAAAGAAGTTTCTAGAGTGGTAGAATAACTTACCTTGCCCTTATACAATATACCTCGGGACTATTTTATGATAACTTGGTCCAAAGATGACACTACCCCCTTCAAGCTAATGGGTTTTAGAGCAAGCCTGAAGCTTGGATTGGAATAGTTTGAACCATTGGGTTTGCAAAGGTTTGGTGAAGATGTCCGCGGGTTGGTCTTGTGTGTTGATGTAGTGGATTTATACGGAGTCGGATTGTATGTGATCTTGAATAAAGTGGTAGTCGGTCTCGTTGTGCTTTGTACGAGCATGGAACACTGGGTTGATAGCAATGGCCATTGTCGAGATGTTATCATACGAGTTCTTCATTGGTTGAGGTTGATCCTCACCAAAGTCCACAAGGAAACGTCTTAGCCAACGAACATCGGGGGATGCCACTGCAAGGGCTCGAAACTCAGCCTCATAAGAGGAGCGAGCCACATTGTGATGCTTTTTAGATATCCATGAGATCAGAGTATGTCCCAAGAATGTAAAGAAGCCTATTGTAGTCTTCTAGTTTTTGGAATCCCCAACCCAATCTGCATCAAAAGTTGAATGTGATGATCTACCGGGTTGTGCATGTGTTGGCATAAGTGATTCACTGAAAATGAAATATCAGGTCTCGTGACAGTTAGGTATTGGAGAGCTCCAATTATTTGTTTGGATTGTGTAGGATTCGCCATATATTCTGAGCTAATAGGAGTGGTGTCTCTTTTTGTTGGTAATGGCATTGATATAGCTTTCAACTAAGCATATCAGATTGGAGAAGTATTTGGGTAAGATAGTTGTGTTGGTATAGGAAAAGATAGGTGTCCTTGTGGGTAACATCAATGTCAAGCAACCTCGACACGGGCCCAAGCTGTTTGACTTGAAACTTCGAGCTGAAGCGGTAGTAAGGAACTAAATTTCAGCCATACTTTCTCCTGTAATTAGAACGTCGTTGACCTAGAGAAGCATAAAGGACTTTAGGACGGGTTTGTGTAGAAAAATCGGCTTGGATAAAGAATTCATAAATACTGGCAAACCATTGCAATGGTGATTGTTTGAGATCGTATAATACTTTTTTCAGTAAACAGACATGATGAGAATATTGGGAGTCAATATAATAAGGTGGTTGCTTCATATGGATTGTTTCAAGCAACATACAGTGGAGAAAGGCAACATTTGTTCTTGCTGAAAGTGAAAGTGAAGAACTCGCGGAGAGTAGTCATCTTCGCCCCCAGGTTGAATGTCTCTTAATAATTAACTCTGTGTTCTTGATTGTAGCCATGGGCAACTAGTCGAGCTTTATACCATGTTACTATTCCATCAGTTTAGTACAATAAGCCTGACGTCACACAAGAATTGATTGGTCTTCTAGTGGTGGAGCAAGTATCCACATACCTTGAGCTTGTAGAATGAAAATTTTCGCATTCATGGCAAATCTCAAATGTTCATGTTTGACGTCTACGTGTATGAAGAGGGATCAGAAGGTTTGTAAAGTTGGTGGAGCAGGTTGAGTTTGGTGATAGGTTTGAGGTGTCTTGTTTTACATCTATTAGCATTGGGTGTGGTTGATAGAGAGTTATTGGTAGAGTGATTGGACCGTGAGTTGTAGCAAGGGATGGGGGATTTGTGGTGTGGCAAGTAGGAGGTTCGGTACCATGGTTGGTTTCGGGGAAAGAGCAGCGTTGGTAGGTGGGGAAGGAGGTGTTGAGCATACCAATGGAGGATCCAGAAGTAGAGGTGAATTGGTGGAAATAGAAGGTGGATTGGTTGTAACTAGAGGGGACGATGATTAGTATGGAAAGACACTTTCATCAAAACAACGTGTCTAGAAATGAAGAGTTGTCCTGAATTGAGTTGGTAGTAATTAAATCCTTTATGATCAGAGGAATAGCCAAGAAATACATATTATTGGGAGCGAGATGCAAGTAAATGTGTTGAGTTTGACTACAGTCTGCGAGTTAATGTGTTAAGCATGACTACAGTCATGGATATCACTGGCATTTGAATACTTTGTGATAAGAAAAGGTAGATTTTTTATTGTGAAGAAGTTCATAGGGGGATTTGAGGTTGGTGTTTTTAGATGCCATTTGGTTAATGAGATATGCAGCAATGAGAACAGCATCTACCAAAAAATAGAGTGGTGGAGAGGCATCATGAAGTGGTGTGCGTGTGGTGTCGATAACATTGCAGTGTTTCGTTCAGCAACACCATTTTGTTCAAGGGTGTGGGGGCATGAGAATTGGTGGTGGATGTCATGGTGGTGGAGCTTTTGTATCCACCTCCCTCATCGAATCGAAATATACGCATAGCGGTGTTAAATTGAGTGTGAATCATTTTAATAAATTGAATACTTTTTTCAGTTGTTTCAACTTTGGTTCTCATAGGAAAAACTCATGAAAAATGTGAGAAATCATCAATGTGAAGCAAATAGCATTTATATCCTTGATTAGATAAGGTGGGGGCCGGACCCCATACATGTAACTTGGAGGCGAGATCAACTTCACCACCCCTTGTTCGAGCGTGATGTAGAATTCGGCCACAGACTCGAGCAAACGAGGACGGTTGGCTACAAGCAACTTGAAGAGCATTTTGGGAGTTGGTAGGATGCTCGAGTTTTCTATTGTCGTTTGATATGTTTATCTTCTCACTACACAAAAGAGAGTAAAAGTCATCCAGGACTATAGGATGCAGTTGGATGTGAATAGCCATCTTGAAGCTTTGGTACGATGCGAAAGTTCAATAAGTGCGCAGAGAATAATGCCTTCACGATCCACCTGTCTGTCAGCAACAACAATGTCATCCACAACTACTTTGACATTAGATAGATATTGTGTCATTGATTGATTATTCATCAAGAGATTGTGGAACTCATTCTTCAATTGGTTGAGTCTCAACCGAATCACAGGATGTAAGTGTTTGGCAATAGTATGCCAAATTTCGGTCGTGGAGGAGGGATGTAGAACATAGGGAAGTGTCGATGGGGAAATTATGGAGTAGAGCGTCGCAGTTAGGTTTTGAACTATAAGAATTCAGGAGGCATAATGTGGATTTGAAACTAGTGCATTTGCTAAAATTTCTATAAATTTAGGAGGACAAGAGGTGGTTCCATCAAGAAACTGTAGGAACCCATTTGTAGAAAATACTTTGAGAGCTTGGGCCTTCCATATTGAATAGTTTTCCACTCATAATGGGGTTTGGGTAAGGTGCTTGAGGTTACCTATCAACAATTTCAGGGAGGGAGGAATAGAGGTAAATGGAATGTGCTCCATCGCCATCGAGCTGCTAGTTTTCGAGATTTGAGACACCGACATTGTTTCCCTCTTAGGATCCATATAGGAGGAAGAGGCACGAATGAACTTGAGCTCAAGTCTTTGATACCATTAGAACTTCGACCAAGAGAAGGACAAAAGGGAGAAGACAGCAGGCGAGAGAATTGAAAATGAGGAAAAAGGCGATCGAGACAGCACATGGAAAATTACCTGAACATGTGATTCTATTCCGCCACCATAACACACCAATACAGTAATACCAAATAGAGATATATAAAGGAAGTTTCTAGAGTTGTAAAATTATTTTTCTTGCCTTATACAATTTACCTCCAGACTACTTTAAGATAACTTGGCCCAGGGATGATATCAATATTTAACCATCGGAAGCCAACAAGCCATCAAGGGCTTAAAATAATTTCAAATTGAGTAAAAAGCTCACAAAATCCAAAAAAATGGTTTCATAGAGAAGTTGCCCCAAAGAAACTCGATTATTTTTTCAAATATAGATATTTCATGCTTAGAAACTCATAAATAACTTGTAAATCTATGATATTAATAAATCATATAGCAGCAATTTCAGAATAAAACTTCATAATTTAGGAGCCATCTTATGACTAGTAGAATAATTAAATAAATTACAGCTGCAAGTAGAATAAAAAAATTTGTCAACTAAATCTCCCATCAACATTACCATATGATTCTCAGCCTAATCAATATCATTTCTATAGCAACAATATTCAGATAAAACAGTCTTTTTTATTAGTCTAGGACCTGTAATAATGATGATAGTAAGAAATAATCACAAGATGCACTGACAAAATAACAGATCAGCTTCTCGCCATGCCAGGAACAAAATAGCAGGGTATAGGTAGCCAGACTCATAATATTAGTGAGTGTAAGGTGAAGGCTTGACCAAGCCCCATCTCCAATATCTAATGAATTTGAACAACCGATAAATACTAACCAATCAAATAGAATATTAAGTAAAACTTACCTGCATAACATGTTTGTCATCTTTTGACAATAGTGCTGACGGTTGTAAATTTCCATTCATTTTCCCCGAAAACAAGATTTTACATGGATGCCCGAAAGGCATAACATTACTTTAAACGCCATTTTTTACTCTTAAGGAAACCAGAAAACAACATAACATGCTTGAGACCTAAACAACAAGGTATATGTAGTCACAAACTCGCAGTGCAAGGAGGAATGTAGGTTTAATGCTTGCTCAAGCCAAATCTCTCCAAATTTAATGAGTACCGATGCCGGAAGAATTTGAACAGATAAATAGAAGAAGTCAATAAAATGAATAAAAACGTATTATTTTTATTCATTTTTTTGACATTAGTGCAAATGCAGCGACTCTCAAAACAGAATTTCATCATACATATGCATGACAGTAGAAAAACAGTATTTTTAACATTAGAGAAATCAGAATAAACCGGTACAACTTTAAGCATGGAAGCAAAATTCACTCGGCCCAATAAAAACAATCGACAAAAAAGTACTCGCGGCACGTAGCCATTGATAAGAAATGTGCGTACTTTAATAAAAAAGGCGCCAAATCCAGAGTCCTACAAAAGGCCAAGCAAGCGAGCTCGTGAAGCCTCAATCCCCTTCTCCTCCCTACATAGAAGTCGACAACATGCATATCTTCACTCCCAATCTCTTCAAAATCGTCTCCAGAGTCAGACATCAAACTCGGCACATTACGCAGCTTCCCCACCGCCCTCTGCAGAATTTGTCGACAAAGTGGGCGAAAACATCCCATCACAGGCACTGTATAGCTGGGGTGTAAAAAAGGATCAGCCACAACAGCCACCACGTCGTCCGCTGAAAGGAGGCGCCCCTGCTAAGATAAATAAAGCTAAGGAACCAATACAACCCGCTTAATGAAGGTTTTAGATAAATAAAAAAGAGAAAAGGCCGCACCTTCTGCACAAGACTGACGAACTTGGGATTTGAACGGAGGCCGGGGCAGCGATCGAGAAACCGCAGAGCGGTTTCGCAGGAGAAAGACATTCCGTTGGGGAAACCCTACGATCGTCCAAAGAGTTCTTAGGTTCGCGCTCAATAATTTGTTCAATCTATGAAGGCGGTGAATTGCCAACCTTAGCGGTAAATCCGGTTTTATTAAATCCAGTTATGTTAAATCCAAATTTTTATGTTTGGTATTAAATCCGTTACAAACAGTTAAATCCACAATTTATGTTTGCCATTTGTTTCAGAATTTAACAATTTCGTGGGACTGGCATGCACAAGAGACCAAAGGATGGCGCGAGCAGGCTTACCTTCGTCGATGGTTTTTGGCAGGAGCGGAGCGGAAGGATGAGAAAGATGGAAGTATCGGTTGTCTCTGTAGGCCGCGATCCAATCCTGGACTTCCCTGCTAGCTCTAATCCGGACTGTATCGGGAGGGTTCGTTCACAAAGGCGATGTTATGGGCGAAACCGGGATAGCGGGAGTGATGTAGGCGAGATTCCCACCTGCGAAGACGACGGAGGCGACGTGCGTCGAGAGGCGAGCAAGCGTAACCTTCTATCTCCTTCCCCCTTCTATCTCCTTCACCGCCGACAGAGGCGATGGTTTCTCCTTAGCACGCAGCGTAGCCGCTTGTTCCCTCCCGCGGCTTTTGCCTTCTGCGTCGAGGGTTTAAGCGTATATATATATATATATATATTCTATGCATTTTAATTAACCGGTGAATTTAATTTTTAGCTTAATTAATTAGATTTAGAATTCGAACTCGAGTTTACGTATTCGGGTTGACTTATTTATTATAAAAATTTAATATTAACTTAATATATTATTTAAATAAGATTTTGAATAATTATTACATAAATAATAATAAATATTATATATATGTATATAAGATATTATTTTTAAAAAATATTTTTATTAATTTAAAAAAATGTTTTCATATTTAATATATTTAGAGCAGATTTTATATTATTATTTTTTAAAAAATGAGCATGCCAAATGCTAATGAGTCACAGGGGGCTAGTTGGAGCTCTATTTGTAAACTCATCAAGCTCAATTCATGGGTTGCTTATCGAGTCGAGCTTGAGCCAACTCATGAGTCAGCTTCACTCAGTTACATTCCAACTTTACATATCTAACCGTCAAAATTCGATATTTACATTTATAACATCTTATTACTGAGAACTTATGGATTGTTCACTTTTAAATATGTATTATTTTTTGTCATGTCAAGTGTTTAAATTTTATGTATATAAATTTGAATCCAATTTTATCTTCTGAGGCGTGCTCAAGGATCGAAGCAAGTATGAACCGGAGAGGAGAGAAAGAGGTAGAGAGAGAGGAAAGAGAATAAAGGAACATTGTTCTCTTGGTTATTTATAATGCACTTGAGGCGTCAGCTTACCTATTTATATGTCTTATAATTATTTAATTTGAATAAATCTTTTTTATGAATCATATAAATAATTTTAAAAGGAGAGGAATAAAAAAAAATGATATACGACAACAAATTAGCAAACAGATAAAAAAAAAACATAAGGCTTATATACCGTAATCCTCATGTGAGGGGTCTAGATTATACATCCGAACAGAATCATATTGAAGTACCTTGAAATACAACATTCATGAAGAAAATTTCTACATAAGTCAACCTTAACTAGAGAACCAAAAAAAATATTTTTGTTATAGTGTAAATAGTCTACAAGAGTAGCGTATTTCTCTGGTTAATTACATATTTGAGGAGACACAAGAATAGTATTGATAAAAGAAGTATCACTTATATTATCATGAACATGGATAATAGGTCATAAAAGGTTAGTTATTTTTCATGGGAATGCTCCAATGCCTTCAAAGCTCTCGCTAAGCCACGGAGTAGAAAGTGAGTCTCTCGCATCTCAAATGGGTCGTGGCTCGTCAGCATACATAGCATACGAAATAATCAAAATCATCTTGATGAAGATATCCCTATACATCAGAGCTCGTCGTGTCATCAGCGCATAGACTGAATTACCGTATCCCAGATGAACAGTAGCTCATCGATAATCGGATTTCAAGATAATATCAACGAAGTCAAAACGAGCAATAAGGCTATAAGGGGCTCAACAATAGGAATGGTAGAGTAATCCAAACGCAAACCCGTCATCCCAAGCCACCAGGACCATAAGTCTACTTGGTCATGAAGGTGGTTGACCCAACACGTCTAGCAATCCCCAGCTAGTAATTCATATATTGCATCGTCCACGGGGACCTCAGTAGCCCAAAGGTCAATTGAACGAAACTCTATCATATGACTATCAAGTGGACTTTCAACAGGTGAGACTTATATCTGTCAAAATGGCAAGGATGTTGTCAAAAAAGAGGAGAAATTGAGATTCAGTTACAAAGCTAGAAAAACTCTCGACAAAAGGACTTACACTTGTCTGGGTCTGGAGCATTCTAACACCCTAAATGCACAGACAACCACCTAACTAGAAATCTGTGTTGGACAAGCAGGTTGGAGAAGCATGATGGCTTCTCCTCGGGGACTTGCAATTTGGTGCAGTGAGCTAATCAATCTTAATATGGATGCCCTATCAACTATGACGATGGCAATACATATCCATTTAAAATCCTGCCCGAAGGTCATGTAGGAAAGTAACAATGCAAATTTTAATGTCTTGAATATTTTTATCATAAAATTTTCATTTATCTTAAATATTTTAATAGGATTTTGTAGCAAAGTTTGAATTTAAATCCTAAAGAAACTATATTGCATTCGTGATTCCTAGACAACCCATAGAAATAAACAATAAAATCAATTTCAAGCATGCAAACATGCAATGGAAAACTTAAAAATAAATCGAATCAAAATAAATAAAATATGTCGGTGTTGCTGGGTAAGCAACATATCTCAGAAAAGAAAAAAACTGTCAGGCTTCACATATACATGTCTGGTCCTAAATATATAATATATATATATATTAATATCAAATATGAATCTAAGTTACAAGCACGAGCTTCTGCTCCTATTCTTCGGCCATGTAGTTCCACGCCAAATGCCACGAAATTCATGCCCGTATCTTATTTCTGCTATAAAACTCTCTTGAAAATCTAAAAAGTACATAGAAAAAGTAAAAAAAAACTGTACTCGACCTGCACGAAAAATGTGTTAGCACAAAAAGTTATCTACACGCAATGTGTTTGAGTCATGTCTAGCGGGAGGAGCTAAGCGTCAGCTGCAAAAAGGGGTTAGTATGTAGATTATTACATTTCTTTTCTCATTTTGTACCTGTGCGTGTGCATATTTTGGTTTGTCTCTCTACAGAAGACCGCTCTAATTTACTATCATGCATATCAAAAATAATGAACATGCAAGCACACCAAAAGCACAAAAGATGATATCTGGCTAGAGAAACCAAACCAGCAGAGAACCATTGTCAGGACATAAAAAAAGATTACCTAACATCCTAGTTTTATCATATCACAACATCTACTGAGAAATGTTCTAACCAGCATATAAGTGCTCAGGGAAAAGTCTCTGGTTGTCGTATGACTTTGACAGGGTCGCTACACCGGCCCTATCTTAAATATCCAAGGGTTCTAAAGTATGTCATAAGAAAGGGTTGACATTTAAAAGAGGTGGCCTCATTTAAGGCCTAATACATATAAATTTTAAAGTAAGGTGGATAATACTTATAATAGCAAAAATATATATTTTCTTATACTTTGAAATAATAGACCATAAAATGCGGGCCTATAAAGCATGCAACGAACCGTAGAGTCATTAAATCTTTCGCATAGTCATATTGTTTGTTGCTCTTGATACCAAAAACTTGCATTGCTCGCCAAGATATTCTTGCGGGCAATGCTCATTTTAGCATCACAGCCAAAAAAATTGGTCACTCTTCTAACGGATTGACATACTTATAATATCAAAGATATAAAAATGCAAAAAAAAAAAAAACTCACATTATGATTGTTAAACCAAAACACTGAAACAATCACAATGGGCATTCAAAATGGTGAATCACACAACTTGCAAATGAATACAATGATGCATACTTGCAACATGATACACACAAATGAAATGTACTGGTAAAACAAACTATCTATGGGAAGAAACTACATCTGCATATGGGACCTCAGGGCGCCATGCAACAAGCAGACACCAACTACGAGTGAATTTGCATCGAGCAAAATGATGCGTGTAATGATATTTAACAAACATATAAAAAAAGTTAAGCATACAACATACAACATGCATATGATATATGTCAAGCTTATAACATGTAAATAACACTCAAATGACAAACATACAAGAATGTTAAGTGATAAATAGCTAAGTGATATGATCCTTACCAGTGAAAATTATACACTTAGTCAAACACATATTGTGTCTCATACGGGTTCAGAAGCTAAGAAGCATGACTCGTACTTAACACAATATGAAATATCTATGACACTATAGATGGTGTCGTTGGAAGTGACTTGAGTAGCTCTTATAAGCCACCTCCTCATAACGTGTGCAAGTGTTTATCCCTGTGCATATAGTGACATGTATGGGGAAGATACTTGCAAGTGAACGTGCTCAACGAGACACCACAGGTGGAGGTGCTCAAAGAGACACCCCAAACATGGATACTCAGAGACACATCAAAAACTATCACGTGAAAAGCATATAAGACAAACAAATCATACAAGCATGATTTGAATATGCAAATAAGCGTGCACCAGTCGAAGGAAGTCGACCGGAGCAGTCGATAGAACCAAAGTGAATGGTCGATCAGATCGGGGCAACCAATAGAACCAAAGTAAATTGGGGATCAAATCTGGGCGGTTAATTAAACCAAAGTGAATTGACAACCTGATCGGGTAGTCTGATGGAACCAAAGTGAATCAAAGATCAAACAGGGACAACCGATTGAACCAATGTGAATTGGAGATCGGGTCAGAGCGGCTGATGAAATCAAAGTGAATTGGTGATCATACTGGGGCAACCGATCAAATCAAAGTGAATTAATAATCAGATCGCGACTGCCGATCAAACTAAAGTGAATGGTTGGTTGATACACCTAAAATATATAGTATTTTTACACACATTTTTATACCTATTTTTGAGATATTGAGCATTAATGAAATATATTTATGTGTTTTTCTTTCAGGTATAATAAAATTGATGAAAAAATGCTAGAAGGATTGAAAAATAGGTTAAATTTGGAGCAAAAATAAAGAAATGTGCAAAAATAAACTGGGGCGCCTAAGCACCACAGGCTCACACCTAAGCGTTAGGAACCCCGCGCTAAGGTGCCAGAAGTAGTTATTTGATGATTCATTGAATTTAGACAAATTTTTTAAGAGGTATTTGAAGCAGCCCTTGGAAAAAAACGTGGGAAATTTCCCATGGACATGAAAATTCATTCAATTGGCCTTTAAGGAGACAACTTCGAGAAGATGCGTTGAATGAAGACACATTTTCAAGGGACACCACGACACCTTTTCAATTTTTATTAAAGGTAGACTTGGATCATCAAGACAAGATGTCAGTCTCCCAACAAATTTTACAGCCATCATCCATCAAAGTCACTGCCGTCGCCGGCTACTTTCATTTTATTTTATTTTGAGTGTTTAGTTTGTATTGTGAGTGAAGGAAAAGAATTTAGAGGAACTTCAAGACATTTGGTGAAAATGATTTGAGATAAGCATTTATCTTTGTGACTACACTTAGTTTTAATTTAAATTTATTGTTTGTGTGCATGATTTCTACTTTTAAACTCATGTGTAGTTGTGTTTTCTTCATGGATTCTGAGTAGTTTTCTTTGTCTTTTTCCTTAAAATGATAAGTGATTAAGTGTTTAAAGAAAGTTTTGTGAAATATTAGGCCTCAATGTTAGACGAAGTTGTGATGATTTGAAACATTGCCCTTCATTTACTTTTTTATTTGGTCAATTAAGATGTTAATACCTGTTGTGATAACATGTAAGATCCAAGATGATATTGTCTCAATCAACAAATGATTTAGAATCACATATTGATTTCATGGATAAGAATATGATTCATGGGGTTGAGTGCAAATAAATAGGAAAATAAACTTTTCAACGTGTAGAATTATGATGA
>NW_018164444.1:39026817-39030117 GCF_001263595.1 Phalaenopsis equestris | reverse complement strand
CCTCCAATTTGATTTATAATTTTAGGATTTGATACAAGATGTGAGCCCCCAGGTGGAGGGAGAAGAGAGAACTTTAGAGTGATAGCTAATATATTCCCTACCTAGCTGGTCTTCAAGACTATTCAAACTATAAATTAGCCAATATTTTTTTATAGCAACTTTAGTAAGGGTAAATAATATTATTATTTTTATTTGACACAACACATTTAGAGTACTTTCACAACAGAATTTTTCTATTTATTATTGATTCATGATAAATGATTCATGATAAAGAAAAATGATTCATGATAAAGAAAAATATATTTTATTTATACTACATTCATCTTGCAAGTATTTAGTTAAGTTAATTAGTTGCTTACTTTATTTTCATAAATCTAAAATTTAAAAAAAGAATTGAATTTTCATTCATATTATAACATCTTAAGTTTAAGTAAGAATATTTTGCTAAGTAGATTTTTGTCATCTAAAATTTTCAAAATTTCTAGTTTTCTAAAGTGCATATTGTTAATCTCCTTGTGGGTCGATATTCGGGGTTTAATCAAAAAGTCTTATGTTACTTGATAACGATACGTATACTTGTGTAGTATCTCATATTTAAATATCATAATTGTATTCTTATTTGTTTTATAGTGGAAAACTTACTTATTTTTTGATTTGGATCAAATTTTTGACTTTGTTGCAAATTAAGAATAACTATTAAGAAAATTAAGCATAAAATCACATACATTGCATTTTACATCTATAAAAAAAATCAGGATCATTGGTCGGGAAGGAATGACTAATCAAATCAAAGTAAATTGGTAATCAGATTGAAGCAGTCAATCGAAACAAAGTGAATGATCGATCGAGCCGGGACGGTCGATTGAATCAAAGTGGATTAGTGATCAGACCGAGGAGATTGATCAAACCAAAGTGAATGGTCGGTTGGTAGGGGTGGCTGATCGATCCAAAGTGACTCGTCGATCGAGTCGGGACGACCGATCGAACCAAAGTGCTCGCGCGATAGACATGCAATAAGTAACATGCTACGAATGAGCATGCAAGCAATGCAACCCAAAATACTTTGATGGCACACCGAGCTCGTCCTATCCACCTCACATAGGTACCCAGTGTTTTCACAAGTGGATATGTGGCGTAGCTACCTCTGACTGCAACAAGCAAGTGTGAGGAATTTTCCCTTTCAATTGCTCGGAGGAATGATTCTTCACCTCTTGCAAAAGGGACTAGCTACGAAGATTTTTCAGTTTTGCAAGTGCAATGTTCCAATCCCACCATAAATAATCAAATAATGCTACAACCGTGGGAAATTGGGATTCTGACCCGCTCAGGTTAAGGCTAAGGCTCGTAAGGAAACACTTTTGGCTTTGCTATGGATTTTTTTCCGTGAATGTAAAGCCCTAATCTATGCTTTCTCTAAGACAAAATTGGTCAAACAATAGGCGTATGGTCGTATTGATTGTTGTCGGTCGTCCAACTTGTCTAGCACGGGCGACCAAACCAATGTCGACACCTCTCGTCATCTTCCCCTGCATTAACAAAGTGAGAATAATGTTTTATAGGAACAACAGTGACCTTGCCATTAGCTTGGTCTTGAATAACAACGTTATGAGTAGACATGAAGACAAGTCATTTCTTGAACACATTGTAAGAGAGTGAATCCTTGTCTCCTACAAGATTACCTGACTCTAAGGGACGCTTCTGCTTCCGACACATCACAACAAACTTTTCCTTTGCCTCCCTCGCTCAAACATTCTATAAAATATTTGAATTGCGTCACAATGCTTCCATCATGTCACCCCCTAATGCACAAGTTACTACCACCTTTATAGTATATTGTGAGGCCGAAATATGATAGCCAATTAACATCTCCATAACGACCCCCATGCTCTTCGGGAGAGACCTCGGTCTCAAGACCGAGTATCATATCGGTTTGTTCTGAATCCCCATGCATCAAAACAAGAGCCAACCAAAATTCTTCTTCTAGTCCATTATTTTGTTCTCCACTCCTGTTAAGTAGAGCTTTTTTCCTCACAATAACATGATAAAACTATCCTTGTCAGCCTTAAACATGAAAAAAATACTTAAAGAGGTTGATATTCCACGAGATTGGCTTCCACCAACAAAAAGGAACAAACGTCATTATTGCGGCTATGGAGTTCGACATTACTTTCTTGAATTCTCTCATACGTGTTAAAGACACTATGAAGTTCGTTGCACAAAGGCAACCATAATCCATATTTGAACGGGTCTTGGTAAAAGACCAGATCCTTACATAGATGATCGGTTGTGTGCGCCAACCTTGGCAACTTTCGAATGGTGATGTTGTCGTGCATAACATCCTTCACTTCCTTCTCCATCAAGAACGAAAGATTAATGTCCATAACAGAGCCTAGAATGGTGGTATATCAGTTCAGAGCAATTTTAAAGAACTGAATATGGCAAAAAATACAAAATGAGAAAAGAAGAAAAATTAGGAATTTGGAGGCATAAACTGAAACGTGTAAAGTAAGAAACAACAATCATGTGCCATATTTAGAGGGTGGACATGAAAAATGAAGTGTCATACATTGATGAGTAACATACCTAACATCTATTCAAATTTATTCATGTGTATTTTCATTTCCAAATAACATTATTACATGTCTAAAATAAAATGCTTTATGAGAAGGTTGTCCAAGGCATCGCCACTTCTATCTTAAGTTGTTCTAATCGGTCGGCCTTGCGGTGGAATTTGGATAGGTTCGTCGACTTCCAAAGTGTTCCCAGCTCACTCAACACCATAGATAGGTGATCGAGACATTATATATGCTTAAAAATATAAGATAAATATGGACGTAATAAATATTCAATAATTGTAAAGTCATACTTATCAACGCAAGTATACGTATCGCTCAAGTAATATAGGGCTCTAATGGAGTCCTAGATATCGATCTCACAGAGAGTAAGATTAGAACTACGAACTAAGACCTTAGAAAAGCAATACTTTAATTACAACAACGAAGTTCAATTTGTTTATCTGTCGCTAATAGGCAATTGAAATAAATAAGTAATTTTAATAACTATTAAATAACTAAATATACTAATGAAGGTTCAAATGTGATATTCCACATATAAGAAAGCATCATTCTCCTTGCCAAGAAATTATAGTGAATGGATAAAGTGAATTAGTTCAAATTATACTGTGTCAAATAGGAGCATACATATTCTTTACTCTTTGGTCCAGACATAAAGAACATTGACTAATCCTATGCTTGTTTACTGAATCTGCGGCTAGGCTGGGAGGATACCGACTCTCACTTC
>NW_018164444.1:39024227-39026328 GCF_001263595.1 Phalaenopsis equestris | reverse complement strand
CAAACTCCTCGAAGTTCCTCTGAATCTCTTCATTTCTTTACAACACACAGAATTCCTCTTTGAAGCGGCAACGAGGAAGAAATCTCTCACTTTCCCTCCACTCTTATAATCTCTCCAAGAATTCCTCAAAATTAGACTCTCTACACTTTCCCAACACTTAACACCCCCCATCCTTAGCCTCTTCCCCTAGCCAGAGCCTCTAATTTTTGGCCAAAATCTTCTTTTTAAAAATGTGGATGAGTTTTCCCAAGAGTTGCATAAGCATCCCTCCAAAATTTGTCCTCATTCAATGCATTGTTGGACATAACTGCCGATCTCTTTTTTAAGTCTGGAGTCTTGGGAATTTCTGGAGTCTTGGGAATTTCTAAATCATTAAATCTGGAGTCTTGGGAATTTCTCACCTTCGGCGTCGTTGGGCTTGCTATCAACACCCTAGTTCAATTCTTCACATTTTGGTCCTTTTCGCTCCAAATTCGCTCCTTTTTTGCATCTTTTTGCTCCAATGACCCTAATTCATCATTCCTGCAACAAAACATCAAAAATATCTCTCTTTAAAGTGCAATATCATCAAAAACAATATAAAATAGGTATTAAAATCTCAACATATTTTTTCTTTGGTCAATAGGCCATCCCACAAAACAACAACCTCCACTGCTAGGTCACCACGATCGAGCCCATGAACACCGGGGGTATTGAGCTCCCGCACATGATTGACGACCAGGCCTCCTGACAATCCCGCTGTTGAACCAACCCTCACCATCAAGGACCCGACCCCTCCTATATATTGCCCCGCTACCCCAAGGGAACTGATGCTTCATTCGCTTCTGACCAGTACCAATCGTGGGCAAAGGAGCATATAGTTAATATCCTCCTGAAATGGCTGCCAACAGGACTTCCGTAAGCTTAGTCTGCAGACTGGTCACTAGATCAACATACTCTGTAGCGTCTTTCGAGCACCCGTCATCTTAGTGACCCTCTAACTCAACCAATTCATATGCATATGAAAATTGTTAAGGAACCATTAAAAGTCAACAACGGCAAAAAAAAAATCTCGCGCACTCAATAATCTATCTATTGAGGAGATGGACTTCATACATCTTCCACACCTCTTTTATTGCAAGGTGCCTTCACCTTCCTGCATCAACGACCGAGGAGATATTACAATATTCGTTCCCTTTAGCTCTTTTCTCGCCCTCCTTGACGCCTTCAACGAGCAAAGCCTGCTTGCCCCCAGAGCTCGCACCCATGCTCGACTCAGGAACCACAGTCTTCTAACGAGGGACCTTCGACACCTACCCTTCAGGTCTCTAGATGAGCCAACTTGATCAGCCAGTGCAGGTTCAAACCTGGACCATTTTTCTTTCCTGACATTGATCTTCTTTACAGAAGTTGAAGGCTCATAATCCTTCTTCCCCGGAATCTTGGGGTCTACATAGAAATACCTCAGATCATCAACCATAACTCAAATCGGCTGATCAAGGAAAAATGGCGACAACATATGCAATGCTAAGCTTATGACTCTATTTAGAAAGCTGAGGGGAGTTGATTATTAAATTGACTTTCTCGATCTTAATACCATCGAATACTAATAATTTCTTTGTTCTTATCGTAATTGTCACTTTCAAAGAGCGTACAACACAAATGTTAACATGAAACACAAAGCATTTGAATGGTCCATACAATAACTAGACTACCAAGGCGTCCTACTGCCTCACTGTCAATCTCCTGGTCAAGAATCGACCGACGAACTATAGTGAGGGATTTGAGCGACAAACCACACCGACTGTTCTAAGTGACTGGACATATATGAGATTCTTTGATCGCGACTAATCGAAAGACCTGCCTTTATCGCGGTGGACGAGATCAACACTCAATTGGGCGCCTCAACAGACCAAACCATGGCGCAATTATTACTCGACCGGTCAGCTCAGTCATCCGAATTCAAGTAAGAAAATTCAAATTGTAATACATAAATGATATGCAATTCATACCATCAATTAGAGCATCAATTATATTAAGAACGGTTTCTATAACCAATTCATTCTTTCTGTATTATACAAAATATATCTATATAAACAAGAGCTAAAAATACAAATAAAAT
>NW_018164444.1:39010200-39019990 GCF_001263595.1 Phalaenopsis equestris | reverse complement strand
GGACTCTTCTTGAATTCTCTTATAATGATCTTACCTACTAAATGCTAGAGGTTAAGATCAATATGTGGAATCTCAAGTTGAGCAAAGAGAAAGGCTTTGAATTTCTAATGGTGGGGTACCTCTTCTAATTTTCTAAGACTAGTCAATAGGAAAGTCCTATGGCTAGACCTAGGCTACTAAAGAAGTTTTCTAGACCTCAACCAAAAGTGAGGTCAACAGTGCTTTATCCTTACGTGTAATACATTGCATGTAAATTATTGCATGCATTTTCTCTATTTATTTTTATATATGTTTCTTCATGTTATTTTCTTGTATTTTCTCAAAGTAATTTTCAGTTGCAAGTGAAACCATCTCCATATGTGTTATGGATTTCTCTATGCAAGTGAAATGAAAGTAGCTTCATATATTCTCTCTATGTATGTAAACTACATGTGTAGCATATGCAAGTGAGTTTCAATTCATGTGTTTCCCTTATGCCTAAGAAGGTTTAGGTGAGGTTCCACTAATGAGTTTTCGTTATGTTTTTTAGTGTGTGTAAGTGAACTATCCTTGTGTGTGTGTGTGTGTGTGTGTGTGTGTGTGTTTTTGCCTTTAAGAATGTGCAAATGAAGTGACTTATCCATGTTTTTTCCTATGTCCTTAAGCATATGCAAGTGAGGCTTTATTCATGTGTTTACCTTATATCCTTAAGCTCATGTAAATTAAGTTTTTCATGTGTTTTTCTTGTGTCTATGCATGTGAATTGAAATAACTTTCATGTGATATTCCTTATGTCTTTTTAAGCATGTGAAGGTGAAGTAGAATTCATGTATTTTCTTTATGTTTATGCACGTGGAATAAAAAGAATTTCATGTATCTTTCTTGTCTTTAAGCATGTGAAATTGAGGTGACACCCATGTGTTTTCTTATGACTTCATATATGTAACTAAGAAATTAAAATAAAATAAAATAAAAAATAAAATAGAGAGGGAGAGAGAGAGGGGAGGGAGACAACCTCTCATGTGTAGGTTCTTTTTGTAGTGTACAAATATACCACATAGGATATTCCATTTGTGAGCTCAGATGATTAATATAGTATAATTAAAAAAACTCAATCAATCAATTGAACATAATTTATAAACTCATTTTCAAAGCAATCTAATTCATTTTAAAGCCTAAATTTGAAACTACTCTAAAACATGTTTCAAAATTCTTAATATCCAAATTTTAGAACACTTTAAACCATTTAAAATATAATAATTTAAAATATCAAAACACTTTAAATCATTTGAAATGAAATAATAAAAAACCCCAACCTTTCAAACACTTTAAATTATCTAAAATAAAATAATTTGAAATATCAAAATATTTTAAATCATTCAAATAAAATAACCTAAAACTGTAATTTTTAAAACACTTTTAACCATAATAAAAAAAAATAAATATCAAAACCCTTTAAATCAATTAAAATAAAATAAATAAAAATCTATCATTAAAATCACTTTAAGCAATTTAAATAATATAAACTAAAATATTAAAACACTTGAAACCTTTTATAACAAAATAAAATAAAATTTCAACTTGAAAAAAATTTTAAGATTATTTAAAAATACTTTAAAATTTTGGCTTTAAAATTCTAATAAAATAAGTTGAATTTTAAAATTTTAAGACTAAAACACTTTAAACTTATAAAATAAGATTGAAACTTTTAAGCCTTAAAATTTAAGATACTTGAAATCACTAGAAACTTGAAACTCCAAATACACTTAATTCTAGTTTGTAAATCTTTAATTCAAATCTTATGAGCTTGTAATTTTCACATATACTTTGAATTAAAACATCAAACTGACACTAGAAACCTAACTTAAATATAAAATTGAGTGGAGGACATAAACTTAGTCATAGTTTAAATTCATATTAGATGTTTAATGATGCAATTCCTCTAACCTTATAAGAAGGATATATTATAATATTAAATGTTTCATTATTATAAAAAAGAAGTATTTTATATCTTTTATGCAAAACATTAACTCTAAAAAACCATGATCAACAAATTGACCCACAAACATAAAAGTTGAACCAAATCATGAATTAAATATTAAACCTCAAAATAAATATAAAATGCACCAACTTTAATAACAAAAACCATCACTAGGCCCTAAGATAACCAGCTTAGACATGAAATAAAGGATCATACATACCCTAGAATAGTCTTTCAAGAAGCCTATGTTAGACTGTTAGGTTCCCCTAATTAGTGTTATGGACTAAGACCTAAAAATTAAACAACATTTAACTCCTATGATTATGTAAATTTCCTAGGATGAAGTAACCCAAGGTAATTTATGAAAGCACTAATAACAAAGAAATTATAAACATTTCATTTATTTAACAATTCTTGTCCCAATATTTTTATTATTTTAAACAAACTGCATTATACATGTTTCATTGTTGTGGTAAAGATCTCTGGTTATATAGCTTGTTAATAGTTTAAGGACACCAATGCACTTGGGATGATATAAAGTCATGGGCATCTAGTCCGGGGCTGTTATACCCAAAATTTATGTTAGTCCACAAGTTTAGTCTCTTTAGAGAGTCTAGACTCATCATAGGATAAGGACTTCACCTTCATCTTGAAATGTTTCCTACCAAATTATTCCCCTTGGTTTAAAAATCATGTTAACTCAAACATTTCAAAGTAAATCTTTCAAACCTACTTTCCCAATTCAAACCTCTAAACTTAGGGTTTGTTTGGGTCAGTTGCAGCTTATCCAGCTTATCCATATAAGCTGCTTATCCTGATAATCTGCCGATAAGCAGTTGATCTAGATAAGTTGTCTGACTGTTTAGTTTGTGCATTTGAAAAATAGCTGATTTTGGATAAAGAATCATTATGCCCCTGTTTTGGATAAATTTTTTATTTGTCTGGTTAGTGCGTTTTGTAATGATTTGTAGAGTTTTTTAGTTAAATGAACAATCTGACTCGCAAAAGTTTTAATGTTCTCATTAAAACTGCAATCTCAATCCCTTTGATATTTTAGAATCAATTAACCCCTTTTATACTCATTCAACCCATACAGACCACCCAAAAATTGATATTTACAAATTTATCAACCTTCTTAATGCAATCATATAGGGAAGATAAAAGTAAAGATTCATGAATTCATAGAAGAAAAATCTACTCATTTCTCAATCACAAAGAGGGGAGTTAGACACTCATATGCACAGAGCTAGGGAGGAAGGGATTCATGGAAATTGTATAAGTAAAATTTAAGATATTCATTAATATTCTTAGAGAAGCACATAATAATAATTTATACGAAAAATGTCAAGTTTGTAAAATTAAAGTTGAAATGTTAAGACATGAAAATACAAAAGAGTTGAGTTGTGTGTATGTAAAACTTCCAAAAAAAATTCTAGACAAAAAAAAACATAATATCATTTGGTAAAAAATTCGAGCTGCTACAAAGTACTAATAATATAAAACATTAGAGAATCACAGTTGCATATACAAAAGTGAAATACACCATCACACACTAATATGGAGTAGCATGAGACCGAAAAAAAAAGAAAAAAAAAGACATTATAATTACAAGGAAAAAAAATGACAATATTGAATTTAAAATGTAGAAGCATATCACGACGAATGTTGTCAGGTTCTGACATCCCATAACCTCGAGCAAACTTGTCTGACAAGGAAGCACTCGAATCACAAGCAATGTTCTCACGTTGTCATGTCGTCAAACTATGAGCAGCATTGTCTAGTTGGGATACCATAAAAATTGACATATTGTTAGCCCACCTGAAGAATTGCAGTCCTCCGGTTTGTGTGCCCACCGCGGGCACCTGTAGAATTATTGTCTGTAGCTATGTTGTTGGCATGACATGAGTAGCAATAATGGTAGCCCGCAGAGGCACCTAACTTGCCTAGACATCCCAGAATACCTGGAGCTCATTGTTCTATAATGAATAAAAAGAGAATAGATCAATAAAATAAATAAATAAAATCTACTTGCCAAATCTTCTGGTGCAAAGCATGTGTTTCAGTATTTTTAAATCACATCAAAAGGGCTGAACTGACAACAAAATATGCAGCCAAATGCATACCAAATGATGAATTTTGTCTATATATATTCAAGTTCATGAAGACCACCAAAACTATTCATTTCAATAAATATCTTCTTAGCATTTACATTCAAACTATGAGGATCACCAAATCCAACAAAATTAACCATCAAAAGAATACATTCGAGAGCCAACAGAATCAGCCAGCAATAGAACCATTGATACGCCTAAAAAATAACTACTTTTTCATATATATTTTATGCTCAATTTTAATAATTTTTAATGATATTACACTTTAAAGGAAGGTATTTTGCATATTTTTGGTTTCAGGGACAAGAATGGAGTTTTGGAGAAAAATAAGCAAAAATGGTGCAATTCGGAGTAAAAACAAGCAAGAAAGAAAATTCTGTCCTAACATATTTTGTTCTATTTGTTAGGAATGTAATGCAACTGGAACGGAGTAAAACGAAGCCAAAAGAAGTAAAATGATGGATCTGCGCAGGGTGGGCACCGACGACGTCAGAACCAGCGCCGACAATGCCAGAGTGCATAAAATGATGTAAAAATGGCACCGATGGCGCCCAAAACGGCGTCGACAGTGCCCGAGACGGTTTGGATTTGATTTTGTGCAAATTTCTAAAAGATTCAATATATTTGAACGCTTTTTGGAAGGTTGGTTGAGGCATCTCTTGAGAAATTCGTCCCTACACTATAATAGAGAGTTTTTATGTCAGAAAAAGTGGTGTGTGTGAGCGTGGAAAAATGTGAAGAATGTTTATAGATCTTAGAATAGGAGTAGAATTGTAGATTTCTACCTTTTTGGAGAGATTGGTGAGAGGATTTTGAGAGAATATGTAAGGGAATTTTCTAGCATTGCATGGATCAGCTGGAGACCTTGTGGGATAGATTTTCATCTTTCTTTCAAGGGGAAAAAGCTAAGTATTGTGTTCTTCGTTATCTTATGATTTTGTTATTCTTCATTATCTTATAATTTTTTAAACACTTATCTAGTGGATTTGCTTTCATAAAATGAAGATTTTTGTTGTGTTTTCTTCGTGCTTTGTGATGTGTTTCTCTTACCCTTTCTTCTTTATTGGTAATAGCAACATGAGAAAATTATGTTGTTATTTTCCTTTTGGTTTTTTTTTTTTTTGCAATGAATAGGATTCATGTTTAAGATATTGGGATGCATGCTTGAAGAAGTTTTAATTATAAATGTGATGATTTTTACTTGCACTTCATTTACATTACAATAAGGGTCCATTGTAGTGTTAAAACTCGTTGTAATTGCATTAAGACCGGAGAGGGAGGTGTAATTCTCAACAAAGTGGAACCACATTCAAATTCCATGGATGGTGAATTTCATGGGGGTTGAGTGCAAATAAATAGGGATATATATATATATGTATTATTAGGCTATATATTTTATGCATATATATATATATATATTGTTGGGCATAGAATTGGAGATTTTAGTGTGACAGACTAAAATACCCAATTTGGTCTTAGAGCTTAGGAACTAAAGTGAGCGTTAAGTGAGAGCCAGTATCCTCCCAGCCTAACCACGGATTTAGAGACTAAACCTGAGATTAGCCAATGATTTTCTATAATACTGAATCAGGGTAGAGAATTAAAATTGCTCCTATTTGGCACATACAATATTTAGTGTATCTCATTCCTTTACATTATCCAATTTACTACATTAGAATAGTAGTTTTTAACATCTTAAAATTCTCCAAACCAATTAATCCAGAATGGGTTATCTTTAGAATTAATATTTATATTTAGGAATAGTTATTATCCTTACATTTAATATTCGCATTTAAGAGTAGTTGCTAGATAAAAAATCATTTTAATCGACACTTCAAACTAAGGACTAATAGTAGTTAACTAGAATTTGACTAAGGACTTCTTTCCTTGCTTCCTCGTGGGATCGATATTCGGGGCCGGGGCTTAATCTTAATCAGAAAATCCTATATTACTTGAAGTGATACGTGCACTTGCGTAGAACCCATAGTGTTGTTATATTTTATAATATTTCAATTTTTGTATATTAGCTAATAATTATAAACTGGGTCAAGTTTTTTGCTGTCTTTTGAAAGCTAAATTACTGCGTAATTACGTGTCGGGTCAACTTTTTCGCACCTTCTCAGGGGAATTGAATTGACATAAAACACGTAGAAAACAACACACACTAGGGGTGCATCAACCATCTCCAAATCCAACTGAATTAGCCACAAAAAAAATTTAAAGTTGAAACCACAATGAATAAAAGTAGATAAAAGAAAAATAGTTGGATCTATATCACCTACAAAATTTGGATCAAGAGCACCTGCTATATCAAACAAAGCAAAACAGCCACAAAAGTAGACATAGGAAAAACATTTGTATCAAAGCTTGAGTTTCATTCTTTGCCACAAAATTCACCCTATAGCAAATAAGAAAAATATTGGTATCGAGCTAAATATATGTCATTAACCCAGCATACTTCAGGCCTTCATCAAATATTTCAACTCAAGAAAAATTTACATCTTTAGTTGACAGTGAAGTTAGGAAACAATGGGTGCTCCGCCAAAAAAATAAGATAGCGTGAAATTTTGAAAAGTTGATAGCACCAAATATCATACCACATGTAACCAAATAAGCAAGAGCAAAAGGCAATATTTGATGTCGTATAATCAAATGGAGACAAAACAATAAGGTAAGTGGCATACATAACACAAAACAAGATGTCTGCCAATCCTAAATTAAACAAGACAATGAATGTTGGTTGGGTATTCATCCATCACCACCAAAAATGTGGTTAGCCAATTTCGTATTCACTCTCATGCAGGCAACCAATTTAAGAAAATGTAGCTAGCCAATTTCCCAGAGTGCCTTAGCAACTTTCCAAAATGAAATGAATAAATACCAAAGTGAGCAACTTTCCCGAAAGTAGAATAGGATAGCAGGTGCTAGCCATCTCAAACTTACTATCCCTTTAAAACCCAATTCTCATTCAATGACATAATAGGAAACTGTGAAAATTGACCTTCACGCAATAGAGAAACAACATATGGTACATTTATAATATAACAGTAAGCAAAATAGTGGTGCACCCAGTGATCAATCACCATAGGCATCATTCATACACCTACAGCTTTACTCATTCATATTAGAACTAATTTCCTTAGAAAATTATCAAATTTCCATTGTTACTCATTCATATTAGAACTAATTTCCTTAGAAAATTATCAAATTTCCATTGTTACTCATTCATATTAGAACTAATTTTCTTAGAAAATTATCAAATTTCCTTGGCAATGGCAAGAATGGTTGCTTAAAAATTGAAGTCATCCGAAAGTGTCAAATCATCACCACAGGAAACATGGCCTTAATATTACCGATACCATATTTTTTAGAATAATATAAGCAGTCAATCACTTTCCAGAAAAATAGCTTTTATAAAGCTCATTCTATAAAGCATTGAATGAAGAATATAAGATCATTTCCCTTAAGCTCACTAAGAACAGCTTTCAATTAGCTGGTTAATTAATCCAGCCAAAAAAAATAGCTAAAATTTCATGTATGCCATATGTAAACATGACCAGTCACATTAATAATCTGAGATCTTGCAAGAAAAAAAAAACAGAACTTCAAATATATATGCTTATCCTCATCCAACTCCTTCCCAATATAGATATTAATACAGAACAAATCAGCAAATGACAAATGGTTGCAATCCCAACCAACGAAATGAAAATCAAATTTATTTATTTATAGAACTAAGCAATGAATGGATTCATCACACCAATATCTAATGGCATAGTTTATTCATAAAGTTTGGAAGCAACAACAAAACATAGAACTAACCAACCGTTGCTAACAAACCATCTACAAACAATTTTCCATCCAAAAAGTTTGGCTTGCACCATGTTGGCTCCAACTCAGCATATTACTAAAGTTTAAGCAAACACACAATTCTTATCTGAAACAAATACATTGTATTATTTGATCCCACAAGATCAGGCACAGTATGGATTCATCACACATATAAATTACCCCCTTCTCACATATGATCCCGCAATTTATTTCTCATAATTTGAACCCAGAGTTAATGTGGCTCTAATGGAAATAAACAGCTAGTCCCCAAGACATAAACCTAATGTTAGAGATTGTCAAAAAGATAAGGAAGTATGTATGCCCTTAACCGATTTACCACAATAGAATTAGAAGATTAGCAAGTGAATGCCCTTAACAAATTTAAAGCACATATTGTCCCAAGGCATAAGATCAATGTATGTATGCACTTACCTTAAGTACAGATAACCTAATTCAAATTGACCACATTGATATGGGTTACAACAAACAATTAATTCTGAAAAATCACTATAACAGAATGCTTCTCACAATGGACAGATTTTTTATAATGAAGAAAAAATAAAATTCTACAGATGTTAGCAAAATAAATAAATTGAGGTCAATATAGTTACTAGAACGTATTATAAGGGGAGAGAATGAAATCCACAAGAACCAAAACCACTGAAATGCTTCAACATTACTATCCCACAAATAGAATAAGGGTAACTAAGGTGTGCAAAATAAATAAATTGAGGTCGATTAGTGGTCGCATATAGCATCTATGATACGCTCCCTCCAAGCAGCCATCTCTGCTGCACCTTCGCCATCTTGGGTCTCAAATTCCTGGGTGTCTATAACTTCTTCCATAATAGATTTTCCAACCCGGAATTTGACCAAAAAAAAATATGTTGAGATTTTCATACCTATTTTACACTGATTTTGATGATATTGCACTTTAAAGAAAGGTATTTTTGATGTTTTGTTGCAGGTATGTTGAATTATAGTCATTTGTGGTCATTGGAGCAAAAAGATGCAAAAAGAAGCAAATTTGGAGCAAAAATGACAAAAATATGAAGATTTGAACTTGGGCGCCGACGGCAAGCTCTACGGCGTCGACGACGGGTTTTTCTCAAGAGATCAGAAATCAAATATTCTAGAAGGCCGCCAACGGCGCCATCGAGGCCGCCGACGGCGAGCGTGTCGGTTCTCTCAATAGATGCATTGAAAGTGGACGATTTTTGAAGGGACGCTTAGGCAACTCTTGAAAACTCTTCTACAACTTTAAAAGAAACATTTTGGGGGCCAAAAAAGAGGGGCCCGTATGTGTGACCAGAGAGTCCAGAGTGTTCAGAGAGTGTCGAGAGGTCTTAGTGTGTCCAACGGAGTGTAATTTTAGGGTTAGTATTGTGAGGAATTCTTTGAGAAATTTTAAGAGAGTTTAGAGAGTTTAATTTAGGCTTATTATTGTGAGGAATTCTTCAAGAGATTGTAAGAGTGGAGGGAAAGTGAGAGATTTCTTCCTCTTTGCCGCTTTGAAGAAAAATTTTGTGTGCTGTAAACAAATGAAGAGATTCAGAGGAACTTTGAGGAGTTTGCTTGTGGAGGAATTAGAGATAAGTGGTATTTACTTATTGAAGTTTGTATGACCTTGCTTTTATATATGTTCCAAGTTTTGTCGTATCTTCTCCATGAGTTTTGAGTAGTTTTCTCTGTTTTTCTCCTTGTCTTGAGATTTTGTGAAATGGTGATTTGAATTGGTTGAGCCATGAGAATGTTAAAGAATTTATGATGATCTTTTTATTTTGATCTTAATTTACTTTTAATCTAGTCAATTAATTTGTTAAAATATGTTGAGTTTTACAACTAAAGTGAAGATTACATTCAAGATTTAGGGAGGTCAAAGTCCTTG
>NW_018164444.1:38988157-39010147 GCF_001263595.1 Phalaenopsis equestris | reverse complement strand
GAAGTGAGAGCCGGTATTCTCCCAGCCTAGCCGCAGATTCAGTAACCAAGCATAGGGTTAGTCAATATTCTTTATGTCTGGATCAAAGGGTAAAGAATAGGTATGCTCCTATTTTGCACAATACAATTTGAACTAATTCACTTTATCCATTCACTTAAACTTCTTGACAAGGAGAATGATGTTTTCTTATATATTGAACTTCACATTAGAAACTTTACTGGTAAATATAGTTTGATTAAGAGTTTATTAAAATTACATTTTTATTTCAATTGCCTATTAGTGACAAATATGCAATTTGAACTATATTATTGTGATTAAGTATTGATTTTTTAAATCTTAGTTCGTAGCCTCTAATATTACTCCCTGTGGGATCGATATCCAGAACTCCATTAGAGTCCTGTATTACTTGAGTGATACGTATACTTACGTTGATAAGTGTGACTTTGCAATTATTGAATATTTTATACACATCTTTATCAAATTTATAATCGTTGTCAAGTTTTTGGCGCCGTTGCCGGGGATTTAAATCTTCTAGCAGCAATATCAAATTCTTGTATTTTTAAGCATATATAAAGTCGCTATCAGAATTCAAATGATTCAGGTGAGATATGCATCCCATCGATGTCAGCCAAATTAAAGTCTGTATCCGATCTAGATGGATGTTGTCTACTAAAATTGTGGAGCGTCGTCGTGACCACCACAATATGAACCTATTTAGTAAAAGGGTACGTCAGCATAGCACGAAGGATGACCCATTTCTTTTTCCAAACACCAAATGTTCATTTGATAACCGCGCGTAAGAATGAGTGACGTTTATTAAACCTTTCATTTCTACCACGAGCGATGCCGCTTGATCTCTCAAAATCAGGGATGTGGTATTTGGTGTCTGGAAATGGCTTTAAATACCATCACCGTAAGGGATAACCGATATGCACAAAATAATATTTGCCTGTCACGAAAGACATGACTTTTTTTATTGATTCGTACAAACAAAAATTAATAGGTTAAAAAAAGTAAGCCAACCTAGAGGTGGGTGAGGGAAGCGTTGTCTGCTACTCTTTTTTGCATAGGCAAAAAGACGACTGTCATGAGCACTAGCTTCCCATCCGGCCATCACAAACGTGAAGCACATGTTGAAGTCACAAACGTTCATCACATTTTGGGTTGGGGAACCACACCGACCAATGTAAGTCACATTTTCATCACTAGGGAGTCAAGCATTCACGTGTGTACTATCAATTGCCTCAATGCAGTTCTGTTTGGATTTATTAATAATTCCAAATGATAGTAGAAAAATTATATTTAGAAGTAAATATAATGCATTAAAGAAACTAACCTTGAAAAATGGCATGTAATGTGGGTCATTAGCTATTTTTTCATGAGTAGAACTGAATGACAGATCTTCTGGCTTAATTATTTGGATAGCTAGGCTAATTAGTGCTTTCAATCCTTCAGAGAAGTATCGACTTATTATCTCAGAAGAATGTTAGAATTGTTCCATACCTCTTCTGATTGATTCATTCTGAGATAAAATGTATAACGTAATTGCTAACACCTCCCTTATAGTTGCTCTTGACAAACCTCTGAGGTCGTGGTTGCTACATAGCTCGTGTAGAAGATCGAAAAAAATTGGTACGCTCATGCAAAATATGTTGATGAAGCTTATGAGGTGTCCAACTAGCATCTCGCCAACCCATTTGTCCCCAATAAAGGATGAGGTTATGCATGGTGTTCGATCAATGGCGGAGTGATAGTGTTCTAACAGTAATATAACAATCGCAGCAGTCATTCTTTTGCGGCGTTCTCGATATCGATCCATCCTGGATAAATGATTTGATATGAATAAACAGCTTGTGAAAATAAATGATGAAAACTAGTTCTAATATTTAAAAAGCAACAATTTTGCACATATATAATATAATTTTTAAAAAAATTTGACATACCAATGTCTTTGAAATAATACAAAAGCAAACATATCCGAAAAAATCCATAAATACAATATTCATTTTTTAATCGAGAGACGCAAATATTCGACATGTAGCTCAGGCCGAAGCCTGTTGAAAATATGTCTGTAGGTCGGGCGCTCGAGTAGTTTAACACATTTTAAGAAGAGGTCGGAATCAGCGACAAATTCTGGAATTTCTTCTAAAATGGTCATAAAATCATCGATATTGGGATCATCCACTATTGGTTTAACAGGTTGCAGAGCTGCAAATACTTCTATCAGTCTGTCTATCGAGCTCTGTACTAAGACATCTTTATTTTTTATATTTTTCCCATCTTACGCCTCTTTGATTGGCACGTGGACTTGAGCTCCCTCGAGTTTATGCTTAGACCTTCACCAGAACTGATAACCTAATTGGGTATCATATCTATTGAGATGCCATCAAATCCCTGCTCACATGGGTTGAAGGCATGCTGACCTGTAACAACAACCCCCTTGAACATTACATCCAATTTTTCTTCCAATTTTGGGTCAATTCCGCACACCTTAAATTTTTTTGCAGTTGGTACTGCCTGCAATGTGAATGAGGGCATATTAGACAAAATAGAAAGCTAAATGATAATTAACTGAAGAGTTTGTGGAGGCAAAATTATTACCTCTAGCTTCTCAGCCCACCATTCCTCTGAAGCATGCATGATACGCTTGATAGGATCCCAACCCAATCCCGTGGATCCCCGTTTCAATTTCTTCCATAACTTCTAGTCCTTTTTTAGTTTATCCCTCTTGTTCTTGAATTTTAACCTGTCGTACTCCCGCCCTGTCATTTCCTTAAACTTCTTCGAAATATTTTATCATCCTTCTTTATTAAAATAAATAATATGTTTATTACTAATTTCAATATCCTTAATACATAGATTGCAAAAATTGTTTGTGATATCCACATCACTTCTTTGTTCTTAGCCATAATGAGACTAATAAAAGATATGTATCAAAAAACACAAAAAACATGATTCAAATCTTTAGATATGCTTACAAATATCAGGTAATATGAACAACATTGTTTCTAGCTAAAAGATAGAATTTGAAAACAGGTAACATAGCATGATCGAACAAATCCAAAGCAAAACCGACTTGCCAATGTGCTATCCAAATTTGGGAAGCTAGAAGGATAAAATAATTTAGATTGCCTTTAACAACAAGTGTACTGCAACCAACATTAGGGAATATTTATCATCAAGCTCGGATCCATCTAAAGATGGCACATGTATTATGAATAAGCAAATTGTCAACTTTCCAACCTTTTGTAACTCATTCATTTTAAAATGCATTTTTTAGAGGAAAAAAGTTATATATATGCATAGCTAAATTCCTTCTCCAAAATATCCTTCATATTTATTTGTGGCATGATACTCTCTCTCTCTCTCTCTCTCTCTCTCTCTCTCTCTCTCTCTCTCTCTCTCTCTCTCTCCATAATTGAACATTTTGCATCCAAAATTCTCAAAACAATAAAGCCATAGAGAACATCGGCCAGCCACTTGAAAACATAAATGTCATTTAAGGAAAAAAAAATCATCTCAAAACAAAACACATCGGCATTCCAACTAAACAGGATAAACAAAGAATGTCATTTAATCTTTTCTGTTATAGAAGTATTTTAACTAAAGAATGATGAAGCAGTAATTCCATTACACATCTGCATTCCAATGTGGCAGATCGACATTCATTATAGATGCAGTGAAGAAAAATAACATAATAGAAGAATTCCAAGACTGGCCACACACATTCTTAGCAATTGGGATATTCAGCCAAAATAGGGGGAAGATTCATAATACCATAAAGTTATTCTGATGCTCAAATTTCATCACACAAAATTTCAGAACTGAACATAGAAGAAATTATCATATTTCAGAAAGAGATAAGCACAAAGTTAGAAAACTCGTGATTGTGGCCACACATATGGAGCTCAGTCGGCTGAAATCCAGAGCACTGAACACTCAATAATCGTAAAACTGCAAGGAGAAAGTATCTCCCTAACAAAAACGAAATGCTCCATTCAAAGCCATCCATACGAAACTCCTCCAACTTACCGTAAAAAAGAAGATAAGTACTTACAGAGAAGGGGGCGGATCGCAGGGTATAAGAGAAGAGAAAAGTAATGAGAGAAATATCAAGCACGATGGATCGAATGTTGCGATCTCGTCTTTCTCAGATCGTGGAACCTAGGGCACGAGCTGGGATGGCGAAGGAAGAGTGGGTTAGTAAAGTAAAAAGGAGCATGAAACGCTGGCCTGCGGCACTGAGGGCGCCGGCTGAGATCATATATTAACCCAAAACGACGTTTTACAGGACGCAGCCAAGACGCGAAAAACAAATGCATTGTGTGTTTTCAAGACTTATGGCAAACATCTGGGGGTGTCACGTCAGACACTTGGCACATTAAAGAGTGCATCATGATCAATATAACATGACTGCAGCTAACATTGCTGCTTAGCGTGCAAAAATATTTGTATGAAATTTCGCACCAAATGCAGCATTTATCTGACTAGTGGAATGCTGATTTAAGTTCGACTTACCAGCATACAAATTTTGGAAATTGATTACAAAATAAGAAACAAGGCTAGCAGCTTATAAATAGTAGCAGCTTTATGTACACACCAAAAATAAGCTACAGTTACCCTAATTGAATTAAAAGAGACTGAATTTAAAACAGTAAGCTAGGAAAACAACACAATGAACAGAAACAACAGCTGCTATTTGGGAGATTAATGTCTCAGATTTCACTGTCCAGAAAGTATCAGAAGCATTCCTAAAAAGCTAACACCATATTAAAGCCTTCTCAGTGCAAGAGACCCAGCATTCAAATGATGTTTCAAGACGGAGCGAGTCGATTAGTGTGTTCCTAGTGGGATCGAAGCATCTTAACCTTAGGCATTAGCTTCTTCATTTGACGAGAGCGTTCTTTCTCTTCCTTCTTGCGAATGGCCTCAGCACTCAACTTTGCTTCAGCCTCTTCAACCAATTTTTTCTTCTCAGCCTTCTTTTTCTGCAGTGTTTCTTGCCTCTCACTTTGCATTTCTTTAAATGCCTCTTGCGCAGCTTTTGCTCTGGCAGCTTCGGTTTTTGCACGGGCCTACGACACGTTAAAGCAAACACATGAGCTCCCGGTTGAGTCAAGAATGAAAATCTTCATCAAACAATGTCTAGGAAATAAATTATGCTTTGAAAAATAAGGGAAGATTGAATATTTATAAACCTGTGAGCTTGGTTTGTAACGTCCAATTAAGTCAATGTAGTAAGGTACGAGGTTAACCAATCTTGTCATTTCAGCCATATTGTTGACGCCTGGAAGTGCAAATTTGAGGATTAGAAGCTTCTTCCGAGAGCCTGGGTGTTGATCGGAGAAGTGAAATGAAATGAATCCCTTCCCAACTTTGTCAAATGCTTTCTCACCCAGTACCTGTGACAACGAACCAAAGCCTACAATGCGTATCATGACCATCAAAATTGAAATATTCAAAAGCATTATGATTGCACATACCTAGGTTCAATTTAACGTTTGAAAAGATGAAAATAGAAAATATAAATCTTGGTGATTCTGTGAAACAGAAATATCAATTCCGCATCTCGGGAGTAAAACTATGTGCTACAGTATATATATATATATATACACATACATACATACATACATACATATATATATATCACTAAGTTCACAGAAGGAATACATCACACCCCTGATATGTGAAACTCAGAATGTATCTTTATCAGACAGCAGCCAAGCGTCTTAAATTGTATTGTTGCTATTCAGAGGTTTAACTTCTGTTATCATGGCATATTAACATTGAAAATTTCCAGAACTTCACAAATCAAAACTGAGGGAGAACTGCTTAATTGGTAGTTACCGTTCAAACAAGGATAGAATTGATCAGTTAGTTCGCATCTTCAAATCTCTTTCAGAAACACTGTTTATGAAATAAAACTAGAGAAAGGTATTGCCAAATTTGAGGGAGTATTCTAAGAAATATATATTTTAATCAAAATAAAGAGCTAAATAAAGCAAGATTTGTCTTGGAATGACTACTCCATAGATTCTAAAAAGCTAACAACTCGTTGATCAATTTATCAATAATCACAAACAGCCTTTAATGAACAAATCTATTAAAAAGCTCGATTAAGGACAACATAAAGCTCTTTAAGATGATAGATTAACAAGTAAAATGCACAAGTACATGGATTTTATAAATATAGATAAATGCATATTAAATGATTTTAAAATTTTTAAAAAATCAATATAAATAAATAAATACACAAGTTTAAAATAAGTTCATCAATTCTCCTGCAGCCCAGCTTTAATTCATGCAGCTCAATTCCGGCAATCCAATTATCCATTCTTGTAGTCCCCAACATTTACAACTAATTTCGTCCCAAATCATAGAAGAGAACTAGCGTTTCGCAAATTAAATTAAAAGACTGTGCTTCAAAGCTTAAATTTATAACTCTAGTCTATGGCCATGCTGATTTCATATATTTCATTTTAGAAGCTGGATAGATTTGTAGCCCACTAAGCATTCAACACAAAAAATTTATTAAAGTTTAGATGCCATGGCCATGCTGATGCAAAAAGTAAAGAAACAACCAAAGAAGAAAAAGACATTATGACTGAGATGAACATTGTTGAAAAAATAAATAAGCGAGTAAGATGGACTAAAGAAAAAAGCAAGACCAATGCCCCTTGCCGAATTGACTCATCAAATGCCCTTTATGGGAAAGACCGCTACCATGCTTATTTTACTTTCAACCGTTTCCTGTGAACTAGCTTTAGACTTTCTGCAGGTTTCAATCGCTTCCTGAATTATAGCTTAGACTTTCTGCTGCTTTCAACACTAAAACAATACATATAACAACTTACATTTAGAAAAAACTTGTCGTGTTATTGGATTTTGCTTGTTCTGAAGGTGAATTTATCCTTCAGAATGACACATTTTTTTTGTAAACAGCCAAGCCAATTATAAACCAAAGTTTTTCCGTTTAAACGTTATGAGTTTTAATTTCTTTATTTATTTTCTCTGCATGATTAAAATTTACTGAATTTTGAATATGAGAATCCAGCAAACCCGCTTTAATTGACAGTATGGAGCAAACAATGCATTTGAGGTGCAGAACTGTTCAAAATGTGAACACATTTACTTCTCTGGAAAATTGCACAACATGATGTAGTACCACCCTGACATTATACCTTCAAGGATCCTACGAAAGTTGAAATGGTTGGGCCTTCAAACTAATGAGCAAATACCAAGTTCGTGACTTCAGCATCAGAGGATAATATCAAACTCATGAGCATTATATAGTCAAACCATAGAAATAAAAAAGACAGTTGGGAGAAAAAACTCTTCCTTACACCACCAATCTTGAAGAATACTAGTTGTAGATTATTGTATCATTACACTACAAATAAAATTAAAGAACTAGGTATTGACGGGCTAGAAGTTTCGCCGTGACAATCTAAATATTTTAAAGAATCGACTCTAGGTTAACTAAGCTACATTATACACTCGGAAAATGGCAACTTATATTTTTGCTCCTATTGTCACTGGCTACATTAGATTTTAAGCATCTCATTCCTACACCATATCCAAGTCCCCATAAGAGAAAGGTAGTTTTTACATCTCAAAATTTATCAAACAAATTGATCTATTTAGATTTAACTTTAGATTTAGGTTTGTATTTAGGATTAGTCGATAAAAAAATATCGTTAATCAACGTTCCAAACTAAGACCTGATAGTATTAAACTAGAACTTAGCCTAAAGTATTTCTTACATTGCTTCTCTGTGGAATCGATAATTGGGACTCAATTAGAGCCTAAATTACTTGAACGATACGTATACTTGCGTAAAATCCGTAGTGTGTAAACTAAAAATCAAATTTTAAACTCTATAACATATCCATTTTACACACTAACCGCCTAAAGAAACTGGGTCGAGTTTTTGGCCAGGAAACTAAATAACTGTATAATTGCGGGTCGGGTCAAGTTTTTTGTGTCGTTGTCGGGGAGGCTGCATTAAGAACTTTATAAGAATTATAGTTAAACCCGGAAGACCTAGATTTAGAAATTGTAGCGTTATTATCTAGTTTGTTTATTTATTATGAGTTTATTTAAAAAAATTCAAAATACCAAAAATAATTTTGAGTGCTTAAAGTACTGGATATCTGTCCAATTAGTTAAGTTTTTAGAGTTGAATGCGTAGTTTGCGTACTGCAGACCATGAACTATACGATGCAAAACTAGAGAACACTGGGCATACAATCTGTTATTAAAAACCCTAAGAAGAAAAGTGGTGAGCAAGTGAAATATGTAAAACCTTGAGATTCGTCGCGTTGGCGACGTTAAACCAAACGCTTCATGGGAGGCAACCCATAGGCTATCCGTGTTAGCGTGTTTGTCATTTGTAATTGTTTGAGATGTGATGTATTTGTTTGTGTTGATTGATCAATTTGATTGATGTTAGTGGATGTTCGGATTGTTAGTGGATTAATTTGATTTTCGTGTGTTATGAGTGAGGTCATTCCTTAACTTCTCATTGCGACTTTATATTTATTTTTTGGTTGTTGTTAGATTAACGAGTACATTACGACTCAGTTCTAGACCAGGCTTGAGGATTAATTAGAGATATGATGAGTTTGGAAATAGAACAGGTCTATCTAAGTTTTGTTACTTCCTTTATCTGACCATGTTTTTTTCAATATGGTTCAATAAACCAGTTGAAAAATAACCCGAGGATCATCTTATACTACCCTTATAACTGTTACAGGAGCATACTTCAAGGGATAATGTGATGTTTCAGGTCGGTGCTCGCGAGCCAGCATAACAGGAATAATCGTGTCTATGGGGTTAGACCCTATAAAAGCATTTAAAAGAACTCAATTGATCAGTGAAGTGATTCCATTAGAATTAGAAGGAAAGGTGTGATGAGATGTTGGAGGAATTGATCTCATTTATGTATTGATGTTTGTGTATGTGTTACAATACTATAGATGACTTCAGGAACATCAAAATATATATTTTTATGCTAATACATATTGTGTTAGTTAGACTTTTCCTTAGTTTAATTTCATTCAGTATGTTTTAATTTAGATTTACTTTTAATTGCACATTATTCTATTTTGATGAATACTTATAGATGTTTCAAATAAATATTTGTGGTAGATATAATTTTTAAACTATTTTTCTTCCTGTTTATATTATTTGTACTGAATGCTATACATGTTAAAAATGAAGTTTGAGGGGGGAGAAAATATTTTAAAACTTAACTTTATTTTTTCTCAATAGCATGTATTAATTTGATATCACTTTTAAAATGACTTGTGGTATGTAGTGTTATATTTAGGTTATTATAATTTTGATTTTAGGATTAGTTAGGATCCTATGTGAAGAAAATTATTCTAGAGTTAAGATATTTTGTATGAAACATTAGGAAAATGATTTTACTCATTATGGTATAAAGGAGTTGAATATTTGAAAAGCAATGATTCTTAAATTTACACTTTATGAGAATTGAGCCTTTATTCAAACCTTTTTTAAACTAATGCTTACACTTTTAAAAAGTGATGGAAAGTTTTGAGTTTTTAACTTTAAGAAGAGGAAAGTGAAATTTAAAATTATTAAAAGTCTATCGAGGTATAGTAATCCTCGCATGAAAATAGAGATTATTAAATAAAAAGATCCGAAAAGAAAAAAACAGAGAAAAAAGAAAAGTAAAAAGAAATGAAAAGTGAAGAGAAGCTTGATGAGAAACTTAATTAGAAATTGATTTCACTTGAATCTTTTTAAAGAAGAAGACTTAGAAACAAAACAAAGCTTATTCTTATTTCAAAAAAAAATATTGGTCAAAATGGTATAGATAGGGTACTTAAATTCTGCTTTATACTTTATAAAAATATCTAGTTTAACAAATTTCAATAACTTTTGAAGTGAATAGAAAATGAGAATTCTTAAATTGAATATGAGATATTCTTGCACTCTAGTCCTAGGTTGATTTGCTAGAATTTCTCCAAAGTTACCCTAAAATATTTCTGAGACAAAATATAGGAAACTCTACTGAAACTCACTTCCTCAAATCAACAAATTTGGTTTTTAAAGTTATAGTGTTACTTGAGGATAAATAACGTTTAAGTTTGGAGGATTTTAATGTCTTTTTTTATGCTTATATTCCTTTACTTTTATCAAATGTTTTTGAATGAGATTGTATTTTAAAGAAATGTTATTTTCATGTTTATCTTACAGGTATAACACTTGGAGCGGATTATGGCTAAAATGGAGAAAATGGGAGGCAAACGAGAGCAAATGCGGGTGCTGCTAACAGGGTGGCGCCTAGGCGCTAGTTTTCGCCCAAAAAACAGAGAAGATGGCGCCGACGCCGAGGCGCCAGAACTGTCTAAGGGCGGTTTCTGCAA
This sequence comes from Phalaenopsis equestris, assembly GCF_001263595.1. Classification (NCBI taxonomy): domain Eukaryota; kingdom Viridiplantae; phylum Streptophyta; class Magnoliopsida; order Asparagales; family Orchidaceae; genus Phalaenopsis; species Phalaenopsis equestris. The sequence continues at coordinate 38,999,750 of NW_018164444.1, read as the reverse complement.
GTCCTTGAGAATTATTTGACAAATCTGGATGGTTGGAAAGGCACTTTTCGACATTTCTAACTCCTGAAATTCTCCGGGAAGGCCGAAAAGTCGTAAATAGAAGTGGGAAATATAGATTTTTACCTTTTCTAGAGAGATTGGAGAAGGGATTTTGAGAGATATATATAAGAGATGGTATTAGCATTGCATGAATAAGCAATAAACTTTGTTAGAGCGATTTTCATCTTTTTTTAGAGGAAAAAAGCTAAGTATTGTGTTCTTCAGGTATTTAGTACTTGTTGTAAACATATATTTAGTGTATTTGTTTTGATTCAATGAAGGTTTTTGTGGTTTCAAACAAGCTTTGTGAGTAGAAATTCCTGCACTTTTCTCTTGTGATTGTTAGGTAAAACTTGTAGAATGTTGAATGCTATGGAATTCATTTTTCTTATTTTAATGTGTGGTTCTTACTTCATGCTTCATTTACATATCGATCTAGCCATTTGGTATGTTAAAATGTGTTGTAAACTCATCGATCCGAGAGTGTTATGACTTTAACTAGGAGGAATCACATTGAACTTATGGGTGAAGGAAAAATAGGCCAAAGATTAAATGCAATGTTACGGAGATATTCATTAATTGGGTATAAATTGGTGTTTCTAGGGTGACAGACTAGATTACTACCAATTTGATCTAGGGCTCCGTACCTTAAATCTAAGATTGAGCCAACTAGAGGGCTATTAGGAGAAGGAGACTCTAGGATGACAGGCTAGAAGTTTCGCCGTGACAATCTAGTTATTTTAAGGAATCGAACCTAGGTTAACTAAGCTATGTTATACACTCGAAAGAGGATAAGTTAGATTTTTGCTCCTATTGTCACTAGCTATATTAGATTTTAAGCATCTCATTCATGCACATTATCTAAGCTCCCACAACAGAAAGATAGTTTTTACATCTCAAAATTTATCATACTAATTGATTTATTTAGGTTTAAATTTAGATTTATGCTTGTATTTAGGAGTAGTCGATAGAAAAACACTCCTAATCAATATTCCAAACTAAGACCTAATAGTAGTAGACTAGAACTTGGCCTAAGGGATTTCTTACCTTACTTCTTTGTGAGATATATAATTAGGACTCCATTAAAGCTCTATATTACTTGAACGATACGTATACTGGCGTAGAACCCCTAGTATGTAAATTATAAATCAAATTTTAAACTCTCTAACATATTCATTTTGCACACTAGTCGACTACAGAAATTGGGTCAAGTTTTTGGTCAGGAAACTAAAGGTCCGTTTGGGGCATCTTATTTGGTGCGATGCCGTTTTGAAAACGCACCTAGCCTGTTTGGGTAAACTGCGTTTTGACAGCTTGTGTTTTGAAAATGCAGAAAACAGCGTTTTCACACTGCACCTATCTAAGTGCGGTGGCAGCTTTTTGGCAGCGACCTGGCCTTTCCAAAAAAATAAAAATTTGTAACAGCCACCACACCTAGCTTATCAACAGATTATTTTTAATCAGTTTATCAGCAGATTATTCAATAAGCTGTAGCTGCCCTAAACAGACCCTAAGTAGCTGCGTGATTGCGGGTTAGGTCAGCGGCAAGAACAGTTGGTGAAGATTTTATGGGCTTAAAGAACCACATATAGAACCACACCTGAATTCACCCTATTTGCCTTAGTTTATGGGCCCGATGACGTATCCCCTCTATAAGAACAATTTACCTGTCTAAAAAATCATTAACAAGGAATGGACGAGACATGCTTGTTAGCCCAGCAAAAACTCAAACTTTATTGATCACAAATGATTCAAGCTCATGATAAGCTAGTTCGACCTAAATTTTTTTAGATAGGAGAATTGGTCTCAATCCTCAAAAAGCTAATTTAGCCAATCGAAAAATAAGTAGCAAGTTTGAACCAATGTGAGGATGTTCATTTAGGGAAAGTATATCAAGGAAGTTCCTATCAATTGATAGACTGTAAGGGTGAATGTTGGATGCTTCCCATTAATGAGCATTGCCTCAAGAAATATTATATGTAATATTTTCTCATGACATTCCATTTAATGAAATTTGCCTTCAGAGCCCTAATAGGAGCATAACAATCATTAAACCTCTGAATCTTTAAGGAAAATCAAGATTTTTCAATATTTTGAATTGAAGATCCAACTCGAACAAAAAAGAACTCATTCAAACTTCAAAATCTCAAATCTCAGCACATTTTTAACCAAATTAAAAATATTCAAAATCTAATTACTGAATTTTATGACTCAACCTTTGATGATTAAATCCATTTAACTATTTTCAAACTACAATTTTAATTAAAGTTTAAATTAAAAATTAAAAATTGAGCTTTGAAAGATGTTTAACTTTTTATTCTTGCAAGTAAATGTCATCAGACAAACTCATTTTTACTTTCAAAAATAGTATCCATTTAGCATTTGAGCAAAATTATCTGACAAATAAACATGTTCAACATGGGCTTTGAAGACTTAGATATCCTTTGTAGCAACCTAGCTCTAACGATACCCGAGCCAGAAGTGCATAAAGGAAAAAATCATTAATCGAGTTCTCCGTGAAAGAATCAACAACCAAATATTTACTCAAAAGAAAACAAGAAGGATTTGTTATCTCTCTATTTTGTGATGATCCATTAGAGCACCAGCTGAGCCACGACTCAAGTTTTTGATTACCAAACCCAACTCATCTAAAACACAACTAAGGAATAAAACAGAGCATGTACCAGTGGTAGATGAATATTTACCTATGAAGCCATCGTGGGTGGTTAGAGATAGCTGGTTTATATATACTCTACCCTAATTCCCCATCGAGCCATCATCAAAGAAGCTAGAACAACCACTATATACACACCCTCAAACTAAGCCAGTTGATCAATTAGCGAAGCATCAACAAATAAACAGGTAAAAATTTGGCATTGCGTGCAACTAAAAGGAAAGCTCGTAAACGTACTAGAGGTTTTAGAACTCTACACTAAAACCTTTAGTAAGGTGAAACAACAGAAAATCATTTTGTCTTTGTATACAATAACAACAACAACTACTACAAAGCCTTAATCCAACTATGTGAGGTCATTTACATGAATCTTTTTTTCTTTTTCTCCATTGCGTCCTATTTAGTGTCATATCTTCATTTAGTTCTAATAAATTATGACCATTTTGTCTTTGTATAAGTTACAAAAAAAACAACGTTAGGGTTTGCTTAGGAGGCGCACTTATTCAGAACCAAAGAGATCGATGAGGGTTAAGGGCAGAGCCACTTCACAATTTAGGTGTTGTTACAACTATACACGAGATAGTGAAGGTCAGCCACTTGGGATCATCTAGGGTGAAAAAGTTGATAACCCCCCTCGTAATTTAGATATAAGATTAAAAGGCCCGTCTGGTGGCATAACCAAATTCTTTTGTGCATAACCAACAATTATATAGTGTCTGGTGGCATAACCAAATTCTTTGGTGCATAACCAACAATTATATAGCTAATATCTACGAAGAGGGTGGTTGTATCCCATCGTATATTGATCACCGTGACTTTGAGTGGCCCTTTTGCATAGTCTTTTTCACGAGTTAATGTAACATTGTTTTCTTCGTGGAGATTAAAATAGTCTGCCTTAAAGATTTTATTGGGACTTATTTTATTCCTCTACCTCCAGGATTAGTCTTAGTTATTAACAAGAATGGAGCTGATGTAGCCAAGCATGGTGTATCAGCTATTCCTCAGAAGAGGATTTTGATCACATTACAAAAAATACGGGACACCAGATTACCTTATAGCTGCAGTCCAAATCCAGGCTTGCAAAATAATCTCGCAAAACTGTTGTCCAACATTAATATTCACATGCTTGGTTGTTGTTTGTTATTTATAGGAGTCTGCTGAATATATTAGTTTACTATGGATGCTTTTTTGTTATAAAAAAGTTAGGACATTTATGTTTTTAGTTAAGGAGCAATATTATTAGTAACTAAATGCAATGATGTTAAATGAGACTTGTTTTTCAACATGATGGCGTTTAGATGACTCGAATATAACTTTAAATTTTGAATTGTTATTAAGTTTAAAACTTACATAAAACTAAAGCTGAAATATTTTAAGCAAATGACATTAAAAATATTTTGAACAAAGCTTAAAATGAAAAAAATCCAATCTTCTTCGGTTCTGCCATAACTTCCCTACGGGTTACCTTTTCCTTTGATTAGGTCTCAACTTAAATGTGAGTTCATATGTTTTCTATCCTGGTTTAATCACTATGTACACCTTTTGGATAGATGTGAGTCTCTATGCTTTCCAACCTAATGTGTTCAGGTAAATTAAATCAAATTTTCTTCTGGCCTGGCATAGCTTCCCTACGGGTTGCCTTATTTCTTCAATTCCCTCTCAAGTTAGATGTGAGTCCTTGTGTTTTACATCCTGATTTAATCACCTTATTCACCTCTTTGGTTCGATGTGAGTCTATGTGTTTTCCATCCTAATATGTTTCGGTAAATCAAATCAAATGTTCTTCGATTTAGCGTAATTTTCCTACTGTTTATCTTTCCCTTCGATTAGCTCACAAGTAAAATGTAAGTCTCTATACTTTCTATCCTGATTTAATCATGTTCACCTCTTTAGTTGGATGTGAGTATCTGCGCTTTCCATCCTAATCTGTTCAGGTGGATCAAATAAATTTTCTTAGCATAAGTTCCAATATGTCGCATTTCTCTTCGATTAGCTCTTAGGTTAGATGTGAGTTCATGTGTTTTTCATCTTGATCTAATCACCATGTTCACCACTTTGGTTGGATATGAGTCTCTATTTTTACATCTTAATGTGTTCAGGTTAACAAAATCAAATTTTCTTTTGGTCTAGCGCAATTTCTCTATGGGTTGTCTTTCCCTTTGATTAATTTCCAAGTTAGATGTGAGTCTTCGTATTTTCTATCTTGATCTATTCGTCTTGTTCACCTCTTTTGTTGAATGTAAGTCAATGTGATTTCCAATCTCATGTGTTCAAATCAATTAAATTAAATCTTCTTTGGGTCTTGCCTAACTTCTCTATGGGTTAACTTTGTCTTCAATTAGTTCTCAAATTAGATGTGTCCTTGTATTTTTTATACTAATTTAATCATGATGTTCGCCTCTTTGGCTAGATGTGAGTCATTGTGTTTTCAATTTTAATGTGTATAAAATCAGATCAATTTTTTTAAGTCTAACGTAACTTCCTTATTAGTTGTATTTCCCTTCAATTAGCTCTCAGGTTATATGCAAAATCTTGTGCTTTCAATCATGATCTAATCACCATGTTCATATCTTTGGTCGGTTATGAGTCCCTGTGTTTTTTATTATAATGTATTCAGGTCAATCAAATCAAATCTTCTTTGGGTTTGGCATAACTTCACCATCAGTTATCTTTCCATTCGATTAAATCTCATATTAGATGTTAGTCTCTATGTTTCTATCATAATCTAATTACTCTATTCGCCACTTTAGTTGGAGGTCTCTGTCTTTTCCATTCTAATGTCAAGTATATCAGAAACCAGAAAAGTTTTTCACAATATCGTCCTAAAATTGCTCTAGTTGCATTTATATGTCGTGTAAGTTCCCCGGCGGTTTCCTTCCCTAGTAGTCATAAATTAAACTATTTTAGACAACATTTGCCTAAATTCCCAGCATGAGCCTCTAGTGGATCCTATTAATAGGAAACTCTAAAGTTCTCAAATCTTGAACACCAATCTTCAATCACTCACCTAACACAATCATAATTTCAATAGACATTCCAAAATTCAAATTCAAATCTTGTGTAGCCACACTCATTATCCTGAGCTTAGTTGGTCACCTCGGTCAACGTCAATATGTGTGCAATACTTTGAATAATTCATCACACCATATTTGAATCTATTTGTTGACCTCACTTTTGATAAACTTCCTCTTGGCCAAAACTTTCACCCATCATTCCATGGGTGGGTGTTCCATGCACAGCAAGATTTCAGGAATTTAGAGGAGCTCAATAGTAATTGAAACTCAAAAAAAAAATTGAGTGGCGTAGCTACAAAACTCTCTATTGTATGTACGCAGCTCCCGGCATAGTTAGGCTCGTAGTGACGTAACTACGCTCTCCCCCACTTTTTTCTCTTATTTGCTCGAATTTTCATAGCCCTCTAATCTAAATCCTAGGTTTCATCATCCTTCCTCTTTTCCTTGACCAAAATTTCCCCCCTCTTCCTCCCTCTCAATTAAAAAATATTTAATATTTCCCTCTTCTCATGTGTAACTTCCACAACTACTCCCTCCACCCTTCTATCTCTATATCTCATTCCACTCCCCTCATCATGCTCAATGTTCTTCTTTTGTCGAATCTTTCCCCACTCTTTTCCTTCCCTTCTCACCACCAAAATCAATAAGCTTCCACTAATTCTTCTTAGGATTTCACTCAAGCAAGCAAGGTATACACTACTCCTCCCTAATTCATTTAATTTAACAAGTATGAGTTTCTTTACAAGCATTGGTTCAAAGTTCTTCTCTTTGAAAATGTGAAGTGAATCCCCACATCATTTTCTCTCCAAACCAAGTCTTCTCTATACCCTTTTCTCTTCTTTTCTCTTCGTCGAAAAGCACACCATACACTCACTCTTTTCTCTTCTTCTCCATTGGCCGAAAACCACACCGCAAATCCATCCCCTCCTCTTCTTCTCTCTTGGCAGAAAACCACACCATACACATTCATTCTTCCTCTTCTTTTCTCTTAGTCGAAAACCACACCGCACATCCATCATTTCTCTTCTTATATCTTGGCCGAGAACCATACCACACATCCATCCCCTCCTCTTCTTCTCTCTTGGCCAAAAAATAACACCATACACATCCATCATTTCTCTTCTTTTCTCATGGGCAAAAAACATACCACACATCCATCCTTCCACTTCTTTTCTCTTGGCCGAAAAAATCACACGACCCTTGCACGTCTTCCTCTTCTTTTATTTTGGTCAAAAACATGACCATCACTACCCTTCTCTTCTCTTCTTCTCTACTTGGTCAAACTACCACACTACGCATTTCCTTTAACCCCATATTGAGAGCCACTCTCCACCTCTTTCTCCTTTTCAAACCCAAAATTGAAAACCCTTCTCCTTCCCTACTCTCTTCTCCATTTTTCTCTGGGTAGAAACCTCAATCTCTCCTCTTCTTACTCTAATGTTGGCCCGAAATTTGCATGCATCATTCCTTGGGAGATCGTTTCAAGCTCCATGCTCTTCCTTGGTCGAAATTTTTCCCACTCCTCTCCTTCCACTCTCTCCGTCAAAATGAAGGGGCTTCCTATAATTCTTCTTGGGATTCCATTCAAGAAAGCAAGGTATAAACAACTCCTCTCTTCTTCATTTAATTAATCAAGTATGAGTTTCTCTACAAGCATGGATCTAAAGTTCATCTCTTGAAAATGAGATGCGAATCCCCTCTTCACTTTCTTTTTCTCGCCAAAACAATCCCTCTCACTAACCCTTTCTCTTCTTCTCTCTTGGCCAAATACATAACCATCACTACCCTTCTCTTCTTTGCTTTTTCACTTGGTCAAACCACCACACCACTTTTCTTTTAACCCCAAATAGAGACCCACTCTCCTCGTGCTCCTCTTCTTCAAAACCAACACTAAGAACCCTCTCCTTCCCCATTCACTTCTCCCTTTTCTCTTGACTGAAACATCACTCCCTCCACTTCTCCCTCTTTCCTTGGCTGAAGTTTGCATGCATCGTTCCTTGAGAGATCTCTTTAAGCAGGGTATAATTTCTAACTAAAGTTGTTTCAATTTGGATTACTTAGTTCATCAAATTAAAAGTAATTTCATATGTATACCACTTAATCCTTACGCTAATAATTATGTGGTTCTCTTAATCCTCGTGTATATGTTTATGTGGTTAACATAATCCTCATGCTAATATTTATGTGGTTCACTTAATCCTCATGTCTATCATTATCCTCATGTCTATCATTATGTGATTAACTTAATGTTTATATGATTCACTAAATCCTCATGCCTATAATCATGTGGTTCACTTAATTATCATGTCTAAGTTTATGTGATTCACTTAATGTTTATGTGGTTCACTAAATCCTTATGCTCATGTTTATGTGGTTCACTTATGCGGTTCACTTAATGTTTATTTGGTTCATTTTATCTTCATGCTAGTGTGGTTTACACCCTACTATCATGTATAGTATCCAAAATTTTGGAGCACATTTGAATTTTAAATTATTTTTAGGATAATTAATATAAATTCAAATGCACTAAAAAATCACTTAAAAGTTCAAAATAAATTTGGCATGAAAATTATATAAATTTAAAATGTTTAAAACCTTTTAGTAAAGAAAATTTAATCAAATCATTAAAGAAGTTAGTTAAGCTTAAGGGTATTCAAATTTTAAGAATACTTTTCAAATTAAAAATTCTTCAAATTAAGCAGCTTTTAAATCCTTTTCCAACTTGTAATTTTCAAAGCACTTTAGAAGCAATTTTCAAATTATTTTAAAATTAGAATAATCATTTAAGCTTCCAAACTTTCAAATCATATGAAATTGTATTTCCAAGTCACTTGAATTTATAATCTTCATGCACTTCGCAAATCACATAAGCTTACTATTTGTCATAAAAAATTACATGAAAACCATACAATGCTTATATGATTAGCATATGAGGCAAGTTTATATTTTGAACAAGCATTTTATGTGTTTAACACAAACATACAAACTTAAATATTCATGAACATTTCATGTAAATTCTCATATATTTGGATGTTTAACATTTAATATATATTATTTAGATGTATAATATTTATAATTCAATATTAAATAATTAATATCCTCATGTGATATTTTTATATATATACATGTATGTAAAATTTAAAAGCCTAAATCTTGAATGATATTACTTTGGTATGATAAGTAAATTATTTTTACGTGAAGATTAAATTTGTTTTATAAATGATAATCTTAACATGTAATATTAAAAACTAAGTATGTAAATGAATAAAATATAAAGTGTTAAACATAGGAATATAGAAAAATTAAATGGCATATATGTGAAATCTTTTTATGACAAGTAAATTTTAATAGTAAAGGTCAACTTAAAATAGTAAATCAACACTAGAAGTCAGATCAAAGAATAAAACTTGATGAAAAACATTAACTTAGATTAGAAAACAAATAGACATAGGAGAACCTAGAGCACTTGATTTTCTAATTGATCGATAAACTAAAAGATTTAACCACTAAGAAAATTTAAAATTCATTAATTTAAACAATTGAAATCAAAACATATGTAGATCAACTATATAATATAGGCTAACCAAATTAGAAATAAAATCTAGAATCACACATACCCCTAAAATAATCTAGTCTAGAAACCTATGTTTAATTATTAAGTACTCCTAATTAATGTTAAGGACTTGGACATATAAAATCCCAACTGTATAACTCTCTTTAAATATGTAGGTGGTCTAGGAGGAAGAAACCTACAATTACTAAAGAAGATCACTCAAATCACCTAATAGTTAAAAAGGTCTACATTTGTCATCGCTAACTCTTAATTTCTCGTTAGTTAATAGTGTTAATGCAATCAAGAAGCCGAGACTATGGAAAACTGTGGCTATCTTGATTGGGGATGTCCTATCCAAATTAAGGTTATTCCACTTATGTAGGCTCCTTATAAGGTCAAGATTTACCTTAAGGTTATGCTCTCAACTTTCATCTTGAAATCTTTTCAACATTGTCAACTCAAAACTTTCAAACTCAAAAGCCCACAAATCTTTTTTAAGTCTAACTTTCAAAATCAAAACATTAAAACTCAAAACTCCCAAATCATTTAAACCAAACTTTCCAAATCAAGCCTTTTTAAATCAAAATTTTCAAATCAAATATGAATCAAATATATTCTAAATCCCTTTTGATTCCATCTCAATTCATCAAACTGAACTCATTCAATGATTTTCTAAATTTATTCTCTAGGATATACCTCCTTACTAAAGTTAGTTAATCCCATTCATGAGCCTTTTCACGACATAGTGTCAGTGGAGTGTAATTCCCAACATTTTAATTCCAAGAGCAAGTCATTCAAATCTTGATTTTATCCATTGAAAATTCCAAACATCAATCTTGAATATTTAATCTTGATATCCCAAATGATATAAGTCAATACATTGAACAGAATTTTCTTAAAAGTTCACAACTCTTGAGATGCAATTAACTGTAAAAGTTCTTCCCTATAGGAACACCACCCCATAATAAAATAAACTCTATATTACACACATAAAGTAGAGAAAAAAATTTTCGTTAATGCAGGCCAAAATTTTAAAAAATCTCATCAACTAAATGATTTGATCCATTTCAAGATATTATTTCTATATCTCATAACCGTGTATTATTCTTCAAATGTCGTATTCAATAATGTAAATAAAAAACTTTCCAATATTGTGCGAGACAAGAAAAAAAATTTAAAAAAATACCTACAATATAAAATTATTTATTAGTATAGTAATTACATATGAGTTCAATTAATTCTTATTCATTGATGTGCTTATTTATTAGTTCACTTAAAGTAATTGTTTGATAAATTTTGGCAAACCATCAAAGAAAATTCCAAATAAGCTAAGTATGAACATAAATGTGGATGTTTAGCTCGAACTAAAGTAAATATTGAACATCTAGTAGTATGACAAAGCAAAATACAATTAATATTACACTTTTTTTGGCTCGACGACTCGGCTCAAATATAGTCACAACAAAGACAAAAGAACTCATTTTTATCAAGAATATCGAATATACCTAAAAGCTAAGCTAATCAGTATCCTATCCAAACAAGCCGAACCACTTCAACCATTGGCAAAAAGAAAATACATGGAAATTTAATAACAACAACAAGCCTTTATCTCACAAAGTGGGGTAGGATGCATGAATCTTTTTTCTTCATTCTTTCCTATTGAGTGTCATATTTTCATTTAATTCTAATATATTAAGATTATTTTTTATACAATATGCCCAAAAGTTTTTTGAGCTCAACCTCTCTTTCTTAACATAAGTCGAATCCAAATTATCGACTCTCTTAATCGGATCATTAGATGGTCAACGCTGACCAAGCCATCTAAAATGATTCTCTTTAATCTTGTTTGGCACTGGTGCTACACCGACCCTTTCACGGATAGATTTGTTTTGCATTTTGTCCACCTAAGCATTATCATCCCAACAACACTTAACTTTGTTTTATGATTCTCTTTTAACGACAAACATTTTGGCTTATAAAACATTGTAGGTCTCACCACCATCTTATAAAATTTTCCATTAAGTCTAGGCGGTACTTTTCTATCACACAATAGGCCTAATGCATTCCTCCACTTCAACCAACCAGCCTAAATTCTAGTAATAATATCCTCATCTATATCACATCACTTTAAACATGAGATTTGAGATATCTAAAGCGTTCATATCTTTTAATGATTTGATCACCCATAGTTACAACTCTGTCACTAAAGCAACTACTACTAAAATTACATTTTATGTATTAATTTTTAGATCTACTAAAACGAAGGCCTTTAGACTCCAATGTAAACCCCCATAATTCAACTTTTTCTTGAAC
>NW_018164444.1:38966151-38988147 GCF_001263595.1 Phalaenopsis equestris | reverse complement strand
CCCTATTCTGATCCAAAAGAAGGATATCATTAGCAAAAAAGCATACACCAAGGAACATCCTCTTGTAAATGTTCAATAAGGGCATCCATAACTAAGGCAAAAAGATATGGGCTAAAAGTCGATCCCAGATGTAATGAAACAAAAAAATCATGATACTTGATCAATCTTCCTTCTGTTTGAACATAAGTAAAAGCTTTAGTATACATATCTTTAATGAATTGATATCAACACCTTTCTTTTCTAGAACTCTCCAAAAAACTTCTCTTGAAACCTTACTGTACGTTTTTTCTAAATCGCTAAAAATCTTATGTAGATCATCCTTTCTCTGTACTTCTTCATCAAACCTCTCAACAAATATATAGCTTCCATAGTAAATTTGCCCGGCATAGATTCAAACCGATTAGAAGAAATCCTTGTATCATGCCTTAACCTATGTTCAAATACCCACTTCGATAATTTTAAAGTATGACACATTAACTTAATTCCTCTATAATTTGAACTCTAGAGCATCGCCTTTATTCTTAAATATGAGGATCTAAGAGCTCTACCTCCAATCCTAGGGCATCTTTTTTAGTCTTTAAAATAATGTAAAAGAGTTTAGTAAGCCAAGAAGCTCCCAAATCTCATAGATATATCCACACTTCATTTTGGATATCATCACATCCTATTATATTTCCACACTTCACATGAAACATTAATAACATTAGAGTTAAATTCTATCATAATAAATCAAATTCCTCACTCTAATAAATCAAGCGGAAAAAAAAAAGCAATCACTTAAACCAGAAAAGGGACTCACCTGATCAATAACAGCATCTGTTATCAAATCCCCTGCCACCTCCTTCGACTCTGTAACCACCACCAAGTCCTCAGCTACCCACTTTCTCCCAGAAGGAGTTGTTGTCATCACTGTGGCAAATCTCTGGAGATCCCTGCTTTCCTTGTGCATAGACTTCGCCATCTTCTTTCTTGCAACCGCAAGGATAACATGGTCCATGGCATCCTCGTTCATCACAACCTCAAAAGTGATTGTATCCTTCTTGTTGAACAGCAGATCCGTCAGCCTTGCAATCAAATCATGTCGACTCTGCAGCTCCATGATAGCAAGTAGACCCTGGCAGAACCTCCGTCCACTCGCATAGAACTTGAACACGTCCTGCCCCTCCTTGAGAAGTAGGGGAGCGTCCTCCTTGCCGTCACCGGTCCCCAAGAGACTAAAATTCTTGACAAAGATCGAGTCCTTAGTTGCGAACTGGGAAGCCCAGCAGAGCGCGATCAACTCGTTCTGTCGTTTTCCGATAAAGAAATTTACAGCGAATGCAATGAGAAAACTGATACACACGATTTCGATCGTGTATGAGCTCAAGGAGAAAGGCTGATGCGGGGTCGGCAAGCGGGTGTCAGCTACAGCTTCAGTATATGCAGACGGCTCCGAGGGCGGTACCGGCGAATCACGGCTTGGATCAGCGATTTGAAAGGGAACACCCTCAAACTCTTCGTCGTCCCAGAATTCGAGGGCGGAAGAGGCATGTGGTTTTCCGCCATGTTCGATGCCGACGGCAGGGGAATCTTCGACTGCAGATGGTGGTGTGAGGACGTGGTGGGATTCGGCTTCCGAGGATTGGGTTAGGGTGGTAGCGGAAGGAGAGGCTGGATTGAGAGTCTGGGAATGGATAGCGTCGTTGGTGTCTTCATCGTATTCGAATTCGTCAGTGTCGAATCCCTCGAAATCGGCGGCGAGAACATAATTACGAGAGAGTTCGTTGGTAACGAGGCAGATGACAGAGATGATGGCAAAGAGAAAGAGTAAGCCGTCCCTACGAGAAAAGAGATAGGCCGGCCGTGCCGGCGACCAGCGGCTCGAGCTCAGTTTCCCCATCGCAAGCGCGGAATTGAGAGAGAGAGAGAGAAAGAGAGACTCGCAGCCAGATTAAGGAATCCAAAGAGGGAGAAAATGGAAAATTTACAAACTAATTATATAAATAAAATTAAGAACCACAATAAGGAAAATTTACATTTTAAATATATAAAATAGATTATAAGCCACAATAAGGCTATCTAAAACTACCAAGATAGTTCAAACGTCCATTAGGACCTCAGGAACTATTACATCACCCTTAAAACTCTTGGATCCTATAAACTTAATATTTAATTCAAAGCCTTAAGACCCATCCTTAGAGCCAATTCATGTTGATACAAAAAAATGTGAATAAATACAACTTGAAATCAACAAACATAGCACAATACCCTAAAAATAAAATTGGAACCTTAATATAAATGAACAAATTTTAATTAAACACTCAAGAAAATTATATTTAAAATTAATAAAAGTTTTAATGACCTCTAAGCAAGGTCAAATTTTCTTGAGATATTCTCTACTTTGTTAATTTTCTTACAAGGAATTTAATTAAAGTAGGAGGCTTTTAAAATTTATAAAGGGTCGTTTAAATTTTAATACTAGAGAAAAAATATTTGATTATTCCATTTACATGAAGATTTGCCCATATTCATTCAAGAATACCCTTGAGGTTAGCCTTGATCTTTATATAACCAACTCTAGGATTTGGACTAAAATAATTTAAAAATCACATAGTTCTTAATTTTTTTATTTAAAAAACTCATTAATTAACATTAAAAAATATAATAAATCAAATTAAATAAATAGTTTATCAAATATTTTTCTACAAAACCTTGAAGATAATAGAATAAAAAAATTAGATCACCAAAAATTTAGCATAAAAATAATATTTTGATTTTTAATAGAAAATTAATTTAATAATTCATAGAAAATAAATATGTTGTATAATTAACCTCAAATTTTAAAGGAACATAATGGAGGTATCCCTTTACTTATGTGATGTTTCAAAAATTTTGGGGTCAATTTTGATTTAATATGAAAATAGTTCAAGAAAATGTAGATTAATTAAAATTAATCTATAAAAATTTTTGGAACCTTCTTTGGTCATCCTTGACTTTTGGGAATATTATTTAATTTTAAAAGCATGTTTTTATTAATTAAGATTTTGTTAAAAAATTAATAATTAATAGTAAATTCAAAATATTTATGAATATCATCAAATTCTTATGAGATGTTCGGAGATCATCTCTGATCACAAGAATTAATTTCATAAAATTTAAAGTTTTTTTATATTAATATAAAATAAAAATTAAATTAAATTAAGTAATTTGATAAGCTTAAATAAATTTATAAACAAACTAAATGCAAAAAAGCTTACCTTCATGTGTCTCTCTTCACCTCTTTGGGTGAGGTGTATATTTTAATGTTCTAGGCTTCCATAACTGATGAGATTCATCATTTAAATGAACATTGTATAATACCAATATTTTTTAACATCTTTAAATCAGCATGAACATCAAATCTAAAAATTAAATAAAATTATCAAATTACTAATCACTTAAACTAAAATTATTCATTGGGTAAACTTGAAATTTAAATCCCTAATTAAAATTTTTAACTTTAAAAGTTCTGGTAGAGGCTGACACATTGATTGAAACATTCCAACCTTACTTGATATGACACTAACCTTAAATTCTAGGTTAGAGTTATTTATCTTATTCAGATATTTATTGTTATATTACACTATGACATGCTACCATGTTATGATATAAGAAAATATTATTACAATATTAATATAATAGCTTGGGATAAATACATGTTGTCGAATATCAACAACCAATTTGTTGAAGTTGTAGTAAGCCTGGTTTTCTCTTTGCTTATAAGAAAATGTAATTAAACATAAGAAATTTATTTAATGATGTGTGGATTTATTCATAAAATAACGTGATTAAATATATAAAAAATTAAGCTGATGGATTAATTAGTACAAACTAGGAGAACAAAGCCTTATGATGCTTTGAATACATAGAGGATAATTCTTGAAGATCCCAAAGATTTGATGAAAAATTATTATGTAGATTTAGGATGTAATGCATAAGGCATGAGCAAAGTGCAATTGACCATGTAAATGCTATTTTTTTTTTTTTAGAATAGATATAACATTGAGAATGTCATATCATCTTAAAAGATGAATATATCACTATAAAATGGATCTAAAGGCAAGATAATGATTGTAATTCCTTAGGTCAACATCATCATACATTTTTCTCTAATATAAATTGGGCAAGGTAGTTTTTTTTTACTTTTAATTTGGGGTGCATGTTCCCTGTAGAGGCAAGGCTTTATAGTTAATTACATTTTAAGGAAGGTCATCTTCTAAAAAATAACTAATAAAAGTAGTTTCTCCTATTCATATACATTTCAAAATTTTAGGCTTTTAAAGATATTTATTTTATAATTTAAATAGATTTGGCTAAAAATTAGAATAGTTTTTATTGAAGGATAAAGGAGAAAGGGAGGAATGCACTGAATATTGAGTTGATTTATAGCTTTAGAATATCTCATGATTAGACTTTGAAATTTTTACTTATGTCATGGTTTGATAAAACGAGTAAACTCTTCTGCACTAAGGTGAGGGCTACTATCAAGATAGAGGAATCAAAACTATTTGTAAAGGTATACAATGTGAATTATACATATTTTAAACCCACTCAAGAATCAAATATGTTAGTTCTATTGTACTTACAAGCCTGCTAATGCAAGGTAACTGACTAACCCATATAATCTTTCAATGAAATGAGGTTTGATAAGATATATAAGAGGAATGGTAAAGTGATTGCTTCACTATTTGAACAGAATGAGATTTGTACTTTGACCCGATAAGTTAAGCTTTCTGCTATGAAAGGTGTGAAGTACACTTATGTGATGCATTAAATGTTATTTTTATTTTATCTAATTGATTTTAATGTTATTTTTATCAATAATTTATGTTATATAATTTCAAAGTCATACCAAGGTAAATTTTTCAAAAAAAAGAAATCCAAACAATCTGACACTCATCTTCAAAGGTCAGAGGTCAAATATCCCATTATGTGCATGGGAAGAGTGTAAATAAAATGAAGCAATAATATGCATGTGCATATGATTAGTTTATTTATGGATCACCTGGGGTGGAACTGTAACAGATGTAGAGACCTGTGGTTGGCCTTGTTGTTGAAATCATTGCCTTTTGTTCTTAGTCCTCTGACCCTTTCTACTCAACTTACGAACAAGAATCACCTCAATGGTACCCAAAGCAAAAGATGTCGGGGAGCTGTTGGGTCAATAGTGGGTGAGCTCGTAGGAAGTACTATAACACTATTAGAATTTTTAGACAGTCCCTCTCCATATGAACAATAATTTGAAAAAATATGGAGGGAACACTAGAAAGTCTAATGAAAACAAACTATTGTTGTGGCACACGATATTTAGTGTTGACCTCATCTTGCACAAAGAGTGGTACTGACTTGTGCGGCAGCTGATGCAGGTGGATTTAGCATGTTAATTTTGTAAATATTTTTCATTATTAAAAAATACACACGGCATATACAATAGCAAATAAATAAATTAATCCCAACAAAATAACTTCAATTAAATTAGTTTTATCTTTTAAAAATCTTTAAACTATTAAATCCCCTTTAAAAATAACGCAAGTATACGTATCGCTTAAGTAATAAACGAATCTAATGGCGTCCTAGATATCGATCCTAGCATATGAATAAATCCTTAAGATTATAATGTAAAGTGCAATTTTAAAAATACAAAAAGTAAAGTGTGAAGTTTGAATACTTAGTAACAGGTGAATGTTAATTAAAATGCACTTGAAAGACAAAGTTAACTAATATAAATGCTAAACCTTCATGACTAAATTTACGAAAATTAAAACTAAGATGTTGTGACGGAAAGTTCAAATTGAAGAAAGCATCCTTCCCCTTTACAATGAGTATATGGATTGTGAAGAAATTAAAATCTTTTTAAAAAATATATATAAATTTTTTGTGCTAAATAGGAGAAATACTAATCTTTACCCTTATCTGAGTGTATAAAGAACATTCTGTTCGAGTGTTGGGTCCCTATTTCTGGGTTTGGGCTGGGAGGATCCCGGCTGCCACTCTAGAGCTCCCACTACTCCCTCCCCTGAGGGCTAGCAATGTCGCATAAGTTTCCAATCAACTGGACCAAATTAGGGATTTTAATCTATCAACTTAAAATCTCCAATTCTGCATCCAACAAAGTATATTTCTCTATTTATTTCCACCTAACTTCATGGATGAAATACTTTCCCATGAAATCAACTGTGATTTTCCCATGTTGTAGAAATCATTTGTAGAAAGGAACATATGTTTTTCAACACATTTTAACATTTCAATTGGCTAGATCAAAAAGTAAATAAAGATCGGAGTTCAAATCATCATAAATTATTGACATTTAAAACTATATAAAACAAAATCAATTCTTCACAAAACCATATCTCAAAGTATGGAGAAGGATAAAGAAGACTACTCAGAATTCATGAGAATGATACGATAAAACACGGATTTCATATATAAAAATAAGTTTACAAAATAAAAGAAATAAAGGACACAACTTATCTTACAATCCTTTCTAAGTAAACTCCTAGAAGTTCTCTCCAATCCTTTCTCTCTTTACAAGCACTCTCAATTTTCTCTTAGAAGTGAAATGAAGAAAAATCTCTCACCTTCTCTCTCCTCTTACAATTCTTGAAGAAAATCTCTAAGCCCTTGACTATCTCTCTCTCTAACTCTCTTTCTTGCCTTCACACCACACACACCTTTTTATCAAAGGCTGCCTCCCTCCAAAAATAATTCAAAATTCTCTCCAAAATTATGTTCAAAGTCAACATTTTTTAATTCAAAAGACATGTCCATTGATCCAAGTGACATATCCCTTCATAAAAGAACCTTCCAAAGTGTCTAGATGCATTGAATTACTCCAATGGGTGTTTAAAACAAATGTTCCATTGAAAACTTGCCCAAAATTTGTCCCGAGCAGCTTTAATCCTCAAAAAGTCATCTCTGGCTCATCTGGCGCATCATGCACCAACTCTCTGTTAAATGACGCATTTGACGTATCATGCCCCAATTTACTGAAGACCGCGCTATTTTAGGTTTTGGTGCATCTGACGCCAATCTGGTGCATCTGGCACTAATCTGGTGCATCTAGCGCCAATTCGGTGCATCTGGCACATCATGCGCCAAAATTTAAAACTTCGTTGTTTTGGCTCCAAATTTCATCTTTTTTGCTACTTTTTCTTCAAATGCCTAAAATTGATATACCTGCAACAAAAACATAAAAATACCATTCTATAAAGGGCAATCTCACAAAAAATAAGCATAAAATATATACTTAAAATAACATATTATTTTGGTGTATCAAAATCCCCCAAACTTAAATGTTACTTGTCCTCTAATGACACTTTTACTACATAAAAGCATATGACTTAGGATAGAGACTAACTTATAACTTCTATAATTTAGTTCAATAAATAAAATAGTGAAATTTAAGAAAAATCTTTAATAACTTAGATTCAAATTCTAAGTCTAAGAGTACTTAGTAGTCAATTTTAAGATTTTTGAATCTTTATTCATTTGAAGAAAAATTGTAATTTATCATATCAAGGACATGTAGAATATTCATATGAAAAAGAACTTCAGGAAAACTTTACTAATAATGCTACTAATAATCCAAAATAAATTTTAAAATGTAATAAAGGTTTTTCCTTAAGCTGATTTTTTAAAATGATTCAAGTTAAATCAATTTTTTTATTAGCCTTCTCCTCAAGCTTCTCCTCACTTTTCATTTCTTTTTTACTTTCTCTTTTTCTTTTCTTTTCTTCTTTTTCCTTTCATTTTTCCTTCAGGATCTTTTTAATCCTTACTTTTTTTTTCTTTCTTTTTTTTAAGTGAGGATTATTATATCTAGAAAACCTTTAATAGTTTTGAACTTTATTATCCTCTTCTTAAACTCAAAACTCATTACCTTTCTTCACTTTATAAATTCATATTAGTTTATGATTTTCATAAAGTCTCATTATTTTCTTCTTACATGAAACTAAAATTCTTAATACTTCAAAAATATAATTTCCTTTACTTTAAATAGAAAAACTTAGTCTTATCTTATCATACCAAATATCTTTAACTTTAGAATTGACCTTCATTATTAAAAATTTTTACCTAAATTAATTATAATATTCATAAACTTAAGTAAAATCATTTAATGTTTAATCTTATTATCCCAGGTCATGTTAAATTAATTTTTAAGAAAATGTTACTTAAGGACAGATAAAATTTAATTTACTTCTGACTTCTTTTAAAAAGAATCTCTCCCCCCCCCCCCCCAAACTTAAGTTCTGAAATATTTTAAAAATATTTTAGCACAAAATTTAGTTGGTGAAAGAAAACAGAAAATGCATTAAAATAAAAACTAACATGTAGAGGATTTCTGATTATGAAACTAAACTTTGGTATACTGCAGGTACTAACTTTAAAAATACATACAGACTTTAAAACACTAAATAAAACATAATATATTCTAAGAATTTGCTGAGAAATAAAAACAAAAACAAAAATTGAAAATACTAAAAATGCAGGAAAAGTAAATATCTACAACTCTTATTACAATTTTAAATCCACAACATAAAATAAAGTTTTTACTACTACAGTTTCAATTGCCTACCAAATAACATCCAAACAACACATCCAAACAACATACAAACAAACAAACAAACAAACAACGAAACAAATAAACTAACTCTAGAAAATATCAATCTTCATCGCCTTTCTCATCTTCTTCTTCTTCATCAGCATGAATAGGAGCATAAGGAGTAAAGTTGGGGCACGTAGGAAATTCCACATTGTATTCACCACTAAGATATCTCACCATAGCATCCTCAAAAGCTATATCATGTTGAACTCTCCTCTGCTGATACTCATCATTATAAGCATTTTTTTGCTCCAATCTTTCCAATCTGATTCTGAATATTTACTATGTCCAATTGTTAAATCATGAGTTGGTCCATAATGTTTTCTAGTGATGCAGGGCGAGAAGTAGATGCCCCTATAGATGATGTAGAGGGTCTATCGTTTCTTCCACCCTTAGATTCAGCAAATGATTCAACTATCTGAATCATATGCTTCTCAATAAGATTTTGTGGTTGTAACCTTTCCTCATTTCTATGGGACTCTACTCCTGATTGCTCACAGAGTTAAAAAAAGGGCAGGGTAACCCAAACCACTAGCTATAAAGCCCTTAGTTATGCTCCATACATGATGAACTATAAGAGTACCAACATCTATTGTTTTCATGTTCTGAATGCAATAGTTAAATATAGCTCTATCCTTCGTTACATCGGTCAGATGATTTGTTGGTAGTAATTTAGTAGAAATGAAGTGGTGCCATACCTTTGACTGACTGCTCAACATGAAAGCGGCAACATGAAGTTAACTATCTTATTATTCTTATTATGTTTAATCCTTCATTTTCCTCTTCCATCAGTCAAAAAAGCAATCACTTCATCCAACAATGAATCAGTCATCACACATGCAGCATATTCATCAAAAAATACATCCTCAGCCCATAAAAGCATTGATCTTTTTTACAGTAAATTCAACTTGCTTACCTCTCACAAGGATGTGATCATCATCAGTGAATCTCAAGTTGGCATAAAATTCCCGAATCATTGGCACAATCGCTACTGCAGTGAAGTAGAACAACCGTTCCCAATTTCTAGCAAGGATCAACCTCCCAATCTCACCACCCGGGTTAGCAAATGTCTGTTCCTTGCTCAATCTTCTCGACTCTATTTGAGTGTTATAACTGTGTTGGGCCTTCAAATTAACAAATCTTCATGCATCAAAATCCTCTGACCTTCCTCTCTTCACTCATTGAGCCATTTGAAATTCTACCAAAATCAAAAAAAAAATTAAATAAATTATAAAATCAAAAATCTAACTCCCGAAATAAGATTATTTGGTAAGAAACTTTTCACCATGAGTTTTCTTCAAGCTTTTTCATCAAAAATCCCAACTTTCGGATTTTCCATAATGCAGGAAAAATCCATGGTAAAAAACAAAAATTTCTAAGTTAAAGTGAAGCTCTAAACAAGAGAAGATGAAATCTACGATTTTTAGCCTCTGCAATCTTCTCTATCACGCTCAATGTGAAGCCCTAAGTCAAGGTTTAGAGGTAGGAGACGACCTAAGCAGTAAAAATGGAGTTTTACTATACAATTTGGCGATTTTTAAGGCAATCTAGTGTTTTCGGGAATTTGGCGCATCATGCTCCAACTTTTTGTAAACCGGCGCAACATGCGCCAACGTCTTAATTTTTCTAGATTTCATTTTCTGTGAAAATCTGCTCCATACCGCTTTACGTCTACCTTTAATTAACTCAAATGAACCTTCATTGGCATAATTAAACATTACTCTAACATCAATTTTTCACAAATAACACAAAACTCACTTTTATATATAAAATTTGCGCTATTATAAACTAATGTTTTTCAAGCCAACAAACATCTATTTCAGTGTTTAAAGCAAACCAAAACATCCTAACACTGAAATCTAAATATCAAGTATTGTTGGCTACACCTCAAGCCATACATCTATCCCGAAAGATAAACACAAGACTTGAGGGTGAGGCTCGATCAATTAAACTAAGAAATATATGACATCCGTTTGGTCTGGAAAACCATTTTTATTTGTAAGATGACAATTTTTCTTTAATATAAGGAATTAAATAGCGTTTATATTAAGCTGGGTTCGGAAAAGATTCCTATAAGGGCAAGCCCCTATAATTAATTACATCTTAGATAACTGAAGTCAACTAAGATAACTCTCGATAAAAATAAGGGGATATTTTCTTCAAGAATTCAAAGGGATAGGACTTAAGGATAGGACTTTTCAACGATATCGGATAAAGAGGTGTAAAAGGGGAATTGTTCAAATTTGGAAAAAATTTGGAACATATTATGGAATCCAAAGGAAGAAGACCAAAGGAAGAAGACCTAGGGGATGTCATAGATCCGAAGGAGAACCTCGGTGACTTCCTAAGCTACCCTGTGGTTTGGCTTCAGTTTTGGAGGAGAAATATTTAAATGTTTCATCCTGCCAATTTTATTAATTTAGGGCTTACATTTCACACAAATAGCCTAAAAGATGTGAGGATTTAGGTTGTGACAAACGACAACTTCAGAATCCTAAGGCAAGTTAAGAAAAGGGGGAAGTTATCACCGTCATAAAACTTTGATTTAAATGATAAGTATCCTTATCAATAGATCATTCATCACCAATAATGGGCCAGAAGTAAGTGAATTATCATCTTCCTAGTTTAAACCCATCACTTTAGGAACATTTGATCTTAATTGACTTCCAAGTCATAATGAATAGGGAAATTATGATTTCGTTGATATTGTGAAAAGGTGGCAAGTGAGTTTCTACCTTTAACCCATTACATTTCAATAATCCAATGCATTCATTACGGATCAAAATTACCCATCCCCAACGGTTAATCTTAAATTTTGATTAAGGCACCAAAATCTAAAATTACCACTTTGCCCTTTGGGCTTGTCATCTTATAATTCTTCCGGCAAAGTTCAAATGGCCTTGAAAATCCTTGAGCATTCCATCCATGGATTAATTAAACTATTAAGGAGGAAAGTATGATTTTTCAAATTTTGATTTAATTTAAAATAATTATTTTAACTCAAAAATAGGATTTTTCAACGTTAATTTATTTATTTATTTAAAATGTAGTTTTAATTTATGGGAAAATTATTGGAGGTTTTCTGAGGTCAGAAAAATACTTAGATAAAAATTTCATCATTTTTTTTAATAAAATGGTAATTATTATAATTATTTAAAGGTCATTTTTAATGATTATTTAAATACAAAAATATGTTTGAATCTTCAAAAATCACTTTTAAATTTTTATTAAACCCTCATAAGTCTAAGAAACTTAGAGGAACAAATTTTTTATATTTTTATAATTTATTTTGAATTTATTGTAATTATTTTAATGGAAAATAAAGAAAAATGCATTTTAGATCTTTAGAAATTTATTTCTAACTTAGAAAAATCAAGAAAAATATTTTAAGGTTTCCTAAGTGATCAGGGAACAATTGTACACATTTTGAACTATTTTTTAATTTTTAAAAATTTTATTTATTTTAATTATTTTTAATTCAAAATATACTTTAAGAAAAAATTTTTTCACAAAAATAGATCACAAAAATAGACTTTATTTTTATTAAATGCCCCTGATCATAAGGAACTCAGAAAACTATTTTTCATAATTTTTCTAAGCTTATTTAATCTAATATAATTTATTTTGTGCAAAAATACCACTTTTACTTACAAAATTTACTTTAATGGCTAAATCAACTTAAATAAATTTGAAATTTTTACAGTGAGTTGAAATAATTTTTCTGAACAATGTGGAATTGATTTTTGTCAAATTTTGATTTATATTTAATTTAAATAAATTAAAACAAAGTAAAAGTATTTAATCAATAACAGAAATATACAAAATTATTCAAATCAACACAAAATTTTTCCTAAGCTCCTTTAAGCTCAAGAAACCTAACAAAATTGATCCCATAATTTTCTGAGGAATATTTTAATTTATATGATTAAATAAAGCCAAAATAGTCACTTAGTCTTGAAAATTAGGGTTAGAAGCACAGAGGTGCTCTCTGACCTTGGAAAAATTAGAGAAGGTGCTCTCTATCATGAGGAAACAACCCTAAAAATTTCAAGCCATGGTGATTAGTATTTAATCATAATTGATTAAACTACCTCAAATAGTATTTAATTAATTAAAAATCATACACTTGGCAAATAATTTTTATTTTTAGTTCACATTATTCTCTTCTGTTCACTGAGCAAGGGGATATTTTTCCTTTATTTTTATGATTTTTTTATGCAAAATTATGATTTTTCAAAGATCAGTTATTTATTTAAATCAAGAAAATCCTAATTTTCTATTCATCTCAAACACGCGCCGCGTCATCCTCGTCCTCTCCCAAAAGCCATGCATCGCCTCTTAGTTCGGCACCGCCATCTGACTCACCAGCCACGCGTCTCGTTCTTCACACACAAAGACCTTGTCCGGCTCGATCTCGTCCATCTGTTCAATACACGCGCGATCAGACGACTCTCAATCATAATCCCCAAGTGACATAACCCATGAGTCATTCACACTAAAACTTTAAGATCTTTATCTAGACTCAACCAAATCACATGGGATTTGTTCCTACACCATCATCTACTCAAGGAGAACACATCCATAAGATTATAATGCCATGAAATCAAACTTTTCTTCATAAAGGACCAAACCGAGCTCAAATTTAGGGTTAATGGTCTATACCTTTGTCTGAGAGGGCAGACCTTAATCAGATGCTTGTAGAAGCTTCAGTAGAGTCCAACAAACCTCCTAGATGTGTTGATTTCCTCTGGTGTAAGCTCTAAGTAGAAGTTCACTGAAATTTCATTGAAATGGGGTGCAGCCTTGGTCTAAGAGTGGCTTGGAGAGCACAACAGACTTCCTCTCTTGCTCTGGGGAAGCTCAAGGGCAGTTCAATTTGGAGTTTGGGGGAGTTTTTGAGGATGGCCAAAATTTATCCTGATTTTGAGCTAAAAATTGAGCTTAGGTGATGTAGGATATGGCCTAGAGATGGTTGTAATGAGCTTAGGGAGCCTTGGAGGGGTTCTGGGAGCAATTTGACAGAGTTTCCCCAAGGAAATTGAATTGCCTTTTTTTTTTTTGCCATGGAGGGGTTTAAATAGAATTGCCTAGGGTGGAGCTCAGGGCTGCAATTTGGGTGCAATGTGGAGCTAAGGTGGAGAGCTTCAAAGTGCTAAGAGCCAATCAGAACTGGGCAACTTGGATGGGTGCTTTGGGTTTTGATTTAAGGGGGGTGGCTCTTGGTTTTAGGGTTTTCTGGCCACTAGGCCGGCCGACAGGGCCAGAAGTGGTGGCCAGAGGAGTTAGGTGAGCCAAGGGGAAGGTTAATTATGATTAACACTTAATGATTTGGCATGATGGTGGAGATATTTTGGCTTAGGCCCAAAAAAGGTTAAAATCCCCTAAATCAAGGGACCATTGGTCCATGACTTATCTAGGGTTGGCTAGGTGAGTTTAGCCTGCTCACTAGAGTCCAAATGGTGGCTGTGGTGATATTAATTTGGTGACTTTGGCATGGCTAAGTCAATTTTGGTGAAGAGGTTCTTGGTGAAGATTTGGTGAAGAGGTTCAATTTGGGTCAAAATGGCTAAAAGTTGGGTTTGGGTTAGGCTAGACATGACATCGAGCCCAGTTTATTGATCAATTTGGTGTATATGATTGTCACAAAAAATTTAGAAAATATTTAGAGTGATTTTGAGTTGATTTGGTGGGTCAATTTGAAGGAATTTGGACATTTGATGAATTTGGGTATGTTGGGCTAGAATTGGGCTTAGGTTGAGCTAGGGTTGGGTTAAGTCCAAATTTATGGCTCAAAATGGTCTAGGGGAATGTCATGATGGTCTAGGGGAATGATGGTCTAGGGGAATGTCATGAAGAATTCTCAACATCAATTGGGTGTCAATTTTGGGGTTTGGGCATTCAATTTAGTGAAATTTGGGCACATGATCAAATTGGGGAAAATTTGGGGATTTTGGTCCAAGTTGATTTTAGGTGAAATTGAAACTTGACCAAGGCCAATTAAAGTTCAATTTGAAGTGTGGGAATATTTCAAATATTTTATAATGCACAAATGGGGGCAATTGGAAAGATTTGGGGGTTCAATTGAATGGGATTTTGATTTTAGGCCAAATTGGGCCTTTTTGATTCAGGTTGAAATTTGACTCAAATGTGGGTCAATTGGACTTGTATTGGGTTTGAATTGAGTTTTTTCATGATGAATTTCAGTTTATAATTGAAATTGGGGGAGATTGGGGTTAAATTAATGGACATTTGGGGTGAATTTGGGGAGATTGGGGTTAAATTAATGGACATTTGGGGTGAATTTGGGAAAATTGGACCCTTAAGGCAATTTGGGGCTTTCGGTCAAAATGGTCAAATTGGTCAAATTGGGCTCAATGGGAAGTTCCAAATTAGTTTTGGGGACTTTTGAGATGATTTTGGAGGTTTTGAGAAAGTTTACGGTACCAAGGGTATTTTTGTAATTTTGGCAAATTTAGGGGTATTTTGGTAATTTCGGGTGGTTTTGGGCAATTTGAGTATTTTGGAAAGGTCTGAAATGATTTTTGGATAAATTTGGGTATTTTGGGTGAAATTGGGAATTTTGGCCAAACTTAAAGTTTGGGGGTATTTGGGTAATTTAGGAGGCAAAAATGTTAAGTTGGATATTTTGGTAAAATTGAGGCGTAAACCACCCTATGTGAGCCATAGACCAACGAAATCCCTATTTGAGTCCTCTATGTACTGGTCTTAGCTAAACCCTAGCCTAGGGCTAGTGGGTCTAGGGCATCTACATGAGTCTCCCAAACGATCAAAAGGGATCAAAGTCGACAAAGTTTGGGTTTAAGGTTGAGTGAAAGTGAGTGCAAGTAAGGTTATGCAAGTGTGTGAACCAGCAAGACCACTCCACCAGAGGGTTGGCTCTAAGGCCAAGCAGTCCTATGGGGACTCACCTTGAGCTCTCTCATATTGACCTACCTACTAAGTACTAGAGATTATGACCAATATGTGGAACTTCTAGTTGAGAAAAGAATGGTTCAGAATTTCTAATGGTGATGGTTCATTTTCTAGTCTTCTAGGAGTAGTCAACAGAAAAGTCATATGGCTAGACCCTAGGCTACTATAGAGGAAAGACTAGACCTCAACCAAAAGTGAGGTTAACAGATATCAAACACAAACATTGACATAGTTCAACAACAAAAGTAAATTCAATCCAACACAACAAACAACTAAAACAAGTAGTACTAAATAAAATGTTCCGTGCATAGATTAAGTTCAA
The DNA here is from genome assembly GCF_001263595.1 of Phalaenopsis equestris. Taxonomy (NCBI): domain Eukaryota; kingdom Viridiplantae; phylum Streptophyta; class Magnoliopsida; order Asparagales; family Orchidaceae; genus Phalaenopsis; species Phalaenopsis equestris. The sequence continues at coordinate 38,972,272 of NW_018164444.1, read as the reverse complement.
ACATCTTCTTCACTCTCGTCCTCCTAGATATCTCCCATAGATTGGTAGTGCACATAAATATTTCATAAAACTTAAAGAAAAGATAAAAATGATTTAATTAAGGTTAGCAGCTAGGAAGTCTTGGATAGCATTAAACGTCACATTAAACGTCGACCATCTGATGATCCGATTATGAGAGTAGATGTTTTAGATTCGACTTGTGTTAAGAAAGGCAGAGGTAGACCTAGGAAGACTTGGGCTTATTGTATAAAAAATGATCTTAATTTTAGAAATAAATGAAAATATGACACTAAATAGGATGCAATGGAGAAAAACGATTCATGTAGCCGACCCCATGTAGTGGGATTAAGGCTTTGTTGTTGTTGTTGTTGTAAGGACAACAGTTACAGAACATGATAACCTAAATAGATTTTATAGCTTGGCATTCACTAAATAAAAAAACAAAATATATATATAAACATGAAATCAATAGAATAAAAAAGTGCCAAAAATTATTAACACATCTTAGAACTAAAATCATGTAGTGACCCCTAAATTAGCTAACAAAGCTAAAAATAATGATAATAAATGCAAAAAATCTCACATCATTAACAAAAGAAAATTGTTTACAGTTTACAATGAGAAGTAAAAATAGAAAAAAAAAATAATATTAGTCCTCTTTCAATTGAGAATTTAGCATAAAGGTAAACACACCAACACGTTTGACAAGATGAAACCAAACCTTAAAAGCCTTTTAATGTGAATTTTCCGAAGAGGCAAATGGTATACTATAGTATTAGTTGTGATTATTTATGGTTTGCAACTTATTGCAGCTCGCCAATTGGTGCCTCATTAAGCCACAAGGAATGGATGAAGTCATACAAATTCCCACTAACACTCACCTGTTAAAGAGTACAAGAAAGCAACACATTAATGAAATATCAAGACAATTTTAAGGGATTCTGACAGCTGAATCAAAATAAAATTTTTTTAAGAAAAAAGAGAAAAACCTTGTATGGCGTAGGGTTTAATCTTCTCATGTGATCTGGCCGCATTTGATCGAGGTGTTGCATGCAGCGATCTCTCATGGTCTTCAGAGAAGGTAACTCCTCTCGTTTGTTACCTCATAAAATTTCAATTCAATATCAGCATAAAAAAGAAAGAAAACTTTCACAATTGCATTATTGACACTGACAATTGACAAAATATGATTGGCAACTTGTTCCACCATTGATGAATTTTAATTGTTTGGAAAATCATAAAAATAGAAAAGCTATAATATGAAATCCAATTAGCCAAAAGGAATACCAATTGTAGATGTTTATAACAAAGAATTCAATTTCAGTTTTCATACATAAAATATGGGTCATCTAAACCATGAGTTTTAGTTAAATTATTTCTGAACTTGAAGATTTTTAGTTATATGTTTGAAAAGACTGAAAGATACATGACCATACGAAAACCAATTAGGATTTGATAATGGTCTCCAATCAATCATCATATTAAAATTTCATATCTAAAAAAACACAGATTATGGAGTTACAAACTTCAAAAAATAATTTTGGAGAATTTGAACCCTCATTTTGGTATGCTTAATGTCAAAACAACTGGTTTGCATTGATAACTTTATCAACAACTAGAATACTTGGATCCAAGTCTTCGATTGAGCCAACAAGTGGTACTCAAATGAATAATAAAAATCATTTAGAATTTATTCAAAGAGGCAAATGGTATAATTATTGTGTGTTTATAATTAAAACGATAGGCTCGTAGAGACCATTCGTTTAATAACAAAATTATCCAAATCAGAGTACAGGTGACCCCAAAATGTAAGCTAAAATATAATTGAAAAAGTTATAAAAATTTTTTGCAGGGTCAAATGAATTTCAACTTTTTTTGTCCTTATACTTAAAATAGCTATCTCTTGAAAATAATTCCAAATAGTTTAAAATTGTGCAAATTCAAATTTGTTTGGCCACCAAAATAACAAAAAATTGCTTAATTTTTCAAAGGCAGGCCCCATAACCATTATTAGTTATCCTCTAATATCAGCAACAAAATATTGTCACCTCCCCTTATTGGTTGCCACCCTATCTAACTAACCCATCACTAATTTCAAAAAGCTATTGCAATGAGCAATTTCCTTGAGCCAGTATATCATGAGAAAATTGTATCAATCGTGTGTACTTCAATAAGAAAGAATTATGGCTTGATTGAAACCGACCCAATCGCATGTACTTCGACAAGAAAGATCTAAGGTTTGTTTGGGATCAATTCTATTCTCTGTTTTTTTTTCCCCTAAAAACAATATTTCTTTAGTGTATTTTTATATGTTTTTATTTGTTGTTTCTAAAATTAAAATAATATGCTGTTGAAAACACTCAAAACATTGTTTTGTGTATTTTATAAAAAACAACAATACTTTCATCAAATAGCCAAATATGATTTGTTTCAAAGGAAAAAAATAATCAAAATAAAATAAAAGTATAAAATAGAAAATAGAAAATAGAAGTGATCCCAAGCATATCCTTAGCTTTCAAACTTGCCAAAACTTTTGTAAACTCTATAGGCAACAAGATAGTGAACCATTTGCTGCATTGGATTGCTCTTGGAAAAATGAATGTTACATCCCACAAAATGGTTTTAATTATCAATTTTTAAGGGTTTGGAACTTTCAAAATTACTCCAATCGTATGAACTACTATAGGGTTATTTTTCTTTTGTTATGTTGAATAATTTCATAGAAAAATCATCACATATTGTCTTTATTTTCATGCAACAACAAAACCAAATCGAATAGTTTCTTAGTATTATGCCATATTCTCAAAAAATTCAGGCATCATAATTTAATCTGATAATTTTATTGGACTTGTGCATCAAGAGCATCAAAACAATAGCCTTCGCTCAGCTATTGATAGAGTTTGCAGGTCAACAACTTGGGTTATCATGATGCTAAAATCATTAAATAAATTAATAAATAAGAGGCCAATTGGGATCATGTTTGATTTGTTATTTTTGTTTATTTTTATTTATCACTATTATTATTATTTTTATAGATGTTTTGATTTAAAACAAAACACGTTGGAATTATATAACAGGTTTAAAAAATTTTCAAAATACTCAAAACAATATTTAAATGTTTCAAGTTTTTTTATAATAAGCTAATTTGCTTTTAAAAGCAAAAAATTGAAACATGCAAAAAAAATATACTAAGCAAACCTATTTTTTAAAATAAAAGAAAAAATAAAAATAAAAAAAACAAAAAATAAAACTGATCCAAAACAAGCCCCAAGTAAGCCTACTTGATAAGAAAATTAAAGCAAAAGTATTATTATCAATTCAAACTAAATATACTTAGTAAAAATTTTGTTAGTCTTAGAGACGATTGTGAGGATGAATCATTCAATCCAGTGTATGGTGTAAAACGCCTTGAATTTATAATAACATGTAATATTTATATTAATTATGTAATTTCTAAATTATATGTTTATATAATGATGGGCGGGTTAGGGCATGATTAAAGAGCAATAAGATAAGTAGGTCTCTAATGAAAAGAGCTATAGAAGCTATTGTAACTTCAATTTTATTAAACCATGAAACAGAGGATACATAAAGTAAGTATTCGATTGAGCTTTTCTGCAATTGGTGACATATAGGAGCAGGAAGAATGTTGCTGCAGTGGTGGAGGTAGTCCCATGTGTGATCGTGGTTGGCAGGAGAAAGTGGAGAGTAAATCAATTGAGGTGGAGTGTAGTAGTTTGTTATCCCCCCTCAAGCTTATAGTCCGGTAGAGTGATGGTAAGCTTGTGCAAGAGGCTTTGAAATTGAGCTGCAGTTTGACTCTTTGTGAAGATTTCAGCCACCTGATCTGTTGAGCTGATATGTAGTATTTGAATATCACCCGATTGTACGTGATTGCAAATGAAGTTGTAGTCGATTTCAACATGTTTTGTGGGAGCATGGAAGATGGGATTAAGTGCTATGGCGATGGCAGATGTGTTGTCACAGTGTAATGGGTTTTGATTGGGAGTGAAGATGTTGAATTCTTGAAGTAATCATCAAAGCCAAATAACATCAGTGGTGGCAATAGCTAGCACACGGTACTCAACTTCAGTGGAGGAGCAAGAAAATTTTTTTTTTTTTTTTTTTTTTTTTGCTCTGAACTGTCCATGATATGAGTTTGTTGCTGAGGAAACTGCTAAATCCAGTGATCGATCGTTCGGTCTTGAGAGTTGCCAACCCAGTCGGAATCGGAGTAAGCTTGTAATTGAAAGTTGTTGTCGGTGATTGGAAGTCTGACTATGATGGTGCCTTTGAGGTAGCGTAAGATACTCATAATGATTTGAAAATGATAAAGTAAAGGATGAAGCATATGCCGAAATATGTAGATTACGACGAAGGCTATGTTGGGTTTAGTGATGGTAAGAAATGGAAGGGAGCCAGCAAGTTGCCGATATAGAGTGATATTCAAAAACACTGGAAGAAAATTTTGGTCATGATTGAGCTTGTAGGGAATGTGAGATGATTGAGCTTGTAGGGAATGTGAGTGACGATAGGTTTGCACATAGTTAGGCCAAGTAGCTGTAGGAGAGAATGATTGTAGGAGGATTGTGTGAGATGATAACCATGTGACGTGTGGCGTGTTGATGCCAGAGAAGGGATTAATCAGTCCCAATTCTTTAAGTTGGAATTTAAATTGGAGAATGTGCGTGACGTTTGTAATGGCTTGTAGATCAATTTCGATGATGAGAATGTAATATACGTACACAAGAAAAAAAATGGTGAGCTGATTTTGATGATAGATGAGTAGGGAATGGTCGGCGGTGCTTAGTTTAAACCCATTAGATTGGAGGTGGTGAATTAGAGTTTGATACCATTGTCGTGGTGCTTGTTTTAGGCCATAGAGAGCCTTTTTGAGTAAGCATACCTTGGTTGGATGTTGAGTGGCTTGGAAGCTTGAGGTTGATACATGTAGATAAGTTCATCCAATGAGCCATGAAGGAAAATGTTGGAGACGTCGAGTTGCTGAAGTAGCCACTTACATTGGAGAGCACAGGATAGAAAAATCTGAATTGTAGGTGGCTTGCAAAAGGGCTAATGTTTCTTTATATTGGACAATTGTTTGAACCCTTGCGTAACATGAGACTCCTTGTGTTTAGCTACGCTACCATTAGGTTTCCTTTTGGTGCAATAAGTCCATTTGCCGCTTATTATGTTTTGGTGAGGAGGTGTCTCAACAAGAGTTCATGTTCCTGCTTCTGTAATGCTTCAAACAACTACAACTACAAGGTTGGTGCTAATGTCATCAATAACATTTCATGCGAAAAACAGAGCCCCACTATTCACTTAGCAGTTTCAATCATCCTCCCCGAACGACGATCCTAAAAGACACAAAATAAGGGAAAAATGAGCTACACCATCAAGATTACATGCTAACTTTCTGACTGACAAAAGATTGCACTTAAGCAAATGAACGTGTAAAACGGATTTCATGAAGAGTGTACCTTTTGCATTAGCTAACAAAAAAAAGTAAAAAAAAAGTACAAAAAGCAGGTCCTCAGACCTATGCAAAAGAGGTTCTATCATCGCCGAGTATGACAAAAAGCTCCAACGATTCAGAGACCATATCAAAAGGAAAACTATGCAAAAGAGACCTTAGGGCACAAAAATTGGCAGCTCGATTTGAGTTTCTGGGAAATGAAAAAATGCTTGTCAAAAAGAAGTTAGAAAAGAAAACGCCTGAAGTTGATCCGAACAGATCCTCCAGCTTCTTTGCTCCATCATCTGTTGCATGAACTTGATAATATTAACATTATCCCGTTCAAAGATTATCCCTATAGTCTCAAACATCAACGGTTGAAGCAAGTGTTTGACCATCAAAATGGCCTCAAATTTCACCCATCCGAACTCACCCGCCCATTTCATCCAGCAAAATGGCTCTTGCACCGGCCAATTTATTTTGTAAAAAAGCCCCATCAACAATTACCTTGAACCAACCTGGTGGGGACAACAAGAAAAAGTTGTAAAAGCCGTCGAGACTGGCTAGTGCCTCAAGATGGAAAAGAGTGAGTGTTGGTGAGAACCTCAATAACGGTAGCTTACATAAGGTTTGGCGTAGCATAAGAACGCCCAATGTTTCTTT
>NW_018164444.1:38951155-38966141 GCF_001263595.1 Phalaenopsis equestris | reverse complement strand
CATCCCTGCCCCTCCAACATTGATGGACAATGTAAAAAAAAATCTGGGCCATCAGGATGTGGACCATGTGGATTAATGAAAGGTGTTGAATAACTTCACGAAATGAGTTGAAAACAAGTATTTAAGACCCCCATTTCCTCAACATCTGCATGGTCCTCGGAGGGATTTGACAATTGACCGTAACATGGTCCCTATGCTCCTCCATCAAGCAGCCCCAAGGGCATTGCCGATCTACCTCTAGCCCAAGAGAGACCAGCCAACTACACGTGGGTATAGCATCAAAAATAAGATGCCACCAAAAGATTTTTTCATGAGGATGAAAGACCAATTTAATAACCCATCGAAAATCTACTGCATGGCCAGTGAACCAAGCCGCATAAGCTAGAGACGTGACTATGCATCCAAAAAAAGGCGAGAGAAGTTTCGGGCAATCATTGATTCCAAAGTCATCCCGACTACTAGTAAAACTAACCATTTAACCACAATGGAATTAAAGGAGCCCTCTGCAGTTTTAATCGTATCTCGTCTCGATCAAGGAGAATATGTTGGGGAAAAATGGGAACGCCCTATCATGTGGTCCGTGACGCCTAAATTGATAATCCAGGGACCTAAAAAAGCAAAACTAGCGAGAACCATAGAGAAGTTACCTTGACAGACAAGAGAGGTTAACAGGCTAGAGAAAAATTGACTAAAACCAAGCAGCTTAATGAAATGTTCCACCTGACTCTTAATAGAGTATGACGAGTCAAGAATGGTCCCAATAGCAACCGACTGAACTGTTATGGATCCATAGGTCGTAGCGAGACCTTTAGCAGTGGAAGATTTGGAAGAAAACTTATTCTCCAGTTTCTCGTGGAGTTTCTAACACTTGTCATGAGTATGGTGGGGTTTGTGGAAAAAATCACATGTGGAGTAATTAGCAGGAAACAACATGACAGAGTATGGAGTACTATTGGAGACCAAGGCTGACAACTCGGATGAAGTATTTGAGTAGCCGAGCATGACAATTCTCCAGCTTTCTTCGCGAAGGATCTTGGTGAATGCTTCCCGGATTGAAGGAAGAGGGTAACAACCAAGTATAAGGCCGCAAACTTCATCTAAATCCTTTTTCAGGCCAGCCAGAAATTGAAACACATGATCGTTTTTCAAAATCTTATGAAAGAAAAGATTCTATGGGAGAGTCCCAAGTGTAGTCGTAGTAGATGTCACATTCCATCTATAAAGCAACTAAGTTGTTGTTTTAATGGGTCACTGCTTCGATCCGTGTTTAGCATTGCGGACCTTATTAGAAAGGTCATAGAATTATTCAGAATTACATCAGTTCGAGCAGGTATCGCAAACGACAGTCCAAGGGTGCTTGCAGATGGAAGAAACAGGTAAGAATGGCCAATAGAAGTCTCCATGGAATTGATTAGTCATGACATAATCATGGAGATCTCCACTTCTGGCGCGACATTTACTGGGTCACTATTCGGAGGATCTCGAATTATACCCGCGAGGTGGCCGGATTAAACCCAACTTTTGACAAACAACTAACAACTTGAGACTGCTAGGGGAAATTGGAACCGTTGAGTTTATGAGTGGTAACTAGGATATTTATATGGTGTCCAGGTCCTTTGGTCTGCAGAAGGATTGAGGAAGATGACAAAACTTTGGTGGAATCAAGAACAACATTGGAAGGAAGCTCGGAGGTGGAGGAATCAACCATGGCTCCATTGAGGAATCAACCATGGCTCCAATGGAGCCAAAGGAGAGGACTGGCTGCTGAGGCACGGAAAGAGTCGACCCCTACATCTGACAACCTTTTGGGAAGATTTTTTTATTGTATATGGAGTTCCAGCTAGTGGAGAGACTGTAGCAAGGAATTCCGATTGCAAGGAGTGCTAACCTTGGAGAAAAAATAAAAGAAAGATTTCTGCTACAGGAAGAACCCACGAAGAAGGCTGCAATGAGAATAGGGGGCCACAAGAAGGAGTTCGGCTAGGTAGGTGGAGGTCCAGCGGCTTGGGTAAGATCTCTTGCTCTGATATGATGCATGTTTGAGGAATTGAGTAAAAAGTTTTATTGATACGAAATGTTGGCTTAAATACAACTTACTAGAATCCTAAACATAAGAAAAAAATTAACTACTAGAATCATAAACATAGGAAAGAAATAACACCCATCTCTCCAAGAAAATCAAAATCAAATCAAATAAACTAAAAACAAAAATTCCTATATCTAGCCAAAAATAAAAGGAAATACATAAATAGAAAAGAAAAGGACACAAACAAAATCCTAATATAATTTCGAACATAATTTTAGTAGGTATGTCTTACATTTAGCATTATGTTTGGCTTATAAAAATTAAATAAGGATGATTTTAATTTAAGGATGATGACCTTGTTCACTTAAACCATTAAAGTGGGTGATTACATTTTGAATTAAAGGTATTACTTTTTTCTTTCTAGATCATAATATTCTTTTAATAAGCGAGATATGAGCTACACCTTACATGTTCCAACGAGGAATGTATCGGACAATAATGGGTTTGATTTAAGAATGTTATTGTCATTAAGGCTCTCAAACTATAACATATATGGTTGTTTACCTAGTAATTCCATGATGATGATATTCAAATAATATGGTCAAGAATGACTCAATTGTTATGACAAATGCTATGATTACTCCATAGTCTTCCATAATATACCGATTGTCATATCTAAACCTTCGTGATTATTGACTTATAATAATAAAACTATGTTACATAGGTTAGGCTTCGTTGGTTTTTCTCTTTTCATATTTTTCATGTAAAAAAAAATTATATCTCCTACTTGTTGCTTTGAACTTATGTGTGTAAAATCTATATACAATCCTAAAACATTAATTTTACTTCTACCACCACGAATACTTCAGGATGCATCCAAGTATGGACCACATGCAGTGTAAGCCTAGACCAACGCAGTCTTCTTCTGAAATCGGCAATGAATTAAGTAGATTTCCGAAAATAAACTTCAGCGAGCCAACCAAAAAGAGATATCTCATTCAGTGATGGCTTTCAAGAGATTTAGTACTACTGCCACATGCATGCTTTGCAAAGGTAGCAAGAAATTCAGGGAACAGATTTAGATGGTAAACTCTGTATTAGAACTCAATCGAGTTTCTTCTAGTTTACTAAAAACATATCAACTAGTGATTATCGCTCATTTCTACAAGACAAAAAGAAATCATTTTTGCTGCACTACTTAATTATTGATTATGTTTGCCATAACTTCTTGCTCTAATATGATCAGAATATCAAACAAAGGAAACTGCAGCAGTGATAAAAAAATGCATAAGTTCATTAATTATTCTGCCTAGCCTATCCGAAACTCTAGTTCATGCTCAGACATCTGCTTTTGAGGCAGGAAAGACTACTATGGAAATAATTAGAGAAGGACAAGAGCATAGTATCCATACCTGAACCACCAGGCCAATAACACTTCAAGAGCTCCTCCACACGATGTGGAACAACATAAGCCCTCTTTGATTCACTAAAAGGATGTCGGCATAGGATCCTTTCCCCTTTCTGTTTTAGGGGAAGAAAGCAATATTTTCTTTAAGTTTGCTAAATAAAGTTCAATTTTATCAATGGTCAAACTCAAATGGAGAAGACCATCCTTAAAAAATATGTATATCTTGCTTTCCTTCCTAGAAACTCGCAATACTAAAAATAAATTTTGATGCTGAAAAACAGCAATATTTTCAGACATGCTTAATTTGTCTACTAGTCTACCATGTGAAACCATGTGGCATGAAAATAAACTAATTCCAAAGTGCATGATATTGTATTAGACGAAGTTACTTTAGGAGGCTCTTCATTTTCCCCGGTCATTAAATCCAGCAGTGCATAGCCTTCTCTTCCATATAACCTATAACATCTTTTTTTGCAAGGAATCGTGACCTGTGTAAAGAAAAACAGTCAAATTTGATAAAGCAAAGAAGCGATATGGTTAAGAAACAAACCTTGGAGACATCTTCAGAAAGTTTGATACGTGGTTGGCCATTTATCTCAACTAACTTGAATACGCAGCCAAGTGCTGCTTGAGAATAACAAGTCACTAGATAGGTTCCAATGCCAAAGGCATCTACTTCATGACCCTGAACAGAAAATCAAACATTTGATCTTATTTCATCCTTGAAGAGAGATGTGATTACTTATTGAGTTACGAGGTCCCATATTTATAACTCTCTATCTTATAAAGATAAGATTCTAAATAAAACAAGTAGAATAGCGTGCAGACATGATGAATTAGCATTGCAAATGCTACTTTGTTTAATAATCTGTTCAATAACTTAAGAAATGATTGAAAATTTAAGCAGTAGGATGAAGATTGGGCATATTAAAGGCTGAAGTAGGCATATCAGCGGATTGAAGACATTAAATCATATGATGCAACCTGCTTTACACTACCAAATACCAATCAACATGAAGCTTCAAACCACCACCAGCTTCCATATAGTTAATGAAACAGAAAAGACATGATCTTGAATAGTGGAACCTTGTGGAAGTTTTACCTGCTTGTTCAAGGCATCGATGGTTTCCTCATTCAGATCATTGCTTGCTGTGATGAGTAAATTCCCAAAACCGGGTACTGCAAATTCCTTCTCTATCACATGGAAAAATTTGCGAGATTTAATGGATAAGTATGCTAGATCACCGGAGTCCAACCTAATTCCAGTTGCTTTATAACTGCAACAAGGTTTGTCAGCATTCAAGTGCCTCATTACAGTTGCTAAAGAGAATGTTGGGGAGGTGAAATCCCGGAATACTAATAAATCTTTGAGAGACCAAAGCAACAAACATCTAATTCCCTAGCAAATTACAGTATAGAAATTTTCGTAATACCTGATTAATCATGAACCATCCATGTATAATTGGCATCAAGTGTAGGTTTAATGCACATTGGCTGAATTATGTGTCACTTAAATAATGTTCCGCTAAGTTCTTGCACAGCAAATGTTATAATAAAGAAACATAAAAGAGGGATAAGGGGGAACTTCAATCAATATTTTTTTCCTAAAAACCCTCGTGAAACATGAGGAGAAAATAATCAAACATAAATTTAACCAAGTGCATACAAACATTTAAGGGTAGGTGCATGAGATAAGCGATGTAAACATGAGTAAACTATAAGCACATGACATATAGTCTAATCATGCAATGCAATCTACAAGTGTAATCATACAAACTCACAATGTAAGTGGAGAAAATTTATTGTGCTAAGGTGAGCGAATATATAAAATAAAATTACATAAATGTATTAATTGATTAATACAAGATCAAATAAACAATCAACTCAAGTTAAAAAGAAAAAAAGCATGCGAAGTTATACGTGAAAAAAAAAACAAGAGACCAAGTATTGTAATTGTAAGTTCAATGTAAACAATGAACTCAACTACACAATCTATCCACTAGGCGATCAAATACCAAAAACGCAATAGCGCGTCCACAAATAGTACAATTAATATTACAAGATCTATATACATACACATACAAATACATACATGCATATCTATATATATGTATATATTACATATGTATATGTATGTTTATCTATCTACATAATGTGTTAAAAGGAATTACCTTAAAAAATGACATATCACGGGTCATTCGCAATTTTTTGTTGGAGTTTTCTCGAATGTTAGATTCTCTGGCTTAATAATCTTTGTTGATAAACTAACAAGAGCTTTCAAACCTACTAAAAAATATTTGTCAATTGTCTCGGATGAATGCTGGAATCGTTCCATCGCTCCTCTCATTGATTCATTTTATTATAAAATATAAGGAATTATTGCTAACACTTCTCTTGTTGTCATTCTTGAGGACCCTTGAAGTCCATGATGGCTATGTAGTTCGTTAAGTAGATCCTTACATATAGGCTGTCATACAAAATATATTACTAAATCTTGTGGGGTGTCCTTGTAGTAGCTCCCTAACCCATTTATCACCAATATAAGTGAATGTCATGCATGGAGTTTGATCAACGAATGGTTTGCATTCGTAAAACAAACATATGGTCACCGCAATATTTCTTCTCAAGCTCTCTCTGTGAGTCCATGCTAAAGAAGTGTTCTATTCAGGTAATATGTATGAATCAGGCAATGTTAAAAGAACATCTAAAATCTAAACACAGAGTATAATGAGAAAAAATAAATACAGAGCAACATATAGATTGTTCAAGCTAGAAAGAAAAACATCCAAATAGGATATCCCATGAAACAAACGGAAAAAAAAACCAAAGCCACTAAACAATAACGCCACAAAATCAATTATTATTGCTGTCCATAAATAAACGTAAATAGTCGGCCCTACGATCAGCGGCATTTTCATGAATATCTATCTGCGAACTGAGTCCTCCAGCAACTTCAAAGAGTTCAGATACGACTTATCCCCATAAACTTTGAGATATGTCTACAGAACTTGAATAAAGTCATCTATGGAGGTGTAATGTGAAATACCATCTTGAATTCTGCACGCATCCAACAGTTTTATTAATTAGCTTCTGAAGAAAGCAACTATTTTTCTTTTCCTTTTCCCCAACCTAGGACGCTTTGACCGACATGTGAACTCCAGCTCCTTTGGGTTTAGGCTAGAGCCTTCACCGGACCCACTTATCTACTCGGTCTCCAAGTCCTCTGGCATGCTTGCAAACCCATGCTCACTTGGGGTGAACGCATGAGTGTCCGTTGCAACAACCACATTGAAAATATGTCCTAGCTTCTCCTTCAGGTCAAGATCAATACCACTGAATTTAAATTTCTTGGCGGCTGGCACTGCCTGCAACATACGGGCAACTTTATTACTTAAAACGTTTTAGTAGGATAAAGAAAGGAAAAACAAGTAATCATTGGTTAGTTTATTACCTCAAATTTCTCAGTCCACCAGTCCTCCGAAGCATCTATTGTTTGTTTCACTGAATCCCAACCCAAACACGTGGATTACTGTTTTAGTTCTTTCCATAATTTTCAATCATTCTTCAACTGATCCCACTTGTTCTTAAATTGCAACCTATCGTACTTCTTCCTGTCATTTCCTTGAACTTCTTCATAATATTTTGTCACCCTTCTTTGTTAAAATAAATGATGGGTTTATTTCTCAGCTCAACCTCCTTAAGACAGGTCGCAAAATATGACTGTGACTTCCCTATCCCACATGGCTGATGATCTGACTTCTTTGGTCTTAACCATTGAGATATTAACAAAGAAAAGATAAAACATTAATATTTCAAATCAACCAGAGAATAAACATTAGCCCCTTCCCATGGCCATTGAGGCAAATGACATCCCCACACAGCACACACACCCACAACCACCACCCACACACCCACACAAACAACCCCAAATCACACCCACACCCATAACCACCACACACACCCCCACATCCACACACACACCCACAGTCACAACACAACACCCAACCACATCCCACAGCCCATAGCAACAGTCCACAAAACAGCCAAACACACCACACCACAACCCTCAGGGCCCATAATAAACACAACCCCACACCACACACATACTCAAAAAACCACACACACCCATAGCCACAACAAACAACACCCAACCATAGTCCACACACTAATGAAGCACCCATAGCACAGACATCCCCACACTACTTTATATTAATGAAGCACCCATAGCACACACAACCCCACACTGTTATACATGAATGAAGCACCACAACCCATAACTCACACCTAATTTGAGGCCATTAAATACAGGGCACCCCCAACACTATCGTACACCAATGAAACACCCACAACACACACAACCCCACACTGTTATGCATCAATGAAGCACCACACCCAAACAAGCACCGCAGTCCACAACCCCCATCTAGTTTGAGTCAATTAAATATACAACAACCCCAAAACTATCATACACTAATGAAGCACCCACAACACACATCTCACAACCCTAATTTCAATGAAACACCCACAGCACACAACCCCACATTATCATACGTCAATAAAGCACCATATCCAAACCTCAATGAATCATCACAGCCCACAACCCACACCTCATTTGAGACAATTAAATATGGGGCACCGCCAACAATCCCAAACCACAGACTGCACCTATCAACACATAGCACCTAGCCATAACCCCAAACCACACACAACACCAGCACACAGTACCCACTCATAGCACATAGCACCCAGCCACAACCCCAAACCACCACACACTGCTATACTAGCACACAACACCTAGTCACAGCACCAAACCACAACACTGTTATACACCAAGGAAGCCCCACACCCATACCTCAATAAAGCAATATATAATACACAACACCTAAAATGTTGCCATCTACAAGTGAAGCATCCTCTTTCATCCATTTTTCAATTCCTAGCTCTAACATAGAAAAAAATGTGTAGTATTTAATAGAAGCGATTGCAAATAGACCACCTGAAATAATCTTATGAACAAATCAAGCACTCTTTTACCTCCATTTTACAAATTGACTAATACGCCTATGAAAGAAGCGGACTGTCCCGCGACCAAGTTTAATAATAAACCGCGAACGGGTTATTTGATTAAACAGATCGAACACGACAACCAAACAAGCCTTTGGGTGTCTTAAAAACGCACCGCACCTAATAAGTTAACCTAAACGGCCCCTAAATGTGAAGTTTGGCTTCAAGACGTGGTATTTTTGGGATATATTATTAATGGAGCTGGAATTTCTGAGGATCCTGTGAAGATTAGAAAAATAAAGAGCTGGCCGAGGTTGAGCACTGTCACAGAGACTCATAATTTGTTTGGATTAGCTGGATATTATCGAAGATTTGTTGAAAGTTTTTCTCACATTGTTGCACCCTTATCAATGTTGACTCAAAAGGTCATTATGTTTGAATGGTCCAATGCTTGTGAGCAGACTTTTCAAAAACTCAAGAATCATTTAACGACAACTCCAATTATTATCATTCCTGTTGGCACAAATGGATTTCGGATCTAGAGTAATGCTTCACATTAAGGATTGGAATGTATTATGATGCAGCATGATAAAGTTGTTACTTATATCTCAAGCAAACTCAAGGTGCATGGAAGGAAATATGCTACCCATGACTTGGACTTAATGGCAGTTATATTTGCACTGAAGTTTTGGAGAAACTACCTTTATGGCCTTTGTTGTAAGATCTTTACAAATCATAAGAGCTTGAGGTACATTTTCACTCAAAAGGAGCTGAACTTAGGACAATGATTTGGACATTCAATGCCAACCAGGTAAAGTGATATCTTCTTCAATGCTTTAAGCAAACAATCTTCAACGTCTGTAGCTTTGATGATCACTCAGGAGCACGAGTTAGCACAGGAGATGGAGCAACTTCAACTTGAGATTGTAATGACACAAGCTAATCCTAGCATGTATCAACTGTCAGTTCAGCTTACACTTGCGGACTGTGTTCGTGCAGCTCAGATGATGGGTGCGGACTTACTATAGCTTAGAGAGCAAACAAAGATTCGATCGAAGCTCGAGTTTAGTATCGATCAAGATGATGTGTTCTAGATTAGAAAGGACTCCAACAGAGGATACTTTGTGAGGCACATTCTACTTTATATTCTACTAATCTAAAAAGCAATAAGATGTATCAAGATCTTAAGAAGATATTTTGGTGGTCGAGTATGAAATCATTGTAGTTGAGTTTGTAGCCAAATTTTTGACATATCAAATGGTTAAGGCCGAAGATCAGAAACCTGATGGTCTATTGCAGCCCCTTCTCATTCCAGAGTGGAGATGAGAGGAGATTTCCATCGACTTTATTGTTGTCTTGCCGAGATCGAAGCCAAGAGATGCTAAGTCAACTTATTTTCTGTCAATCAAGCTGACCTATTCAGTAGATAAATTAATTAAGATCAACATAGATAACATTGTTTGATTGCATGAAATTCCAACTATCAGGGTATCAGATCGAAATTGAAGATTTACTTCCAAGTTATGGAAGCAAGTGCAAAAAGCTATGGGCACGAGATTGGACTTTAGTACTGCTTTTCATCCTCAGACAGATGGACAGTCGGAATGCACTATTCATACCTTAGAAGACTTGCTGAGAGCTTACATTTTAGGCTTCGGAGGTAACTGGGACGACTATATTCCATTGATAGGATTTGTTTATAATAATAGCTTCCAGGCTAGTATTGACATATCGCCCTACAAAGCACTTTATGGTAGAAGGTACAAATCCCCCTTGTTTTGGTTCGAGATTGGTGAGAGACGAAGATCTGGACCTCAACTAGTGGATTAAGCCACCGAAAAGGTTCGTCATATTCAAGATCGACTACGTGTAGCTCAGGATCATCGGGAGAAGACGTGCCATGACTCAAAGCATAGAGAGATTGAATTAAATGTCGAAGGGACACTATTTTCTGAAGGTTTCACCAATGCATGAAGTTACACGATTTAACTTAGACTTGAAAGCTTAAGCATTGTTTCATTGGTTCTTTTGAGGTGATCGAGAAAGTCGGTAGAGTTTCGTATCATTTGGCTCTTTCTTGGAGACTTTCAAGCCTACACAATGTCTTCCACATCTCCTTACTTTGGTGATAAGTGCATGATGACTCTCATATTATCTGACACGAGTCATTGATAATTTAAGGAAACTTGAGTAATAACTAAATATCAGATCGCTTCTCAGAACGTGAAGTTCGACTGTTTCGTTGTCGATCTACTCCTTCTGTCGGAGTGTTTTGGAACAATCACTCACAACGAGAAACAACTTAGGAGATTGAAGAAGATCGCAAAATACCCGTAACTGTTGCAGAACTAAGTTGTGAATTTGAGGATCAAATTTTTTAAAGAATAGTGTGATTACTTCTTCAATCATTGCCTTACTGATTTCCAAAAATTTGCAATTCTTTCCTTCTCTTCTTCCCTACTCCTACTGCCTTCCCGAATCCTTCAATCACACTACCTCAAACATGCATTTAATGGAGTTCATACGCCACAAATACCTAACAGCACCCCCACTCGCTCTTCCTCTTTTATCTGTCAATCGAGCTCCGTAAGTGATCTCCCTCCTCCCTCTATCCCAATTATGCCCAAAACCATTAGCTTTCAACCGAAGCTGTGTGATACAGTCACGATTACAGCTAGACAAAAAGGTCATAACAGGATTGTAGCCTACCTACTTCCTCCTCCATGCTCCTACTCAAAACCATTGATGAAGGTAACCCTCGTCTTTCTCCCCTTCATCCCACCTGCTTAGGCGCTTCAGCTCCTCTAAACCACACAAAACCGTCATCCAACAAAATTTTCTAAATCTTGGATCTAAGGCAAAACATGAGAGAAACAGAATTTAAGAGCCTCTAGAATTTGAAAATGTTCTTTTTTACTATTTATTGAGATTTTAGAAGTGATGTGTGTAAATCCCTCAAAAATTTAATTCAGAAATTAGAATTTACCTTACTACCCTATCAAAATAAAATAAAAACAAAATATTGTTTTCATAATGTTAGTTAAAGTCAAGCAAAATTAGTTTCAAAATTTCTTACTTTTAAAAAAATTATAATAATTTAATGATGATAATAATAATAAATGACGATTAGGTGCACCTAATTTAATGGTTAAATATGTTTAACTGCATAATTATTTATATATATTTTTTCTAAATGGAGTAGAATCTCTAGTTGAATCGTTGAATTCATAGAAGAATCGTTTTGTCGCCTTAAGGTAAGTAACTACTTTTTATTAGAAAATAAATATATAATTTGTAGTCAGGGGCATTACTCTTGTTATTCATAGCAGATTCTTAACTAATTCATATGTTTGTCAGTCATACCAATACTACTTCATATTTTTATATATGTTTCGTTTTTTGCTCATAATGAACTGACCATTTTAATTTATTGCTGCAAATTTTTTTACATGATTTAATTAATTCTATAATTATTATATTTTCGTTTCCTACACTTGCAAGAATTTATATGCATATCACAGCCTGCATAAGGTATCATACTTTTATATATTATAAATAGGAAAATTTTGGTATGCTTGTGTGTAATGACATGTAGGTCAGTGAAACCCTCTTGAATGACAACTACTAGAGTCTATGAGCCCATAAAGTGACGACTTTATAGGGAATCATCAGTTCTTTTAGGATTATTATTGATCTTCCAAGTTTCAGAGTGTCAGTTAAAATCAACTATATAAATAATAAATGAAAAACTGAATAATAAGAAACTTGATTGGAAAAGATAATTTTTTTTTAAGAAAAGTATGAAAATTTGATATTTACCAATTTTTGGTATCTTATGATGTTATACATGCACATAATAATTTCCTTTTTTTTGTTCATACAACATGTCTCATTTTTTTATCATTTATGCTTTGGTAAATAATTATTATTCAAACTCACACCTTAATATTTTGCATAATATGTTTTATTCAGCTGCTAATATGATCTTCTGCACCGGAACAGGTCTTTCAGTTTTAGGTTTTTTATCTTGGTATTCTTTTTAGTATTTGTTTTAACTATTGTCTTTTCCTTTTTGGGTTTGAGTAATCGTTCTCTATTGTCATTTCAATTTTGATTCAATCATTTTCTGCTTTCCTTTCAATTGTATCAGAAGACAGTTAATTATGGAATAAAATTTACATTTTTAGGTTTATTTCTGTTGTTATTTGCATATCATTTTTCTTTTAAAAATAAAAAAAAACAGATTCAATTCATTTTATCATGTCATGCAATGTTGGGATGTATCGTCTTCCGAACCCGGGATGTGACACAGACAATAAACAATGAGTAGGAGATTAAGTTGAACATGGCAACAAAATCTATCACTATAGGGCTAACTCAATTGTGCACAAGAGAGAGAGAAACAACGCCAATAGGTCGATTGATGAGCAGTAGAAATAAAGACTAGCTTTAAACATATGCATGTGCGGGTGAAACATACTCACATAAGCAAGATAGTGGGACAAAGGAGATTGAATTGATACTGTGCAGAGCATAGGAACAATGTGGCCTCAAGTTGTCACCATGTAGTAATCAAGGCTCAAGTGCAAATGGCACGGGTAGAAGAAATAAATTGGCGAGCCGATCATTTTGGATTAAATAGAGTTGTGGGAGGATAAATTTTCTAATCTTGAACATATACATAAGATTTAAATAAGATTTTAATTGGGAAGCCCAAGATATAAATTATATTTTAAATAAGGCTAAGGATTTTGCATGGAAAATAAAATTAGCATAGTAAATGAAGAGTGAAACACCAACAATGAAGAGTACTCAAAAGATGAAATAGCTATTTTGTTGAGATTTGATATTTATAGAAAAGATTAAACCTTGCATCTTTTAGATTTATTAAAATAAGTATACCTAAAATTAATACTAAGAAATTAAAATAATAAGTAGGAATAAATTTATAAAAATTTAACATAAGAGTATAAAAGTTATTAAAGTTGAAATTTAATTGATTAATTCTAAATTTTATGAAATTTAATGAATTAAGCTTTGCAAATATAATCAAACATGGTCAATATGGAAAAAATTCTAAAAGTGCATACATAACAAGTAAAATTTACTAATGTCTGGTACCAAATATTAATTTCATAGATAATTTGCTTCTTATTTTAGCAATTAATTCAAATACATCATCAAGTCAATCTATGGATGAATTACTTCCTACCCTCGCCAAGAGATTGCTTTCTAACATAGACCACCCAGGAATAGCAAAGTTCTTAAAGTTTACAAAATGCTTAAAGTAAACTCAGCTGAACACAAACATACTTTCATTTGATGTTATTATCTCAAAATAATTTCTCCCCATTCAAGTACTGAAGGCAAGCAGCTGAAATCCAAACAGACTTCGTCTGGGAAAAAACAAAATCCAAAATTTCATGCCTAAAGACTCTTTCCTTAGAAAATCATCTACACATATAATTCTTCCAATTAAAATAAATCCATGAAAATGATAGAAGAAATCAAATTTGTACCTCAAAAACTTAGTTTTTCATCCCTCTTATTTTTTTTCTTTTCTCCTCCTCTTCATATTCTTCCCTCTTTTCCTTTTATTTAATCCTAGTTTTTCTATGTTTCTCCTCAACTGCTAAGCGAGAGCAGCTACTCTATTTTCAACCACCAGAAACAATGATGAAAGAAAGGAACAAATGGTTTTATAATAATTAATCATAGTCTCTTTATATATATATATATATATATATATATTCTTTTTTTTTCTTTTTTTTTTTGTGGGAAAGAGCAGCGGTAGCTCCCTAGGCTTTAATATTTAAAAAGAAGGTACAAGGATAGGGAGGGGGAGAGGATCCCCTTCTAGAATATATTGCGATTTGTGTGTTGTATTGTGTGAGTTTGGCTTTCATTTGGGCCCTAATACAACATTTCTATATCTTTTCCACTTTAATATATTAGCCCTTGGGATTTTTCTCTCGCTCTCTCTCTCTCTTTCTCGCTATATATATATATATATTTATTTATTTATTTATTTTTTTTTGAGAAAGTCCAAATGCTAATATATTAAAAGGAAATAAGGATACATATAGATTGTGTGGAAAGGCCCAAGCATGGCACCCTTTCCCCACGATAACCATCACATACAAAAGATTCCAAAAAAAGAGAAAATACAGAAAATTACATGAGACCTAAAGAAAAAAACAAAAATACCAAAAAAACGTAGTATCAGGTAGCTAGAGAGCGACCCAATTTTTCTTTGCCTCTACCTCTAGTTCTACGAAAGAAGCCAGCTAATAAATTGGTAAGATGAGTGTCATTGTCAGTAGTGACCAAAGTATCATCCAATAAGTTTCCAAGCTCGAGTCAGCCTCCAGTTTTCTTCTTTCTCTTGGAATAGACTTGTCATTCTTCATCTGAAGATTGCCTCACCTGATCAGTGGATTGGTCTAAAGTGTGTCGGACATGCGTATAATATTGAACATTAGAAGTAACCGCTTGTTGTACCAGCTGATCTTTGATATATATATATATATAATTGGGCTTTTTCTATA
>NW_018164444.1:38933164-38950986 GCF_001263595.1 Phalaenopsis equestris | reverse complement strand
ATATATATATATATATATTAAAATTACAAATGTGAGTTATTAATGTTTAATAACAGTCCTTAATAATCCCTTTACAAGAACTGCCTGTTGTTGCATGCCACGATTAGTAGATTTAACTTTGATAATCATTACCATAAATTCTACAATACTTGTTGCAGTAATTGTTACAATGTGAGGAAAACTTTAGGAAATTGATTATAAAAACTAATTAAATATCTTTTATATATTTGAAAATAAATATACCCTATTATAAATCAAAACAATTAGAATAAACTTTTAAATTTTATAAGAAAAAATTTTATGAGTTTTGGAGGTGCGAAAAATGGGGAATAATTTTAAAATCAAAACTTCAACCTATATTTTTTGGTCAAATTAGGCACTATAACTAGTCTGATATTTTTCCTCATAGAAACTGGAATGGACAAGATTTGTGCTTTTGAGAATATTCAAATAATAAACTTCAACCAAATCGCAAATTGAGAATAATCTATTAAATTGACATTATTATAGATTGAGAATCGAATACTTAAAGATTCATCAAATAATTTTTGTGGTACATTTGCAAGGCGCCTTAAGGCCTTCTATTAAAATTTATTTTTAAAATGTAGTGTCTTAGTTTCAAGATTATAAAAAAAAATCGCAAGTTCTAACCTACAAACCCAATTCTCTATTTAATGAAACATTGGTGAGAGAATTTATGATATGATGACTGTCCAAATGAACTCAAATAATCCAAATTATGAGCCCAATCCTCTAGAAACAAGCAACAAGTGTAAACAAGAATCAAAATAATTAACTCAAATTTCAATCAGAATAATAGTCACATTAAAAATTTCAACTGGAGAGTACCTTTCATATCAAAATACCCACAAATACAACAACAGCAACAAAGCCTTAATCCCCCTACATGGGGTCGGCTACATGAATCCTTTTTCTCCATTGCGTCCTATTTAGTGTCATATTTTCATTTAGTTCTAGTAAATTAAGGTCATTTTTTATACAATAAGCCCAAGTCTTCCTAGGTCTACCTCTGTCTTTCTTAACACAAGTCGAATCTAAAACATCTACACTCTCTTAATCGGATCATCAGATGGTCGACGTTTAATGTGACCAATCCATCTAAGACGACTTTCTCTAATTTTGTCCTTCACAGGAGCTACACCAACCCTATCACGGATATATTCATTTCGCATTTTGTCTCTAAGTGTAAAGCCACTCATCCACCTAATTATTCTCTTCTCGGCAACACTTAACTTATTATTATGCTTCTCTTTTAAAGGCCAACATTCAGCGCCATAGAGCATTGCAATTCTCACCATCGTCTTATAAAATTTTTCTTTCAGTCTAAACGGTACATATTTCAAATGCATAATGTTTTACTTGTGTTACATTCTGTTTGCTGTGCATTCATTTTTCATCCAATCAGAGGTTCCCTTTAACTCTTGCACATATTCATATTTAATGATGGACATTTTAAACACTTTTTAAAACATTCACATGATTTCCTAGCTTGACAGAAGTTTTAGGGCCTGTTTGGTGCGGCTGCAGTTTAGCTTAGTAAAAAGCAGCTGAAATATAATCTGAAGACTCTAATGTAAACCTCTATATTTCAAGTTTTTTCTGGGCTTTTTCACTCATTTTATTCACGAGAAGGATATCATCAGCAAAAAACATACACCATGGTACATCCAAACATACACCATACCATGGTACATCCTCCTGTAGATGTCGAGTAAGCCCATCCATAACTAAAGCAAAAAGATATGGGCTTAAATTCGATTCCTGATGTAGGAAAATATTTGGTCAATCCTCCTTCAGTTTAAACACAAGTAATAGCTCTAGTATACAAATCTTTAATGACTTGAATATAAGTCATATCAACAACTTTCTTCTCAAGAACTCTCCAAAGGATATCTCTTGGAACCTTATCGTAAGTTTTTTTTAAATCAATAAAAATCAATAGTAGATTCTCCTTATTATCTCTGAACATCTCCATCAAACCTCTCAATAAATGTATAGCTTCCATAGTAGACCTGCCCGACATAAATTCAAATTGATTAAGAGAAATCTTTGTAATGCGTCTTAACCTATGTTCAATTACCCTCTCACATAAGTTTAAATTATGACACATCAACTTAATTCCTCTATAATTTGCACTCTTGTGCATCCCCTTTATTCTTAAAAATGGGGACCAAAATACTCTTCCTCCACTCCTCACATCTTTTTAGTTTTTAAAACAAACAATATTAAAGAGTCTAGTAAGCCAAGAAACTCCCAAATCTCCTAAATATATCCACACTTCAATTGGGATCTCATCGGATCCTACAGACTTTCCACCCTTGATTTCCTTTAAAGCCTCCTCTACTTCTTGGAAGATTAAATCAAAATACCCACTAATGAAGGAAAAAAAAGAACCTTTACAGTTTAAACCTTGAAAAAAGAAAAAAAAATTAAGAAATATACAAAATTTAAAATTTACAAGTGAAATCTACTATCCTAAAACTAACAATTCATTTATCCTCGACAAAAGTGATAAATTAAATATTAACCTCAACCAATAAAGTGCTAATGTTATATCAAATATAAGATTTAATGTAACTAAATTAGTAACACTTATCCTTTAACCAAGGCATTTTACCATCAAACAACATCACATAAAGTATGGTTGTGATTGGGGCCTTCTAACCATAAAATTTGCCGTAAAATAGTACCAGTAAATTACAATCACAGCCAAAGTATTGAAGTTTCCCAATAGCACAAATTTTCAAGGATGTGAATTATGAAATGAAATTTATAAGACACAAAGCTCTCCATTAGCTGAGGTCTACTTGAAAGCATCCCCGACAAATATCCAACCCAAGTAACGGTCCATTAAATGATATAATTCATGGATATTGATAACAAAAAACTTAGAAGGTTAAATCAACTGCCTCTTCTTAACTAAGTAGATTAGGTTCCATAATGAATCGAGATGATGGAATCACGAGATCTTAAACAAATTCAACATCATTCCATGAACTAAAGGCGATAAATTTTCTCAGACTTAAACTAAAATTACTGCTACGCTAAGCACTTATCATTTAATGACTAGCCCTAATTAAGATTCTCACTTATCACCAAATGGGGTAATCAACTGTAGAAAACTTGCATGAAAAAGAAAACTTAAATTAGATCATAAAATGCTAACAAAATGAGCATGAAATTTCAAAGTAGTGTCTCATCTCATTAGATCCAGTTGCCAAATTTTGAGGCCCGCAACAGTTATTTATTACCATGCAATTAGTTTGCTTTTCTACAATTTGAATATAATTGCATTGCATGCATTTTATTCACATTCTGCAGTTACCACATACGAAATAAACATAAGCTCACTTCTTTTTCCTTCGTGCATGATTGTTGCAACTAGTGATGATTCAGAGAGATGTACTAAGTTCATAAAATATGGTTCACTTTTAACTTCTTCAAAAAAATTTCTTCACATGGGCTCTAACTTTTCCGGATGCAATAGTCTTTTCAAATATTGAGCAAGCCTATAGAGTAATAGCTTGGTACTATAGTTGTATATTTGATCAACAAGTTTAGATGATACAAGCAAAAAATAGTGGGGTGCATAAATTAAGCATTTTGAATAAGCAAAAGCAAGAAAATGCATATGACGTAAACACTGTTGAACATTTACCCCAAATCGTTAAGAGCTAAAGCAACTGCACAGAAGTTAGGAATTCCACTCTTCATAACCTGATGAGCATAAGTATATATTACAAACTCCATGCTGATATAATCACACATCAACTGAGAGAAAACAGCAAAAACGTTAAATATTCACCAGAAAAAAAAAACATTATAAGCAACACGACCAAGTTATCATGCTATATCTAGGCTTTATCAAAAATCCTGTGTCCAATTTTTCTTTTCTTTATCATTATTTTTTTAGAAGGCAGAGCTGAAGCAATGTTTATACTACCTCCAGTGGACCTAGAGGTCATGGGTTTGAATCACAAAAATAACCCCTATGTTGTAATAACCGAAATAAAATAAGAACTAAAAAAAGAATAAAAAGAAATAAATGAAAAAGGATTTTAATTGGATCAGTGACGATTTGAAACAATCCTCATCTCGATTGGCTTCTTCTTAGGTATCGAACATTTCATTCGAACCGGGGGAAGGAAATAGAAGAGCAAACGATAGATATAGATAGTGAAGAAGAAAGAGGGAGAGTCGGAGAGATTGGGAGCAGGAGAAGGAGAAGTAGGAGGAAGAAGTAGAATGAGAGGACATATGTTTTTGTTTTTCTTACAGAGATTCGACGACATTTGTAAGGGACAACGCCAAGGGCTCCGCCATTGAGGAAGAAGGCTCTGTGTGCGGTTCTTGCATGAAGGAAGAAGAGATGCAAGAGATTGTCGAACACTAGCCTTGTAGAGTAAAAGAGAGCCTTCCAAGTACAATCGAAGCCCTGTTTGTGTGAAGAGGAAGGAAGAAGAAGGCGGGGTCGATCTGAGCCTATGATGGTTCAAACATAAGAGAAGAGGAGGCAGAGCCCGAAATATTGTATCAGGAGTCCGTACGCAGAGCACGCAGCTATGCGTCCCGACTCCAATGAGTTTCGCCACCTGTAAAGTGCCATACGGACCCACTGAAAAAGAACAAGCAAAAGCGAAAAAAGAGTTAGCAAGTGACCCAGCCCGAACCTGCCTGATGCTTTGAAAACTAAACCCCACGTTGTCTCCTCAATTTCCATTTTCTTCTATCCCCACCGAGTAGGGTTGCACAGAGCTATTTTTACCTATGATTTTGGTAGCTAGGTTTTCACTCGTCTGGAATCCCTCGCATTGTCGATCTCCGGACGATTCACAGTCTCTCTCTCTCTCTTCACGTAAATTAATGTGATGTTTCAATTTTTCCAAAACAACACCACGCGTCAGGATTTAGGGTTTAGGATGTGAAATCATGTATTTTTTTTTTTAAATCGGAAACCGAGATATATGTAGTTGCATTCAAAATTTTATTCTTTACGGTTTTGACTATATGTAACCAAGATATGCATTTCCTCATATATGTTTTCCCTGTTTTGTTCATTTAACCATATGAATTGATGATTAAGTATTAGAAGATAGAGTATTTCATCTTACTACCACAATATTATGGTTGTAAGATTTATCACGAGTGAAACCAGTTGAAAATTATCATTAAACTAGCATAATACCACAATATTACCACACTAATATTATCATAATACAATCACATTTGCATCACAATAAACACTATAATACAATAAAAAACTACCACAATACTAACTCAAAACCAACACAAATCCAGTAGAATACCACCAGAATTGAACCACAATATGTCTACATTTGGTGTTATTCTGAAGTGATGATTTTATTGGGGTAAAGTTGTGGTATTCTGGAGTTAAGTTTGTGTTATTATGGTGGTGATGTGGTGTTATTGCAGGGGTAATTTGGTGGTATTATGATTTTAATTTTGTGTTTTAATGAGGGTATTATTGTGATATCCTCGTTATGTAATAATGTACGGTGGATGTTATTATGCTTGTTTATTAGGGTTTATATTAGGTTATTTTGGTGCTGATTTGTTGTTATTATGGTGATAATATGATGTAATTTTGATGTTGAGTTGATATTTTCATGCAGGTATTTTGAAGGTAAATTTCTTGTATAGAGGTGTTAATTTGGTGTTATTCTGGTGGTATCTTAGTCGTATTCTGATTTTGAGTTATTGTTAGTATGGTGGCAATTTGGTTCTACTTTGGTGGTCTTGTGGTAATGTTGTTATTGTAAATGAGACATGGTGGTATTTTATTGTTGAGTTGGTGTTATTTCCGTTTAACATGAATAAATTGATCATTTTAGTGGTAACATGATATTATTCTATTGTAGAGCAGGTGTTATTATAGTGATATTTATGTTGTATCCTGATTTTGATTTGGCGTTATTAGAGTGCCAATTTGATTGCACTATGGTGATATTGTAGTATTGAGACATATTTTGGTGTTATTTTATTGTTGAGTCAATGTTATTAGCGTGGTATTTATATTGTTTCCTAATTATGATTTGGTGTTATTAGGGTGCTAATTTGGTTGCATCGTAGTGATATTGTAGTATTGAAGTGGTGTTTTTATTAACATATTTTGGTATTATTATATTATTGAGTTAGCATTACTATGATGATATCTATGTTGTATCCTGGTTTTGATTTAGTATTATTAAGGTGCTAGTTTGACAGTATTGTGGAGATATTATAATATTGAAGTGATGCTATTACAGACATCTTTGGTGTTATTTTGTTACTGTTATTGTAGTATTGGTCTACAATTGGTAATAATGTTATTTTGTTGTTGCATTCTTATTTTAATGGGTATTTTTTGATAAATTGGTTATATTCAGTTGTCAATCTGATGTTGGTAAGGTGATATGTATGTTGTATTCTAGATTGATTTGGTGTCATTAAGGTCATATCTAGGTTGTATTCTGGATTGATTTGGTATTATTTAGATAGTAATTTAGTTGTATTTTAGTGTTATTGTGGTATTTGTGTGGGTCATTATCAATATTTCTTGGTGGTAAAATGGGGGTATTGTGGTCATTTTTCTTTGTGCTATTATGGTTTTATGCTAGTCACAATTGTTGCTTCAATTGATATTTTCTGGTGTTATCCTACTTGTATTTTGGTTTGGCGTTAACAAATTGTCAATTTTGCATTGTCTTCTTTTGTAGATTTTTGAACCCAATGATGTTCAACTGTATGTATCGACCATCTGTGGTAAGATCTGTTCTTAATATGGTCAAACATACCCTATCAGAGGAAACTACAAACACATTGAAAGATTTAAATGTATTTCATTTTTTTAATATGCCTCCATATTCATAATATAATGTTCTAACACTGCACATCTTGAATTGTTGGGATGTTGAACAAAGGATATTCAAGATGGGCGAGAAAGAATTATGTATAAACTCCAACTAAGTTGACTTATTGGTAGGCATGCCCAACAGAGGAGAACCAATCCACTGGGATAAAGCTCCTTCATGTGGTGAATCTTTGATACAGATAATGAATGACTTAGTTGAGGTTTCATTCAGCGAGTATTCAATGCCCTTTGATGAACATATTATAAAATTTTAGTTTACAAACTTATTATTTCCTTCGTGCAACTGTAGTGTGCTCAAGGGCCTTTACAATTTTGCTAAGGATGTACATTATTTTTGTTCATTTAGGTCTGCTGTCATTTGAGAGTTTCTTATCGACCAAGTGAATTTCGTCATCACAAAATGAACGTGGAATCATTCATTGGGATATATTAATTGATTTGTTTTTCTACTCATGGTAGTATGATGTTTATACTATCTAAAATTTATGTTTTTAAGTCAAAGCAGGTAATGATTTAACATTTAAATAGCTTTGATTTTATGAGTGTACATCTCTATTTACTTTTGTTGCACCCGACGTCTAGCCTCGCATGTTAAGGTGGCCAACAAATATGAGCTGGAGCTCATCCTCTATACATCAAACTTTTGAGAAGCTCAGTCCTGAGCAGATATTTCTCTCATATGACACTTTATTTTTTTGGAAAATTCAATTCATTTTCTGATTGCAATGATTGATCATTGTAGGTTTACGATTCTTTTTTGGATTTGAAAGACGGAGATGTCTAGCTCGCTCCAATTGAAAAGCAACCCAGTTCAATTAAGACGAGCCGATCTATCACCCATGAAACTTATTTCACAACATATTCACCAATTTCATTTGGTATTTTTCATTTCAAGTGACAACACACCGCAACCAAAGTGTACAGTCGTCAACAAAGGTTTTGAAGAAATTCTTCATTTACTAATAACTCAAGAAAAAATTCTTTCTGAATTTCAAGAATCAATTAGCAACAATGTCTGACTTACATAGATGAGAGGTGACTTACATAGATGAGAGGTTTCTTGTTAATATTGAACAATTGGAGCAGCAAATAATAAAAGATGATGTGGAATCTCAAAAGCCTTAGTGTATTACAATCACTGATGATGAGAGCAGTGTCCAAGAGAATAGAAAAGATGTTATTTATGCAGATGAATTTGTGGGAAATTTATTTTGCCAAAAAATAACTACAAGATATATATATCATAACATTCAAGTTAACATTAAAAATGATTAATTTTTTGTTATATAGCCTCGTCCGGTTGAGAAAGTTGTAGATTTTTCTGCGAGAACAGAAATACCACTAAGAAATGCAACAAGTAATTGATCAGTATTGTACGAGATATATTGATATGTCAGTATATGTTCACATTATTCCGTTCAGGTAATACTCTTATATTTAATTCTAACATACGTTGTAGGAGTGATGTTATGATTCATGTTGGACACGTAGTAATTAGTCATTATTGTATTGATGATATTCTGACAAACGATTGATTTGCAAATGAACATGTCGATGTTTTTGCATTTTTAATAGAGAAAAAAAAAAGATTAAATCACCAGCATTGTATAGACCGTTCTTATATGTATTGTCATTGCATTCGATGATTACACAAGTTTAATTATACCTTGTAAAGTTTACGTAGCATTTATTTGTATACTTCTTCCATGATTACATTTGTGCCATTTTATGCTGCTTTATGCAGAGAAAGACAATTTAATATTCGTAGAACACATCGCAAAAGAAAATGTCAAAAAAGCTCAACTTATACTAATTTCTATTATGAATAAACAAGACTGGATTCTATTTGCGGAAAAATTGAAAGCTAAAAGTGGAGCTTATATGATTCAATTATCAGTAAGATGCACAAGGATATTACCCATAGCGCTGTAAGTATATTCATCAATGTTTAGTGATTCATTATTCAATTCATATTTTTTTGCATTGTTTACGAGTTTTTAATTCGACCCGAAAATTTGCAGATCAAATTACTTGTTAAAGTTGCTGGGAAAGCTTTAAAGAGCAGTCCATCAAAATGGTCTGTTGTTACGACTAGAGGCACCCCTGCACAAACGAATAGTCTATTGTGGTATGTTTGTATGCAAGTATATCACATTATTAGTAAGCATCGAGAAAATTAATTGAAATGATAAAATAGACTGTCAAAAAGATATGCCAAAATTTAGAATTGAATTCATGTATGAATTTTGTTTGTAGGTGATCTCCTTTGTAGATCAAAATACTTCTTTATGCAGACATTAATGTGTTGTTTTGTAGCTGATTTTAATTTGATTGACTGATACTGTGATGGCTTTAAACTAATTTTATTATAGTTGTAACAATTGGTTCTACAACTGATACGCGTGAAATCTAATTTTATACTAATATTTACGCATCTCTCAACTTCTACAACAGCTTAACATAAAATTATCTGAAAATATTACATAGCTTACAATAAAATCTTATAAAATTGTGCAAAACAACAAATACGACTTTGCAGGTTTCATCAGTGCTATGTTTTACGCTCTTCAATGGAATCCATCATCAGGCTGGTATATGTTTGTGTGGGCTGCGATGCACTACATGGTGTATAAAATTCCTGCTACATTACAGTAATCTTGACAAAATGTTTAAGTACAATAATAGAAAAATTTTATTTTTCTCCTAATACCTTGTTAATTTGAAATTAGCCATACCCTTTGAGAGCATTTCGCCGGGTCCTTTACTTTTACATTGCATTCTTTATTGATATTTTTTATTCGCTTTTTGCTTTGACTAAATTGCTCTCACACTTAATATGCTATCAACATCGTCGAATAATTTTTTCAATTATTTCGACATATATATTGCTCAGCTTTTTCATTTCTGTGTGCTTTGATAATAATTTGATAAAAAAAAAATTATGGGCGTGGGTGCGTAACATGAGGCCATTTAAAAATTCATTCCTCATTTGTCACTTTCAGAAATTTATATCAATAAGAGTAATAGATATTCCTTTTAGCATGAACAGACCATCACAATAAAAGATATTTATCGGGTATCTTCGTTATATTTTCTCAGCTAAAAACTCATAGGCCGTGGGCACAGTATAACACAGTCATTTCAAATTTTTTGAAACTAGAACTTATTTTGGAATAGACTTATCAAATTTATCAACCCAAGATCCGTGCCTTCTTATTATCAAAATTTTTAATGTAAAATTTTGAAGCGCTATTTACAGAGAAGTCTACAGCAAGACCACATAACCCATGTAAGAACACTTTGTCGAAGAATGAATGCTGCTTCCTTAAATAAAATGAAGTTGTTTGTTTCAACACTCGACTGCTTTGAGTAATAGAAGCAACTATAGACTGAACACATTTGAGATCCGCATCCTTCTCATTTTGCCTCCATGCTTTCATGGTATTTTCATGTCCCAGAAAACAATAGGTAATAGAGTTTGTTGGCTTGGAGATAACTTGACAAAAATTATTTGTGAACTCACCTCTTTGTGTTAATAAACTTTTCAATACAATTATTTCTTTCTTAAAGGCCTTTCACCACTTATTTCTAATGTTGTATAAATCATCTAGCCAAATGTTGTATGGATTTTTTTTCTCAATCATGATAGCCCAAATTTGTTTGAACTCCTCTTCAGAGTCGCATTTGCTCGTGCATTTGTAGAATAAATCGTTAATTGTTTTATTACTCGCATTACAATGAACTTTTAAAAGAAATTTCTTATAGAGTGACAATCTATTATGTGTATATAACAAAGAATCTTCTATAGTTCTTGTTATTGCTTGATCCTAATTAGTAAAGATTGTTATTGGAAGCATATCAGTCATTATATGAATAAATGTTTTCAATAACCAGTTGAACAAATCAATCGTCTCATCTGAAAAAAAACCTAACTCCAAAGAGAATATTTTGCCAATGATGATTCATGCCAACAAAAAGAGCGCAGTATACATCATATTTGTTCAGTCTAAACCATGTATCAAAAATAATGACATCCCAAAACAATCATAATCAAGTCTAGATATGTCATCACTCCAAAAAAAGCTCATCAAAGTACCGCACTCATCAATTGAAAGTCCCATGCAAACCTACCATCTTCAGTTTGTCTCTCCGTGGAAAATTGTAATAGAGAATTAGTGTACTATTTTCAATTTTAATTCTTCTCCCTTTTTGAATGAAATTTAATGCATCTCTCTTCACACATCTAAGTTTCACTACTTTATCAACTTCTATAGAAAAAAAGTTGAATGCATCTGTAGCTCTAATCCCTAATTTTATCATCGATCTGAGCATATCTGCATTGATTTCGCTTGTCTTTCTATCTGAATACAGAATATACTTATCATCAGGCTTCACTAAAGAGTGACTATGACTTTCAATAAATTTTTTAAGTATCCACTTACCTTCAACATAAGCTTCATATCGAATCATTGCTAGATAATCAGTCATGAGGTCCGCTTTTTTTAAGTTCATCGTGTTGGTGAACTTCCAACTCCTTAAAACCAACTTTACTATATAAAAAATCATTCGATTTAACTTTTTCAAATATGGCCAAAATCTATTGTGGTCTTTTCAAATAGATTATATGTTTCTTTTTCGTTGTGTACTATAATGTCAAGCAATCTGTCTGCAATTTGATCATTATCAATATTTCTTGTCTCGCAAAACTACACAACTATAGAATAGTTCAAATTTGATTAAGTATGGAAATCACTAAACTAAAAGCACACAAACCTAGAAATATGACCCTAATACTATAAAACTATCATAACACAACAAAAAATAATCATAATACAACCACAATACAACTACAATAATATAATACAACCACAAAACCACCACAATACAACCTCAAAACTACCATAATACAACAAAAAAACACCACAATACAACCACAATACAACTAAAATGCAATCACAAACCACAATACTTTCACAATACAACCACAAAACCAACAAAATACAATCACAAAACCACTACAATACAAACATAAAACCACCATAATACAGGCCACAACAACTACAATACAACTAAAGAACCACCAAAATACAACCACAAAACTACCACAATACAATCATAAAACAACTATAATACCACCATAAAACAATCACAATACAACAACAAAAAAACTGAAAACCCACCACGATAACACCAAAATACTTCCACATTACAATCACAATATAACCACAATACAACCACAAAACCACCATAAAATAATCACAAAATAACCACGATACCACCACAAATGTCACAATATCACCTATCACCAACAATATCACCACGATAACACCAAAGCACCACCACAATACTAATACAAAATCACCACAATACACTCACCAAATCATCATAATACAACCATAATACCACCACAAATCACCTTAATACCACAACAAAACCATCACAATGCCTCCTATTAATTTTTTTTTTTTAAGTCCAAGCGCTAATTTTATTGAAATAGAAAGGATAAATAAATGTTGTATGAGAGAGCCCAAAAAGGCACCCTGCCCATATGTTACAAGTATAGTAATACCAAAACAAAAAGATACAGATAGACTAAATAAAAAGTAAAACAAATTTAAAACATGCAGAAAACAAGTAGCTAGGGACGAGCTAGTTTAATCCTGCCTCTTTCTCTAGTTTTAAGAACGGAGCCAGATAACAAATTTTGAAGAGTCGTTTCATTGTCAGGAGTAACTAAAGCATCATCCATTAAGTTTCTAAGTTGGAATGTGTCCCCAAACTTCTTCTTCCGCCGAGAAGTATAAACTTGTCATTCTTCATCTGAAGACTGACTCATGTGATTTTCGGTCTGATTTGAAATAAAAATCACAGTAGAAGGAAAGACAGTCGTTGTCACCGCGATAGGTTCCTGTGCATGTGAAGTGTGAATTGTTACCTCTGCACCTGATGCATCCTGAATAGGAGCTGCAGGGCTATCCTGATTTTCGGTTCGAACATTATCCGCTATAGTACGGTCAAGAGAAGGGATCCCAGGGGCAAACACCAACTCCTGTCTTATGGTGATTCCCTCCTCAGTTTGACTATCATCAGGTTTTTTGGGAGCTCGTTCAGACACATGGAGTGCACTAATAGTGTGTTCCTACTATTAATTATTGGTTCTCAACTGTGGGTGCAATTTTAAACATTTCTCCTGCTGGAGTCCAAACATCTTGTAGTACTTGCAGTAGTGAGGTTTTTGTTACATAATAATTTTTTGTCAATAACCATTATGAGCAGATCTAAGCCAGACTTCTTTTACATCTGGTAGTGTAATATCTCTTTCAATCAAAATCCTTATAATAGAGGGCCTTGAGAAATGAACTGGTAAGTCTACTTGCAAAGTAAGTCTACTTGCAAAGGTTTTTCAATGATAGTCTCAATTGCATATAAGATAAGTAGGTCAAAGAATTGAAGTTTCAGTTCAGGTCATGAGAACCAGATAGGTGCAATTGGGGGGTTCTTGACTGGGAACAAAATTAGGAGTCCATTTGAGCAATTTCATATGTTTGCCCACAATTGTGATGAATTTCTTTGAGAGAATCCTCGTGTAATATTCTACTATGTTCAGTCGTATCATAACATGCCTTCCGTCGAAATGATCCACCTGTCAATCTCTAACCAATTTGAAATCTTCAAAAACCTTCCTGATGATCTTCATCTTAGAGCAACCTAATTGAAACTTTCCAACTAGTACAAATTTGTATTTTCCTGCACGAGTTGAAATTTAAGCATCAGAGAAGAATATTGTTAGTTTGCCCGTCTTTTTCTCTACTTTTTTGATGAGATTGCAATCGTCTTTTGTTGCAACCGAATCGTGGTACATCTGCGGGAATACCGGACTATCTGTCAGGTGGAAAGGGGAGCTGCGTTTGTGAACCACTGTAGCATAGGAGGGTTTGGCGGGATTATCACCGAAGACAGAGGCAGTGTAGGAAAACCCTGAGGCCATCACAACAGCAAATGGTGCAACCGGTGCTCGATCATTCGAGCAGTCGAGCTGCCTTTACGAACCTGCAGCACGAAGCGCGGCAGACGCGAGCCTCAGACAAAGATGACGCAGAAGGCTGGACAACGCGACGACGCCTCGACGACACCTCGACGACGCAGCAGACGAGCAGGCTCGACAACGCGAACTCCTCCAACCAGAGCCGAAGACGAAGACGGAAATGATCGAAACGAGCGAGCGAAAATAATGTTTGTTTCGAGCTAGGGTTCGCCAATATATATATACACGCACAATGGTGATTTCGGTCGCAATGATTCTACTGCCGTGGGAAGAGAAGATCTCGCATCGTTGACCCTCGCTCCGGCGTTTGCATCGACGTCGAAGTTCACACTCCCTGTCGCGACTCGCATCGCGATATCCACTGCTCGCGTCGTCTTCCTGTGTCGTTATCGTTCCTCTGCTCGACGTCGACGTTCGCACCTGCTCTGCTCGACATTGTCGTCTTCCACGCCTCTATCGCTCGCAGCTGTCGTTTGCGCCCGACTCTTCTGTTTCGGCATTGCTCCTTCGTGCGTCTCCTCCTTCGCGCTGCTTCGCGCCCAGCGACGAAACCGCGACATCTTCCAGCTTTTTGGTTTCGTCATTTCCTCTGCGCCATTTCTGTGGTTTGTGTCTTCTGCCTCATCTAGCTGCGGTTTGCTGAGATTGTTGTTGCGGTTTCGACATCTGCGGTTCGTCTTCTGCACAGCTTCGCCCTAGCTCATCTTTTTTTTTCCCTCGACCAGATTTGCAGAGCTTTTCTTTGCTGAGATGGAGCTTCCTCCTCCGGTTGAGCCCGGTAAAACCTCTTTTGCCCACATTGTGGATAATCCTCAGGGGGAGACAGCGGTTGTCTTCCCTTAAGTTATAAATAGAATCTTGATGGTACAGGTGACTGTCACTTTATTATGAATGCAAGCAAGAAGAGTGAGAAAACAACACTATTTTTCTCTGAGTCAGAAATTTCAACCTTGACTGACAAATTCAAATTTGTTATCATCGGAAAATTTTAGTGGGGACACCCAGCTATGGAAGTTATCAGAAAAAGTTTTGATAACCTCAAATTAGCAGGAAAATGAAAAGTGAGGGTCATGGATAGGAGAAATGTTTTGATTCAGTGAACCGTGCCTGAAGACTACACTCGTATTTTCACCAAAAAAAATCTTAATATTACTCAAGTGGTCTCCTGATTTTGACCCCAATCATAAACCTCCTACTGTACCGGTATGGTTTAGTCTACCTGGTCTCAAGCTGCATTTTTTTCATCATAAGGTTCTCTACTCTATTGGTGTCATACTTGGGGACTCTATGAAGCTAGATCTACCCACTTTCAACCTTATCAGACCTTTTATGGTCATAATACTTGGAAAAAAGATATTACTTTGTTTGATGTTACTAAAATCTGGTTGGGCACATGCATACTGGATATTGACAACAAATCGTCATGGAGCATAGACCTTATTGTTCTCATTGTAAGATGTTTGGGCATACTCTTGATAAATGTCATAAGCTTCACCCTAATTTGAAATATAAAGATCAAGTGAATAAGATTGGTTCTAAGGATATATATGTACACCTGGAGAAAAAGCTACAACATGACAGATTTTGGTGTCTGATTCTATTACCCCTGTCGTTACTGTTACTGCGAGTGATGTGATGCTGACACCTTCAAACCCCATAGAAAATAATACTGATACTATTACCAACAAATAATAGTGTTCAGACTGATAATCAGGAGTCTCATAGCTCCACTTCTTCAGGAAGTATTCAGTGTAGAGGCAACTCATACTTCACATATACTAGAACCTATTATGGGTACTACGGTTGGTATTCCTTCTGCTTCAGCTCTACTACCCCATCAGATTGATTCTTCGGATGAGGAATGACAGGTCTATTCTAGGAGGAAGAAGAAGAATGAAGACCGACTCCAACTCGGGAACATATTGGATGATACATTGGTTACTACTGGCAATGACAATCATCTTACCAACTTATTAGCTTGCTCATTCCCTAAAACTAGAGGCAGAGGCAAGACAAAATTGGGACGCTCTCTAGCCACCTGATAATATGTATTTCGATCAAGAGGAGTTTTAGGTGGTATGGGTGTGAGTATGTGTGTGTGTGTGTGTATGGTGGCGAGCTCTGCTAGGGTTTGGCCCAATGGCGAAACTCAGCGTTAACCTTAGTATCTAATGTATTTTCTGTTTCTTCTAGTTTTGAAAACTTTTGTGGTTTTTTGTGTAGACAGGGTGTCATGCTTGGACCCTCTCGCACATTGTATCTATGAGTGGCTACTGTTTCGTCGGCTTCGGATACAATCTCGCTCATTTACCGAGTCTTCTTCGTTCTCGGTCATCTTCTCTGGACAGCTGCGTCAGCACCGCATCGTCGCTGTTTCGTCGTTGTTTCCGTCGTTGCCTTCTTCGCCCTCGTTGCACGTCGCTGTTTTCCTGCTTTGCACTGCTTCGCACACCGCTTGTCATCTGCGTCGAGTGCATTCGTCCTCGGTCGCAGACTGCATCCGTTTTTGCCCAATGGCGAACCTCAGCGTTACCCTTCGGCTTCACTCCATCGTCTTCGTGAGTGGCTACTGTTTCGTCGGCTTCGGATACAATCTCGCTCGTTTACCGAGTCTTCTTTGTTCTCGGTCATCTTCTCTGGACAGCTACGTCAGCACCGCATCGTCGTTGTTTCGTCGTTGTTTCCGTCGTTGCCTTCTTCGCCCTCGTTGCACGTCGCTGTTTTCCTGCTTTGCACGTCGCTTGTCGTCTGCGTCGAGTGCATTCGTCCTCGGTCGCAGACTGCATCCCGCTGCTCAACGACAGTGCGCACGCAGTGAAGCACCGGCCAAGGTGATGGCCTCAAGGGTTCTTTCCTACGTCGTCACCCTCGCCGGTGATAACCCCGCTCCCGCCCCTCTTTCGAATATGTTTTCGCAAAGTTACCACGATACTTTTGCTCTTGTCGTTGAAACCGGATTTCTCAAAAAAGCATCCCGTAAAAATGGCAAACCTGTAATCTTTCTCACAGAGGTCGAGATCTCTACCCTAGCTGCGCCCTGCCGACTGTTCTTAGTATATAAGTTTCTTTATGGAAACCCTAAAATTGAGCTAATTCGAAAGAATTTTGAGCAAATGAAGCTGAAAGGGGGTTGGAAGATTGGTAAATTGGATGGTCAGCACATTCTCATTCAATTATCAAATGATGCAGACTACGCTCATTTGTTTGCGAAAAGCCTCCTTCGAATAGACGACCACGTGATGAAGGTTTTAAAATGGACGATGGATTTTGACCCTCGTACTGAACCCCCTATCATTCCTGTTTGGCTACGCTTCCCAGGTTTGAAGGTCCACCTTTACGATCAAGAGCTCATCTTCGCTTTAGCGATGGTATACGGTAAACCTCTCAAAACTGATATGCTTACAGTGAATCTGACTCAACCTTTTGAAGCCAGAATTTTGATAGAACGGGATATTACTTTACTTTTTCCGAGAGATATGGATTGACACACAGCATCAGGGATTTTGGCAGCAAGCAAAACTTGAACAGATACCTCTTTATTGCATCCACTACCGGATGTTTGGACACTCTCTTTCTCAATGTTATCATTTGCATCCAAATTTAAAACCTCCGAGTAAAAATGCTACTGGATCCGCCCCACTTCATACATGTCCCTCTTCCGCCCCCCGAGTGCATTCCACAGACTTTTGAAACACCGGTTGACACGATGCCACCTCTCCCTCCCACTACCGGAAACAACACGGTTTCTGTTCTTCTGACTGATGTATTGGCAGATGGTTCACTTGAGCATCCTACAGTCTCTATCACTGTTGAAAACAATACTGCAAGATCCTTACCTCCAAAGGATATTCTTCGGTCCGATAATCAGGATAGTATCGCAACTCC
>NW_018164444.1:38921272-38932916 GCF_001263595.1 Phalaenopsis equestris | reverse complement strand
GTGTTCGTGTTCGGCTCGTTTGCTTAATGAGCCGAACACGAGCTGTTCACGAACAAAGAGTTATTTTAACAATCATAATCATGTAGTTATAAGACAATAAGGTTTGAGCAAGATTTAAAAATTATTATTTATATTAAAACATCTTCTTAATCTAATTTAATAATTTTTATTCTATTTTCTTAATCAATATTTTAATTAGTTATAAATCTT
Source organism: Phalaenopsis equestris (assembly GCF_001263595.1). NCBI lineage: Eukaryota > Viridiplantae > Streptophyta > Magnoliopsida > Asparagales > Orchidaceae > Phalaenopsis > Phalaenopsis equestris. Next base: position 38,932,706 of record NW_018164444.1, on the reverse strand, counting down.
TGTAGCCTTGTAGTCAATTGGATTTTTTTTAAATACTTGATGTATATATATATATATATATATATATTAACTTTATTGATAAATCGAATAAATTTTACTAAATCTTACTTTTTCAGTTCGGCACTACTACAGCTTGGTTCGATTGCCGCTAAGTGCGGAACCTCTGCCGCTAAGTGCGGAACCTGCTCTTCTCCCTTCTCCCTCTCTTGCAAAGCCACTCTTCCGCTTTCTCCTGCTTCGATTCGTTTGTCAGGATCGAGTGTGTCGGTCAGCTTTTTGGTTCATTTGAAAATATGAATATGAAAATAATTTTTGAAATTTAATTTAATTTAATAGATATATAATTTGGGTTTTGAAAGTAATATGTTTTAATTTCCAAAAAAATGAGACCAAATGGATCTCATTCGTCCAATAGTTTGCATAATTGTGTCTGATACCGCAAATACTACACCCTCCTGAAAGATAAGTGTAGATCTTGGCGATAGACCCAATCATGCAAATTAAGAGATTTGTGACATCCGTTTGGTCTTTGTCTGCGAACCTTTTATGTATGACCGACAAGTTCCCATATATAATACAAAGATTAAATAGAATTTATTTTACTTGGGTTTCAAGTTCCCTTTAGTAATTACATCTTAAGTGACGGGAGTCACTTGAGAAAACTATCGATAATGATCAGTGGTTCTAGTCTTCAAGAATTCAAGGTTCAGGTTTTCAATGTAGGAGGTGGAAAAAATAAGTGAGAGTGGTTCAAGTGAGAACATTCCTTTCAGGAGTCCAAAAGAAGTAAAAGGTAGGGGATGTCACAGATTCTGAGGGGAATCCTCAGTGACCTCCCAAACTATATTGCTGTGTGGCTGCATTTTTAGAGATGATGTTATCCAATTATTCAATCCTGCCAATTTTATTATTTGGGACTTACATTCGCATAATACCCGATTATGCAAGTAGCCCGCAGAGATATGAGGGTTTACGTCGTACCGTACGACAACCTCGGAACCTAAGGCGAGTTAGGACTCATGCCGCGCAACATGAGTGCACAAAAGCCTAAAAAGGGAGTGCGAGGATTTACGTCGCGCTAAGCGAGCTACCTCGAAGTCTTATAGGTTGTTATTATGCTAGAAAGGGATAATGCTGAAGAAGATCCTCTTGCTGCTCAATCTGAATTACTCGTCGTGCTGCCCACAAAGTTGGCTCTAAGCTCCTGTTGTAGCGATGACTCTAGTGTTTAAGTGTTTGAGATTGGTGATTTGTGTTTCCCAGTTTTGGTGTCAAAGTTTGATTTTGCATGCAGAGTAGTCAAATTGCAGGTAAATAAAAGGTACTTTAAAGGTAAAATGCAATAAAGTAAAATGTTGTAGATAAACTGTAAAAGCGTACATGGGCATCTGCTACTGTTGCATTATTAGTGTTGCGAACATAATATGATTTGCAGCAGATTTAAATAAACTTGCAAGAAAATCAAACAAGACGAGAAAACCCAACGCGAAGTCAGAAAATGAGTTATAAAAATCACGAGCAAAAGAAACAACCACATATGAAAGATCAAGACTGGGTATAAGACATTGGTAAAAGTGGGGGCTCAAAACTGGGTTGTGTGCTTCCCGACCTTGAGTAAGAGTTGTCAACTCAACAATCTACAGGAGGTAGTTCTTAACCTCAATCCAAATGACTATCCATGAACTTTTATAAATTTTCATATAAAAATTATTTGATTTTCATGCAAAAGCTGTTGATTAAGTTTTTTTTATGCAGAGTTCTTTTTAATATGCAAAAGGGATTTTTATTTTATTTTTGTAAATATTTTGTAAAGTCGTAAGTCCACAGGCTAGTCACTCTAATCGTACTAGAACTACTGACAACCTAGGAGTGTCGGAGGCAACGATCCCACCAAGAATCGGCGAATAGTATCATAGGTCTTTCCCTCTCCCTTATTGAAGATCCTTAAGGTAGGAGATACTATTCTAATAATCTAATCTCGTATCCCTCGTTTAAGCACACAACATAAGCAATGTCGTCATCGCCCTCGCCACCTAGACCCTAGACTCATCCTAGTCCGATGATCCATATGTGGCGTTAAGAAATTTCCCCAATTGCCAGGAGGATTTGAGTGTAATATTCAAGCTCAAATTCCGATGCACTGGGTTTCATTGTAGGTTAAGTCATTGAGGGAATTTCACTGTTGATTTAATTAAGGAAGCATGAACTACGTTACAGTGCGTCCTCATGTCTAGTGTCTTAATTAATTTGTGAATCAGGACCAAGTGTCAAATTTCGTTATTTATTCAAAAATTAGGTGGATGAACATTCAACTAAGATGTGCTTCTAAAATCTAGGAAGCCTATACTGAAAAATAGGTGGATTAACTCTCACCTAGGGTGTGCTCCTAAAATCTAGGAAGTCTATGATGAAAATTAGGTGGATGGACTCTCACCTATGGTGTGCTCCTAAAATCTAGGAAGCCTATGCTGAGGATTAGGTGGATGGACTCTCGCCTAGGTTGTGCTCCTAAAAACTAGGAAGTTTATGTTGAGAATTAGGTGGATGGACTCTCGCCTAGGTTGTGCTCCTAAAAACTAGGAAGTCTATGATGGATGGACTCTCACCTAGGGCGTGCTCCTAAAATTTAGGAAGCCTTAACTTTAACTTGTTCTTAAAGTGATTTAAGATTTTTTATATCTTCCAATTAATTAAATCATCAATCCTCATCTTTATGACTTAACCATTTAACAAAAATAACAAAACAAACGAAAAAAAAAGAAGGCCGACTCACTTCCAAAACTAACAAAGCCAAGGAACGAAACAACAAGTGAATCGACATACAAAAAAAAATTAAATTCTTTCAAAAAGTATAATTAAATCGGCCCCTGAAAAGAGTGTTTAAATCTGTTCTAAAACAGTGTTTTGATCGGCCCGAATGTTTCACAATTCAGACTAAAAAAATAAAGCTCAAAAACCACCAAATAGACTAACAAAGTGCAGCCCAAAAGCCATGAAACGGAACCAAGAAGTACAACCCACAATGACATTTTCAAATAGTTCTAAACAATGGGCAATCAGTCAAGAAATCAGTCCAAAATTTCCTCCAAAATAACAAATACAAAAATCACAAATCAACCCAAAATCGGCACCCAAAATGACTCCAAAAACAGTGAAAGTATCGAGCAAGGGCAGCCCCCAAATGATGGGTTTAATGCCCCCAAAACAGTAGGTAGACCAACCCTCAAGAAATTATGATTAAACCATCCACAAACAATGTATCATATGCAGCAGAAGAATTCCTTTGTCACACATGCAAGTATTCAAGTTCCAAATGTGGGACATGTAAACTCATAAGAACTAGACGTTATATATGTATGCCAGTGAAAACCTTGTGTTAAGCAAGTAATGCATCAGAATCGTGGCCAATTAGTATGGCCGAATGTGAGCGAGCCGTTACTTCAAAGCTTTGGCTGGGAATTGAATACCTTCCTTTCAGGCAGCCAGCTTAATTGGAAAAGCTTTACGGGGGAATTAAATGATAAATTTAAATTTTAAATTTTGAATTTTGAAATTTCTGAGCTGAAGTAATTAGCCCGTGCTTAGCCCATGTCCAGCCTGAATCGAACCTGAGTCGGACCTGGGTTGAGCCCGGGCCCGCGCACCGCTAAAAAAAAAATATATGCATCGATATTTGTGCTAGTCACTCGCGTGCGAAACCATAACATCGCGGGTGTCATTCCAAGCTAAAGTTGACGTTCCGGAAGCATCGGTGCGGTCCGTTTCGTCATCCGGGATCATCCGGACGAGTTCGCCGACGGTCGAGCCAAAAATGTGTCAAATTCGTGCGTGGTGTAGCGAGTGCGTGAATTGCGGCGTTCGCGAGTAATCGAGTCACAAAGAGTCACAAACGAGTCACAAAGGGTTCACCTAAGGCTGTTTAATCCTATAGGAACTCATTTTCGGGCCCTCTACATGTTGGTCCTTAGCCCTTGCAACTAGAAGTTTAGTGTTTGGAACCACTCATGCGAGTTCTTCACAAAAAATGAGTCAAAAAGTGGTTTGAAGTTCTACGGAAGGTGGGCTCCATTAATAGCCTGCTATGATAGTCAACAAGGAACTCCTAAGGCTAGATTATTGGTTTTAAGAGTAGGAGACTAAAACCTCACTAAAAATGAGGTCAACAGTGTGCAGGAACTCCCTCACTCGCCTCCTCTACACTACAGCACCTACTCTGCTTGACACCAACACTGGCGCCTTCTTCCCCATTTGTACGCAAGCCACTTGTCGAGAGATCCCGTCTCTCCTTGCTCTACGACGACCACTCCCATGCCAAACCGTGGTGTTTCTTCTTTTGACTCTATAGGTATACCGCATTGTCTTCTCTTGACTCGAATGTAGCAATATTATAGGAGAACTCACCTCTTTGAATTCCGACTCCCTCGCTTCCTCTTCTCTTTGGTTTCCTTAGCTTTTCGTTCCCTCTCCCACTTTGGCTCTTTCACTCCTCTTCCCCGGGTAATAAAAATGGGACGTTACAAAAAGGGCGTGAATTCTTCAATCCTACACAGAACTGATATACTGATAGCAGAAAAAAGAAAACATCAGAAAAATTAGGAATTAACTTACATCATAAGTGTCGACTAGGGCCAAGAAGTTATTTGGCATGGCCAACGCATAGGAGGTAAATGCTGCTAGCTCACTCTGGTTAGTCTCACCAAAAGCACCATGCAGTGCGTCCGACAGCTGTATGAAAAGGAAAAATTCAGCAAGGAACCGTATGAGATCAATGCTAAATGAACAAGAGAAAACAATAAAATTTGTGCATAAAGTTAAGTAGATGACTTGGGTGAGAAAATTAGGTGAATAAAAATAATTCTGTGTGCTAGCATATTCTTGTTCGTAATGTATGATGCATGCAATAGTAAGAAAAATAAAAAATTTAAGAGTTAAAATATCAACAAAACCACCTTTTCAAGCGACATTTATAACTAGCATTCATTTGATTAGTTCAATAAAGTTATATTACAAAAACTACAATAAGCCTCATATATTCAGCAATTCAACTTTTAGAAAAGTGTTCTCAATGCAATTTGAGAACTCGGGATTTGCAAAGCAATTCAGATATAAGCTACGTAATAAAACTGACGGGAGATGGAATAATCAGTAACACATGAAATGAATTATTATTGGAGACTACAAAAGAAGCAAATGATTAAAAAATTTCAAGTACCGAACAAATAATGGCTTGCAAGAAATGATTTTTTGAACTAAAGCAGTAAGCTCTGTATGCACGGATAACTTTGTTTGCTGCATAAGGTTATTCCAAGAAGAACCACACAATTGAAATATTGTGATATTAACAGTTCAACATGACAGTATACATACTTTTTTAGTATATTTTAAAAATGATTTTTAATTTGAAACTCAATATCTGAAGCAAGCAAGAACTGCGTCAACCATCTTGAAGTCGGTAATAACCATGAAATGCAAACACAGGTTTACCTAATAAAGCAAAAGATCGCCATATCTAGTATCAGATGAAACAATTACTTTTACATACTTCAAATGCAACAAATGATTATATACTTTAAGTGCAATGCAAATACCAATGATCATCTAAATGAGCTTACAGGATTTTAGAAGGGATCAAAACTTAAAAATCACCACCTGAAGTTTATAAAGCCAGCATCGCACGACACTAACAAAGTCTTCACAAGTGCTTGAGCTATCATGACTGGATAGTGCTTTGTCCATAATCTCATCCATGCACTAATTATGATAGAAGTTAGACAAGGAAAATCTTCTGCAAAAGAATAAAATTAATACCCAAAAATTTCTTTCACAACTTACTGAATCAGAGGAAAGAAATCAAGAGAAGGGATATGGAACATGTACTACACAAAGTAAGCGCAAAAAAAGAAATCCTCACTGTCACTTTCGACAGCCCTCCATTATTGCAGCTGCCCCTAAAAAGCTGTCGACCGCTCTTCAAGCAGTTCCTCACAGTCGCAGCCTCGGGACTACCCCCCTTTGGCTGTCCTTTAATCCCATGCATTCCCCGCCGCTGCTGCCATCATTCCCGCTCATCGATGCCACCCGAAAACAGCTGCTTCTGGCTTTTTCTGTCGTCCAAGCCGCCCGACCATCTGTTTCCCTCCTTCCAACTTGCTGTCACTACCGCAACTACTTCTCTTCACTGCCGCAGTTCTTCTCTCTTGCATTCACAACCTAAGACCACCCTTTTTAGCTGTTTTTTTGTTGTCCAGCCCCTCTCCTTTGCTGTCATCACCCTGGGCAGCCCACCTACATCACTCCCTGTTGTTTGCTTGCTCTCCGGCACCAGGGAAACAGCCGCCTTGATGTTTTCTGCTTGTCAACCGCCTTTTCCACCGCCGCACCACCCACCACCGCTGGATCTACCCCTAGTTGAGTGTTCTGTCGTTTATGTTGCTATTTCAGATTTTCAAGTATCATGTTTTTGTATTTTTCCTTTCAAGTGAGTCGTTCGTAATTCCATATTTACTTTCAGTAATAATATTTACTTTCCTATTGATTATTTGGGTTAACTCTGGTATCGGGTTATTTAAGAAAAGTCATCTTATCCACAATCCGGGAGACCAAAATAACAATATTATGTAACTCTTTGGGTCAAACCTCTTCGTTAGCTCTAATACAAATTCCACTTCTACTTGAATTGTCTGCTTACAGTTCTAATTTTGCAACTGGTCTGAATGACTAACAATTCATTTTTTTCTATTATTTATTCAAACTTATTTATTTGTAACAGCATAATTTATTTATTTAATAAAAGTTATCATATAATAATCATATTGTGCATGAACCATTTTTCAATTTTAAAGGACCATCCGAATCGAATCAGCCCAAACCTCTGTAATACTGAAATTCAGATGTTAATCTCATTCCAACATTGATTCTAAATTCAATTACGCCTCCACTGTAAACTGAAATTCAAACATTTGTTTGGATATCAATTTCTGTCATAACCTAATCAACTTTTGTAGGCCAACCACAAGTGTAATAAAAAGGGATGATTCAATCATCTCAATTTTTACATACACTCATCCTAATTTGTACTCATCATGATCGAGCAGAGAATTAGTCTAGCTAAATTGTCACAAAATAATTCAAATTTGTAATATTCATTTACAAACAAAAATATGAAAGCATGTATAAAAAGGTCCTCTAATAAAATACAAAGCCTTTAAGAAACTTCAAATAAGAAATCATACGTAAAGAAAAATCTTTTTCTATGTTAAATATCATTCATTGTCTTTTATAAAAACCCCCTAAATTGACAATAAGAAAATATACAAATGGACAAGTCACCTGATTAATAATCAACTTGCCCCTTTCCCTTGAAAACACAAGTATAATATTCGATGAACTCTACACTCAATGAGATAAATAATGCTAAGACAAGATTCAAACATGAAAAAAGCAAATATGATGACCAGTAACTAATATATGTGCAATAACAATAATAATGAATAAATAAACAATAATTTTCAAATGGTAAAGAGAACATATTTGCAAATGAAATACACTGGTTCTCCAAAAAAAATAAAACAGCCACTGATCGATCTTTAATTCGCTACATTATATAAGTTATGTATGCATTTAATTCACTTTTATTTTCCATCTGATGTTCAGCAGTCTTTATTTTAGAAATGTCATATTATATTTCCATAAGATTTGACATATTTTCATTAGATTGTTACCCAATCAGTTGGCCATAATAACAGCTGATAAATATTTGTACTCTAATATCATGCTTAAAAATAACCCCCAAAATACTAACTAGAAGTTCCAGCTTTAATATCAAGAATAAAAAATTCATTTATCTTTTTACCAAGGCTCTTATAATAAAAATTTTTAACATTCCGTACACAGATAATCACTATAGCTACCTATGTATCACAGATTATATGATATTATTTTGATCATCTTTACCTGTTATAATATTTTTATATGCAATTATTCTCTAACATGAAAGCACCTATAAATAATCAACTTAATTAACATGCACAAAAATATAATGTGATATATCATAATAGCATTTATGCTTGATATTGCAATTCTATAATAATATTATGAACTACACAACAACAACAACAACAAGCTTTTGTCCCACTAACCGGACTCGGCTGCATGAAACCATTTTCTCCATTGTGTCATATTGAGTGTCATATTTTCTTTTAATTCGAATAGATTAAGTTCATTTTTAAAAAATGTCTAAGTTTTTTGTCTACCTCTGTCTTTCTTAACATAGGGGGAATCTAAAACATCTACTCACCTAATAAGATCATCAGATGATCGACGTTTAATGTGAACAAACCATCTAAGACGACTCTCTCTAATTTTGTCTGTCAGTGAAGCTACACCAACGTTATCACAGATATATTGATTTTGTTTTTTGTCTCTAAGTGTCAAGCCACTCATCCACCTAAGCATTCTCATCTCTCCAATGCTTAGTATAAATATTATGAACTATGTATGAAAAGAAAAATATTTACAAGAATTAAATTAAGTTAACATAATCGAATGTCTTCAATATGGAAGAAATTTTAAAGGCAAAGACATAAAATATATAAATTATCAATGCACATTATCAAACAACAAATCCTATATATGATTAATTTCTTATTTTAGCGATTGAATATCTCACCATACTTTCATATTTCTTTTTGGGACATATTTTCTGATTTCTCCTGTCTTCAAACTTGAATCTTTTATACAACCAGATGAAATCAACAAATTTACTAATTTGTAATAAAATCCTATTTATTATTTCAATTCTGTTCCAAGAAATCATAACCTAATGCATTTTCCACAAATTTCCTCTCATAAAAACTTCCACTCTTACATTTTTTCTAATCAAATCAATTCTCAAAACTTAGTCTTCCTTCATTATTCATTTATCTCTCTTCTCATCCGTTTCGTTTTTGTCTTCATTTTTTCCTTTTGACTTCTAATTTCTTCTACTCCTCCTTCCAAGCTAATATACGAGAGGTTACCAAATTTGATTTAGCTATAATGTGGGAATAAGATTTTAATGGGACATGCGTAATTTATATGAATATATAAAGTGGGGCGCAAAAAGTGGGGGCATAATTTAGGAACAATTTGTAACCAATTTTATGATTATATTGGGTATTATAGACGGAGGGGACAATTCCCTTATGCCAAATCGAGAAGCCTAATATAAATCAAGGACGTGATTGAGCCGAGTGGTGCGACCATACTAGTGTCAGTGCATTGATCTCAATTTCATAATTAACCATGCTTAATTAACCATGTTTGGGTGAGAGTAGTACTAAGGTTAGTGACCTTTCAAAAAATCTTCATGTTGCAAACCATATAATAAAATTATAATGCCCATTATTAAAAAAAAAAAAAGAAAAGCAAGCTCACAAAAGTTGGTTCAACCGAGCAAATAGTTTTGTCGGTTCACAGTATATTAAAAATAATGAATGTGGAGACAAAAGGAGAGGGACAAGCGAGTTCTGTGGCATGTAGAGAGCCAGATGCAAAGAGGATGATTCCCCGGTGCAAAACCATGAGGGTGAACGATGAACAAATGAGAGGAGACAAGTAGTCTATATTTATCGTCTAAGCAAGTTTGAACACAATTGTATGTGTCAAGGTGTATGCGAGAGATCGAGGACGATATTGAGCAAAGAGGTGTGGGGTTGAGTGCGAGCAAACCTGGGTGAAGGCAAGCAAGCAAGACAGTAAGTGTGTGTGTGGTCTCAATGCGCAACACCAAGCAAATGTTCGAGTAACATCAAAGATGGGAGAGCTTACAGGTTTGGGCAAAGGTTGAGAACCATAATCTCATGAAGGTAAGAATGATTGCAACCCAATGTTGGTGTTGTCTTGAATTTGAAGGTAAGTTTAAATTTTCATTATATCGAAAGTAAACTAATTAAAAAATTAATTGTAGGAAAGTGTCAATCCACATGCTTGATTAATAAATTTATTTCCTTCTCTTAAAATATAATTCACTAATTGTATATCATTTATTTGTATTTCCATTTTTCTATTCTTCACCATTTGGAGAGATTCTTATTTTATTTTTTTATTATTATATATATGTAGAAAAGTGCAATGTAACAATGTGAGCAACAGATAAAATTATTTCCAGAATTCTACATTATATCAGAGCCATGGCACCTCCCTCCCCACACGAACTTCACCGTCTAAGAAATCAACAACCATTTGTTTGGTTTGAACAATTCACGGAACATCTCATTGTGTTGTTACAATAAGGAGCATGCTCCCATCTCCTTGGCTCAACTTTGTTCGCTAAATGAAGCGAACAACTCTCTACTTCATGCCGCTTTAGCTCGCAAGTCCCGCGAGAATAGCAAGTCCCATGAGCCTTGTAAGTCTTGCTAGTCTCGCTCGCCTCTGAAAAAATATTACATCAGTGGTATTACGTACGTAGAAGTAACGTGCGTAGTCAATGAAATCACGCCACGACATCCCACGCGATAGGAAAAAAACGACACAGTAACACGGGGAATATTCTCTCCTGTGTTATTTATGTGTTATTCTTGTGTTATTGTGTATTATTCATGTGTTATTGATGTGTTATTATGTTATTATAACACCAAAAATATTCTCAAGACATAATAACACATGAATAACACACAATAACACATTAATAACACGGGGAATATTCCCGACAGAAAAAAAAAAGCGACAGTGATGAGTGTGGGTCGCTTTTTTTTTTCTGTCGGGAATATTCCCCGTGTTATTTAGGTGTTATTGTGTGTTATTCATGTGTTATTGTGTTATTATAACACCAGGAATATTCTCAGGACACAATAACACATGAATAACACGCGGGGAATATTCCTTGTGTTACTGCGCCGTTTTTATTTTCTCTATCGCGCAGGGTGTCGTGGCGTGATTTCATTGGCTAAGCACGTTACTCTTCGTGCATAGTACTGATGTAATATTTTTTCCTCTTGTACACACACATGAAGAAAGCTAGCAAGCATAAGCAGCCACAACCGAGAGCTCTCTGCGAGCCCTAGCTGCAGGGTCTCCTCCATTCGAATGAATCACCTAATATGCATGAGTTATCTGTCTTTCCATTCACTAAAGCCGAACGATTTAGTCCTGAGATCGGCTCGTTAATTCCATCCATTGAAGCCGATGTCGGCACAAAAAAAGAAGAGGTTGTTTGGGGGTCGTCCGTAAGAAGCTGTCGGCAGCCGGAATTGAAATCTCATCGCCCGCTTCGAAAAGACGTTTTAATTTACGTATATATATATATATATAATTTTAGAAAAATATGAAATCAAACTGACCTCATATTTTTCACAGTTTAAATGAAAGAGCGCTCTAACTCAAATCCTGAATCTATCCCAAGGGATAAACACAAGATTTGAGGATGAGGCTCGATCAAATAAACTAAGAAAAC
>NW_018164444.1:38919706-38920811 GCF_001263595.1 Phalaenopsis equestris | reverse complement strand
CGAATGCCTAAAGAAAAGGTGGAGGATTTATGTCTCGCTAGGCGAACAACCTCGAAATCCTATGGATCGCTGTTTAATTTCTAGGAAAAGAGATGGTTTTGCTGGAGAAGACATGTTCTGCTGTTGAAGATGGTCGTGTTGCCCACTGCGTTAGCTCCAAGCTCCCCGACATGACGAGTTTAAGTTTTCTAGGGTGTCCAGTTATAGTGTTAAATCAAACGGCCCTATGGTTGTAGTCCCCTAAACATCCTATGCAAAAAAGAAACATGCTTGAAGTTGTATAATCTAAAGCGTGCGATGCAGGAACAAACAATAGAATGCACGTGGAACAGTAGTAGGCAAAACAGGAGCAGTATAACATACTATACGAGAAGAATAATAGCAAGTAGAAACATGAATAATATAACATGTTGTACAATACGGTAGCAGGTAAAAACAGAAATGGTATAACATGCTGTATAAGAAGAGCAGTAGCAGGAAGAAACAGGAAAATTAATTGCTGTAAAATGTAAAGCAAACATGTACGCCCGCGAGATCCGCTGTTCCTTACGTATAGCAAACCTAAATGCATCTCAAAAAGTAAAGTCCGAAAGAAACGTCGTCCAGGAAACCCGAGAAAAAGCGGAGAAACTCGAGAAAATCAATGAAAAAGACTAAGTAAAAAAAAATCCTCAAAACTCCCAGGGAAATCCCGAAAGAAAGAAAAAGTAACACGAGTGTTCTGTCCCAAAGCTTCGATAAAACAAAAAGAAGATTCAGATGAGGGGGGGCCGCAAGCACTCGTATGGGACTAGGCTCAGCTATATTTATTCTCGAGGGTCCACGAAGGCTACTCGGTCACCCGAATATATAGAACCCACCACTCGTCTAGAAGGGTGTTTTGAACCTCACTTAGGGGGCTATTTCCCAGCCTAAACAGGTATTCGTCAGGTGGACAACCAACTTTTAAAATACATTTTATGTTTTTGACATACAAACAAATTTTTAAACATGCGAAGAAGAGTTATCAATTTTTGTTTCGTAGAAAAATATATTTTTGTTTGAAAGTGGTTTATCAAAACTTATACTTTTTTTTTTAGAAATTTTTGTTGTCCACGAGTCGATT
>NW_018164444.1:38918639-38919268 GCF_001263595.1 Phalaenopsis equestris | reverse complement strand
AAACATAAAATATTCTTTTGCGCTGATTCTCCAAACCCCAAGAACGCAGGATTAATCAAATCAACCAAATGCTCTCCCAAAATGAGATTTAAAATTTTCCAAACTTCGAAAGAAAATGATCGCGGGGAAACCACTGTCAATATTTTCAAACTCATACTAAGATCAAAATTCCTCCAACTTTCAGATTAATGGATAACCTCATACATTAAATAAGCATGAAATCTTCCCATAAAACCAGATAAACACTCACGGTCAGGGTCAATAGAAAGGAGGAAACAACCACCAAAGCTCTCGGCCAAGGCAAGGAACGGGGTCAAAAGAGGTTCACGGTTAAAGCAAAGGACAGCTGCCAAGACCCACAACCAAAGGCAGTCCAAAAGACAATAAATAAGGCTTACGGTTAAGACAACAAAGGACCCAGGAAAGAACTGTTAAAGCTCACGGCTTAAGGCAGCAAAGAGCAGCTGCAAAAGCCCACATCCAAAGCACAAGTAAGGCCCACGGCTACGGCAACCCAGAGCACAAAGGGGGCTCACGGCTAAGGCAAACAGAAGAAGCACCAATAGCTGCTACAACGCTCCCCCGACAAACACCGAAGGGCAACTAAAGTAATCCTAATTTTTGGGATG
>NW_018164444.1:38911142-38917444 GCF_001263595.1 Phalaenopsis equestris | reverse complement strand
GTTTCCAACATAAACATGATATGATAAACAGAAAACGTGTCATATCTCCATCATTTTAAGCAAATATTCAAATCTAAATCCTAAATCATGCTCACATTTCATCTTTTACATGCTCTTAAAGTGAATACCTCAAAAATGTACGAGAGTAAAGTGAATTAGTATGTCGTATCATCCAACAGAGCTAAGTTCAAAGACTCGGCAGAGAGGAAAACCGAAAAGAAACAGAGCACTGAAGAAGAGGGGGGAATAATGGTACCTCTTTAACGCCAATGTAAAAGCACTGCAACACAAGAATTTGCCTAAAAGAAATGCTCTCACAGAAATTCTCTTCACAAACTCCTCATAGCCAAAATTTCTACTCTCCTCTCACAAAACTTTTCCAACAACCCCTAAAATTTCAAAAGGAACTATGTTTATAGACAGAGGGTAGAGGAGAGCGAGACTAATGGCAGCGAGGGAATCATCGAGAAGAAGAGAAGATATTGTCGTTCAAGTGTACCAGGGAACAAGCTTCCCAGAGTCAAGCTACCAAGAAAAGAAAAACCACAGCTCAGAAAGACTGGCACGACTTCGGGAAGGAGGGCCACGAGCAGTAGCATGTCAGGCAAGGACAAACGAGGTCAACTCTCTCTCGCGCGGAAGAAGAGTTCGGTCGGCTCGAGAACGAGAAAGAGAAAGGGTCAGGCACGCAAACGGGAAAAGGAAGGGAGGCAGAGCTCGGACGCGGAGAAAGGGGAGTTAGGGCTAAAGAGGAAAGGGGTAAAAATAGTTTTAATATAAATTAATATATATATATACATATATATATAAATATATATATATATATATACACATTAAATTATATCTGATTTATTAGCGCACGGCGACGTAACAAAATGGGTGTCCTCCCTAGGCAAAATTGACGTTCAGGACGCGCCGGCGCAGTCTGTTTTGTCATCCGGGATCGCTCAGACGACGTCGTCGACAATCGGGTCAAAAACGCGTCAAAATTCAAATTTCACAAAATTTCGACCCGCGATCAATCGTTTCAAAAGGTTAACTCGAACATTCGACAAGTAACAGTGCAAACGAAGCGGATCGAGGCGATCGGAAGTGTCGACTCTCCGAATTATAAAGTTTGTGCCCGCGGGAGTGCGAATTGTGCAAAAAGCCACCCTAAGGCTCAGGAAGGTCCTATAGGGATCCCTTTTGGGTTTCCTCATGTTGGTTTCACTCTTCTAAATGCTAGAAGTCGATACCACACACTTGGAAAGGTACCGAAGCGGGTTGAATTTCTAGAATGAGGCGGGTCCCATTTCTAAGATTCTAAGATAGTCGAAGGGAGATCCCTAAGGCTAGATCCTAAATCCTAAGAGGAAGACTAGACCTCACTAAAAATGAGGTCAACAGCCGAACAATTCAATCTCCTTCCTGCAAACCGTTCATCTCTAAGCTTGCTAAAGCCAAACGATTCATTCCTGCAATCCAATCGACTTGCCACATTTCACGAGTCGCCAACTTGAAAAAAGCTCGACCACCTCCCAATTAGTGTCGAATGAGTGGAAAATGAGAGTTGTGCACCTCCCTCTAGTTATTGTTCACACATCCAGCAGAATAGTCGAATGAGTTGGAAAATAGAGAACTCTCGATTTCGTATGTGCAACAAATCTTCTCGATTCAGAGTTTATAATCTAATCATTGTCAGACACGGCATAACCTTATAATCTTCTTCCTCGGAAGTCGCCACTAGATCCGAAACTACATCTACAATCCCTATCAGCCCTGATAACTCCTCTTAGCTAGGCACAAACCACAAACTACATGGCCATAATTTCCTTCAATAGTCACAAACTGCCTTCATATACATCTGTGGCAAAGAAAAACACTGACATCTCGCTTGCAAAATTTTGGCTCCATAAATGACAGATTCCAAATATTGAGATTGAAAAATTGAAGATCATGTGGTTATGTTATGATTAATAAATTCCATGACTACAAAAGTTGGAGAAAACTTTCTGCTCTCTTGGACAACCAAAAAGATATGGGAGGTTGCAACATACTCTAGCACTGAAAACTCCTCAAATTTATTTGAGATTAAGGTCGTGCTCTATGTTCTATGACAAAGAATTGAATGTTGGTCAATATTTCAAAGCTCTCACACATTGTCAGCTGTATCTATAAGGTTCATTCCTGGAAATGTCCCAATGACTTTGCTTGTACAGGACAAATACTGAGCAAAAAAGAACCATCAAATTCTAAAAAACCATCACTATCCTCTGCCCTATCAGCCTGTTAGGAAACCAAGGTCTATTATCCCATGCTTTTAGTGTCCTGAGCAATAAATTAGAACCTTGGATAATCGATTTCAGAGCCTCACATTATATGATGGGAGACATCAACATCTTTAAAAATAACATCCAATGTACCAATCACTCTGCAGTTCGAATAGTTGATGGTTTGTTCTCATGAAAAGTAAGAACTTGATCAGTTGACTTAATAAAGCATCTTAATCTCCACTCCATATTTAATGTTCCAAAATTAAATTGCAACTTACACTCAATCAACAAACTTACTTGTGGCTTAAAATGTGACTAAATTTTATTCAAATTATTGTGATTTTCAGGTTGTAGATTCAGAAAAAGTAATTAACAATATTGAGATGCATGATGGTCTATGACTGCTCAAAGAAAAAAACTTCAACAAAGGGAAATGTCATCCGTCAAATTGTATTTTTGAGTCAAGTTCAAATTCTAGTAATATAGTTCCAATTGAAAGTCAAATCATGTTAAGTTATTATAGTCTTGATCATCCAAATTTTGCGTAGAAGAAAGAAATATTTTCACATTTATTTATTGCTAAAAAAACCTAATTTTTATTAATGTGAAACTTATAAACTTCTAAAACATATGACACATTTATAATCTAAATTATAAAACAACCCTTCAATTTTTGTTCTAAAATTAATAGTGATATATGAGAATTCTCACAAGTAAATAATATAAATGGGGAGCGATGATTTGTATTATTTATAGATGATCGCACAGAAATAATATGACCATTATGAAACAAAAATCCAAAACAACCATCATATTTCAATCATTTCATTCCATGATTCACACTAAATTTCAAAGCAAAATTCAAATTTTTAAAACTGATAATGTTGAAGAATGCTTTCATTTTATCCTTAGACCATGTCTTTCTAAGTATGGTATTATTGTGTGGATACTTAACAAAATGAGATCAAGGAAAAAAAAGACAATTATTTGAAGTGGCCCGTACCATTATGTTGTTTAATCATGTGTCTAAATATTTTTTAGGAGAAACTATTGTAACAACCGCATGCCTCATCATTGTATAGTTGGGAATAAAATTTTAAATTCCTCATAATATTCTTATGGAATACTACCCATACATCCAATAGCGGACAAAAAATATCTTTAATCAATCAGGAAGATTTTATAGAGATATTTGTGGAATGATTTGTGCCCCTTTAAATTAGAAGCTAATTACAAGATAAATTTATTAGATTGGTTTAAGAAAACAAAACTTGTATTAAATGTGGAAAGCTACATCAAGAGGAATATTTAGTTGGCTCTAAGCTATGTAAATTATGTCAACAACCAAGATGTCGAATAAGAATTTGTCCCAATTTTGACGAGAATTTGCACCAAATACTCAATAATGAAGGGATTAAGTTCAGAGAAGTGATTAACCAATTATACAGAGCAAGTCAATAGAACTAGTATAGTCTAGCCTAGTGATATGTGATAAAAATAATAAAGCAAGGTAGAAAATTTGCATAGAGTTTGTCTTAAATTAACAAGGGATTGAAGAACATGTTACTTTTGTTGTTGATAGTAACAAAGTTTGATGAGTGATATTATAAATATATTGTCTTTATATCATATGAGGGTTGTTTTAGTTAACTTATCTTATATTTGATGTTGGGTGTTATTCTAGTAATGTTATTTTATATTAGATGTTTCAATTACCAAGTTAAATTTATACCAATCATTGATGCTAATGTTATGATTTTATAAATATTCATAAAGTTCAGACTTATTTTATAATGAATTTTTATGACAAATAATTCAAGTGTAACTTGTATAAAAAGATATGACTTCTATAAGACAGAAATCTCAAGAATAAAATTTTTGTGAGAAGGGAAATTATAACATGCGATAATTAAAAGAAAAAAAAACTAACAAATGCCATTTCAACTCAACCAACATTAGTTAGCTCATTGTTCATTAAAAGCAACAAAAATGAAGACGAAAGGGGAGAGATAAGTGATTTCATCATCTCAGTATTACTTTATGAAAATTATACAATAATTTCCCATAGAATACATTTGATTATCATAGCATGATTCTTAGATGATACTAGATTATCACCACATGAAATTTAGATTTAGATAAAATGATACATAACTACTCAACATAACTACTCATAGAAAAATATGTAATTTCTAGTAGAAAAATAATGCATGTTAAGAAGAATGTACATCAAAATATTGCACATAAGAATGATTGTATATACATGTTACAGATAGAGTTTATTGCTTATAGCACTAGATAGGAATAATAATATACCCAAACTTACTGATGAATTTTACTTCCACCTTAATTAGACATACTTTACTATGTCAACAGGAGATTTATCAATCTGGGGTGTGTTGGTGTCTTTCCATCCTAGACAACAATAAATTTAGTCTACGCACTGTTATGTCGATATAGAACTTACTTGCAAAGGGTAAGTTACATTATGTTTTGACGATGTTTCTAAAAAGAAGTATAAAAATAAGAAAAGAAAATAAATGAGTAAGATATCGCAAGTTTATGAGAAACTTAAATGACATGATAAGCATTATGATCAGATTACCATAGCTTGTTCAAATGTTTAACAATATTTATAATCATAGTTATCAATCATATATTCAGCAGATGGTATGATATCTTTTACAGCTTGAATTAAGGACTAGCATACGTGATTTTTTCTTGACTTCTAATTGAGTAATGCAATTTTCTCACTAGTTTTTGATAATTCATTATTGTTTTTTTCTTTAAATGATATAGGTTCAAATGATTGAAAAAGAAAAGATCGTGTATCAAAAACATGACAAGACAAGAGGAATGTATTCTATTTTAACTTTGGTTTTAGATTATGTAATTATATGGCACTTATGTTATTTTCAAATTTAGGTAAGTTTATTTTAGAAAATGTATAAATTTATTTCACTAATGATCTAAAGATAATATTTATTATGATTTAATAAGCATCCTATCATGATAATTCCAAGTTCTCATGCTAAGTCGTGACATTAGCTATCTTTACTTGGCTTAGGAACTTCAAATTTCTAAGACTGAAATAGACACTCAGATGGTGAACATCAAATTTAATTACTAATTTTAAATCTAAAATTAAAAAAAAAACAAAGCCACCAATAATTAAAAAAAAACATTAATTTACTTATTCGTTTGTTGATATCGTCTTCTATATATGTTTTCTCCTCTTTTACTCTAATTTAATCAGCAACATAAACTTAAAATGGTTAATTTAAAACGAATAAAAGCCCAAAATAGTCCCACGATTATTAAGAAATGTCCAATTTAGTTTCAGAATTTTAGAATATCTCAATTTAGTCCCAAACTATTAAAAGTTGTTCTAAATTGGTCATAAATGATATTTTCCGTTAAATTTAATAGTGGTCTACATGAATTGAAGGAAATTTTCATCTTTTCTATAATATTCAAAATTTATGTGTTTCGTATCTCACTTTTATTTGTTGTTGAAAAATTATAATTTTTAATTTGCATTAATAAATCTATTTGCGACAGTCATCACATTTTTTCAAATGAAACTTTTTGTTGTATCATCCTTTGAACTCACATATAGCCTACCGCTAAGAATTAAGCACATTATTTAATAAATCAAATAAAACATAATTTCATTTATTTTCCACTCAATTCCTTCGCAAAAAATAAGTCTGAAAAAAACTATTCAATTTAATATTACACAACCTTATATTAATGTGTGTGTGTGTGTAGGCAAGACTAAAACTGAGGAAGAGGTAGGACTAAACTTCAAAAGGCACGACACTTCAAAGTTTGTTATCTAGCTCCGCTCCTAAAACTAGAGGAAGAGACAGGACTAAACTGGCTCGTCCCTAACTACTTGTTTTTGTATGTTTTAAATTTTTTGAGTCTATCTGTAACTTTTTGTTGGGGTAATAGTGTACTTGGTATCGTATGAGTAAGGTGCCTCAATTGGGCCCTCTCATCTCCCTTTGGGCATTTCAAATATATATATATATATATATATAT
>NW_018164444.1:38867949-38910591 GCF_001263595.1 Phalaenopsis equestris | reverse complement strand
TTTTTTTGAATGGCAGTCGAGAGCTCTGCTAGAGTTTCGAATGACGCTTTCGTAGACTCTCAGCTTCGCTCCTCACTTCCTCTGCTTCGTCGGCTCGCGTCGTTACTGCATTCTTCAACGCCGACGGTTGTGTGTGCTCTCGCTTGTTCGATTTCGACTCCGACAGTTCCACCGTTCGCGTCTGCACCATTTTGCCTCCTTTGTTTCGATGCCGACGCTCGCCTCTCTCTTCCTGACAGCTTCAGTTCGTGTCTGCGTCTTTCTTTTGACACCGACGTTCGCCTTCCGAGTTTTCGAGACTACGCCAACAACTATTATATCGACATCTTCTAGCAGGAGGATTTACCTGCTCTGATGGCACTCCCTTCTTCGGTTGAACCTGACAAAGCCTCTTCTAGCAGCATTTTTTTTTCTCTGACATAGAAATTTCAATCATGACTGAAAAATTCAAGTTTGCTCTTATTGAAAAATTTCAGTGGAGGCACCCACCTATGGAAGTTATCAGAAAAAATTTTGATAATCTCAAACTAGCAGGAAAGTGGTAAGTGAGACTCATGGATAAGAAACATGTGTTGATTTAATTAACCGTGGCTGAAGACTACACTCGGATTTTCTCCAAAAGATATATTAACATTGCAGGCAAGTCAATAAAGTTACTCAAGTGGTCTCCTGATAGTGGTCTCCTGATTTTGACCACCTGATTTTGACCATAATCATGAATCTCCTACTGTACCGGTATGGTTTAGCCTACCTAGTCCCAAGCTGCACTTTTTTCATTATCGGGTTCTTTACTCTATTGGGGTCATACTTGAGGATCCTATGAAGCTAGATCTACCCACTTTCAACCTAATCAGACCTTCTATGGTCAAGATACTTGTGGAAAGAGATTACTTTACCCAATATTACTGAAGTCTGGTAGGGCATAACTCATAATAGATATTGGCAACAAATCGTCATGGACATAGACCTTCTTATTGTTCTCATTGCAAGATGTTTGGGCATACACTTGATAAATATCATAAGCATCATCCTAATTTGAAATCTAAAGATCAAGTGAATAAGGATGGGTCTAACCCCACAGCTTTGGACATATCTGTTCCACTTGGAGAGAAAACTACCAAATGACAGGATTTGATGTCTGATTTAATTGCCCCTGTGGACCCCCCTGACATTACCGTTTCTGCGATTGATGTGACGTTGGATGGCTCTGTTGGGCAACCTACTTTCAAATCCTATTGAAAACAGTACTGAATGATCCTTACCTACAAAGGATAGTATTCAGACTGATAATCAGGAGAACCTTGCAGCTCCCCCATCTTCAGGAAGTATCAGGTGTAGAGGCGACAACTTATACTTCACATACACTAGAACCTATTGTAGGTATAAATGTTGGCAATCTTTCTACTACAACTCTACCATCTCATCCGAATGAGCAACAATCTTCGGATGAGGAATGGCAAGTTCATACTTCCAGGAAGAAGAAGAATGGAAATCTACTTGAGTTAAAGAATCTAATGGATGATACTTTGGTTACTTCGAGTAATGGTACACACCTCACCAATTTGTTAGTTGGTTCCCTTCCGAGAACTAGAAGCAGAACTAAATTGGGTCGTCCCGATTGATCTTATAGGTACCATTTTTTTTGGGTTTTTTTTTGTTGTACCGTGTGGGTTGGGAGCCTATTTCGGTCCACTAATACAAACTATCTGTACCATTTTTTCCTTAATATAATTGCCATTGGGCTTTTTTTTACATATATATATGTTATAAAAAAAATTTTATGAAAAAATACAAGTGGCTTGCCATCAATTACAAAATTTTATCATTCAAATGCAAAATATTTTAAACATAAAACAAATTCATTCAAGAGTTTTTCAAGTTAACATTAACTATTTTAAAACACATCATTTAATGAATAATATTAAAATCAAGAATTCAATTGAAATTGAATAATTCATATAAATGCAGATTGAGTGAGCTCTTATTACATAATTCTTGATTATTTTAAAAGTTTTTATTTGAAAAAAAAAATGATGACTGTTATGAATAGTTTTATTAAAAAAATTCAAAATTATAATTTTTTAGCAATAAATAAAAAAAGTACATGCAAACTACATAAAAGACAAAAAGACCCTTCATTTCATGTAGATCATTATTAAAATTAATGGAAAATATGATTTATGACCAATTTAGAGTAGCTTTTAATATTCTAGAATTAAATTGGAGCATTCTAATACTTTGGGACTAAATTGTACCCTTTTTAATATTCGGGGTACTATTTTGGGCTTTTACTCAATTTAAAACAATAGTGAACGATCAACAACCAATGAATAATCATGCTTTCGAAATACAATAACCTAACGAAATAAAAAGAATACATGTTGGTTAAATATATCAAATCAATGTAAAAGAAACAATAAATATTTTGGTATTCAATTTTGATCATTAGGTAGTACTTAGAAAATTCAGTAATATACTATAATAACTTATTTATATTTACATCTTATTGTTTACATTCATCATAGAAGCACCGTTCTAAACTGTTTCAGATAAAGTATTACAATATAAAAAATATTTTATAATATATGTGCACAGTACCTTAACGTCTCCAACTAATATCATACAAAGTGAACTCCATCAATTAATCATGAACATACTAACATATTATGTTAATCAATATCTAAATTATTATTTCATTTGCATTTGTACAACAGTCTATATACTTACATAATAATCAATATCTAGAATATTTTAACTATGTTGAGAGCAAATCTCATTTATTCAATCTGATCAAATATTCAACAGAACTGATAAATCATAAATTTGCAACAATATCAATTTAATTAGTGACAATAGTAACAAATATATTTGATCTAGAATAAAGAAAAATATTACTATAACATCAAAATATGAGTATTCACCTTATCTTCAGATAATTTGCAATCTTTTAACTTATTTGTCTTTACCTTCTTAATTTGATAACTACATGAAATATTAAATGTACATTTAGAAAAACTGTTATTTCTAAACTATGATTAAACTATTAGTTTCAAATTTAATATTCCTTTCATTTCAATATAATATTCCAAATTTTTATTTTTACACTTCAATTCTACAACTTGAAAACTTTAAAATTAGTCAATAGAGGAAAAAAATTGAAATTTATCCAAATATTTTATTATAATTTGGTAAACAATTATTATTATTATTATTACTATTATTATTATTATTATTATTATTTCTAATTTATATAAAATAATATTCTTATCCTAAATTTATAAATTCTCTAATTTATTTATATTTTAAATGTTGAAATTAAATGAAAAAATTTCCTTAAAATATCTACTTCAATCCTTTGAAATTTAATCAAGCTCAAACTTGTCGATCGCCGCTCAATCTCCTCAGAACGTAGCACTTCATAATCAACTCGTGAGCCTTGCCTCTTGGTCGTCCTCTATTTTTCTTTTATTCACACATCAGAGACAAGCTCATGTGAGCTTTCCCATCTACTTTGGGCTCTTGGTCTTGACACTTGATTCTTGCACTTAGTCACCTTACGTTCAAGCTCACAAAAGGAAAAAGCCCAAAAGGTCTCAGATTTCAATCACGGAGTCTAATGCTCAGTGAAGAGGTTTCCCTATCACTTCCAACACTATGCAAGGTACTTCATATTTAAAACCATTTAAGATTACATAGCTAAATAAATTTTAGTCATTCGATAACATTGTTCTGCTTTGTGAAATTCTTTAAATTTTAATAGACTAGTTGGATGAGCAAGTCAAGTTTTGCTGACATCAAAGGATAAGGAAGGTATTATTAGAAGGATTTTGAGTTCTTTGAGAAGCAACGACCCTTTTAATTCGAGTTTATGTAGGATAATGCCATAATGAATTTCTTAAATTATTCTAAAGAAAATAAATCTGAAATTGGTGGATATAGATAAAAATTAATTGTATTTGATGAAGCATAAAACTTTATCCAAGTCACAGACTCGTAAATCTTCATACATATTTAATCAATCAAACATTTATTTTACAAACTTTTGTGATGAATTCCTGAAAATTTGACCTAAAAAGTCTGATGTACTCGTAACTAAATAAGAAAAATATTGATGAGTGGCAAAAAAAATAAGTTTTTTAAGAAAATAATGAAAAAGGAAAATGTGTACGCATGTATGACTTTTGGGCCTCAATTTAATTTTGATGCTTGAGTTAGTCATTTAATTTGTTAGCAAACTATGCTTTAACCAAAGACAACTCTAACTTTTTATATTCTTTTTATTTTTTTTAAGCGCATCAAAATTAACTATAAAATGAAGCAGCCTGTATATAATCAAAAATATATAATGCCCGATTTTATATATGCAGCTCTATTAAAAGTATCATCAGGCTGCTTAATTAAATCTTTCCAAGCTTTTTCATTTTAATGCAAGATCAGGTACAAGGAAAATGACATTTATCGTATGATCTGTGATTGCTAATAGAAGAAATGATTTAGAGATAACAACTTAATCATTATTACCTTCTTTAATTATCAATATATAGTTCAGGATTTGCATATATGCCAAGAGTCTTATGTATCTACATATCTAATGCCTAAATCATTATAAAGATATGCATGCAAAAATTGGAAGTATTTTTATAACTGTCAACTTGTACCCCCGCAAAGAAAAATTTCTGCTCTGCCCAAAATTGGATTATTTATCAGAAAATAAGAGGTAAAGATCAGAGATAAGAACTGCAACTCCTTTTTAAGTAGCAGTGTTAGTATTTGTGTGTGTGTGTGTGTGTGTGTGTGTGTGTGTGGAAGTTTTAACACTTTATGCTCCAAATATTTTGTTTACAAAAAGGTTTTGAACAGAATGTGTCACAATATGGTCCAATTTGTAAGCAAATTCATATTACCAAAATTTGAAGGGAACAATTGTATAACAAGCTATTGTCATACAAGAAGAAATATGTCAGAAAGTGCAACCAAAACAGAGGTCTCATTATCTATCTGCATATTATACACGCATAGCTCTGTATATTAGTTGCAAATATTGATCTGCAAACCAAGGGGAGGCCTACCATAAAAGAGCTAACAAATGCATGTGAGTGTGTTCCACGTAGCGGAATGCTGAAAAATCTTCCTGCAGCTACGTTGCTGTAGACATTATATAAATAGCATCAACATTAATGAAAAATAAGATCCATCAGATATTATTAAATCAAAAAAGACAATTATGTAAGTATATCATGTCCCACCGCTAACAAAAATCCCAGATAGACGAGCAGGTAATTATAATTTCAATTTCCTATGATTTAGCTATTTATTATGTAATCTTCAGAGATACAATAAAATATGAAACAAATCCCTAATCTTTTCCACCAAAATACTTTAGTTTAATAAAAAAATAACTCTTTTTCCCTTGAAAAATATAATAGAATGGGGCATTTGATATTAAACAAGAAAACACTATTGAAACCCAAACACCTAAAATATATAGAAATTCCTCTAGATATGCTATTCCTTGAATAAAGTCTGGTTTCATGTGACATTCCTTCTACTCTTAAGAGCTAATTCTTTGATCAAGTGATAAATTCAAATATTTTTTAAGAGATTACAGCATTAGTACAAGCATGGGAGTTGCTTTTGGTGAGTTAATTCTCTTATTTTCTTTTTCTAATAAATTTTGGTTCTTGATGAGAGCATAACTGATCTTACTCAATTCAATATAATCAAGTTGAGCGTGTCACTGACATGTATATCATAGTTGGGACTCGGCTTGGTACAATTATAAGTTATTCATGTTTAGTTTAAGCATGTCTCGAGTTTCACTTAATGTTCAATCTTGACTAGTTCAAATTTTTCAATGTTTGAATTTTATTTGTTTATGACAAGTGAATGAATACCTAAACGACTAATAAACGAGCTAAAAATTCGAAAGAGTATCTAGATTTTCATATTAAAAATGTAATAAATAATGTTACAAATCTAAATAAATTAATTAAATAAATCATATAAATGAGCTAACTCACATATTGTCATCCAGTGTCTATAATAGATATATTCTCACAAGAATGAATTTAAGATGGAGAAAAATATTGAAACAAGAGCAAAAAAATCTAAATGAACTAGAATTACAAAATAACACAATGCAAAATCATTAATCGATTGTAGAAATAATTGAGAAATATAAAAGACAATTAGATCAAGAATAACAAAAGAGAATAAACAAAAAAGTGATGTTCACTTTTTGAATTCTATCATGTTAATTTTCTAATAATTAATAATTAATAATAAGATAAATATATAATTAATTATTAATCTAAAAATATTATTGATATAATAGTATAAAACTGTTAAAATTATAATTAAATGAATTCTAACAAATTAAATTTTATTTAAATAATATATCATATATGATGTGAGTTATATTCGAGCTTAATATCGAGTATTTAACAAGTTACTTGTTGAACAAAAAACGAATTTGTTCTTGAACATAAATGATAAGTTTGACTATGTTCATGTTTAGTTCATTTATGTATAGTGCTTTTAAAAATTGTTGAAGCTTATTTATTTACTAGTTTGAATGAACATGATCGAGTATTAATCGAGTCGAGTTCCAGTTGTTCATCAAGTGCATTGGTTTGTTTACAACCCTAAGTCTATGGCTTCTTTGATTTACAATTTCTAGTCATTATTTAATAAAGGGAAATTGGACTTTCATTTGAACTGATTTCCTTTGTATTTTTTTATTTTCATCAAAATTACTAAAGAAGAAGTAAAAGATCAAGTGTTTACAACCTGCAAATTCTGTATGAACGTTAAATGCTTTTGTTGCTTCAGGTAGTAGATCCACACTACCTTAATTCATCCCGCAGAAAATTTGGAGTCAATGCTTACAGTTACACTACAATGTCTTTTACACAAGTGATATGACAACGTGAATGTTTAATGTCATTATAAAGGACACGATTTAAAAAAAAAAGCCAAATTAATAATAAATCTAGACTAATTCAATATATTCATTATGACATTGTTGACCTCTATTTTGGTTCTATAGTGTAGCATAAGAATGCATTTGGACCAGATCAGTTGACCAATTCTACAATATAGATGATGAAGCCACGTTAATACCATTGGGGTTGAGCATAGATAAGTCATTAGATGTACCAAAGCATTTTCATGTCATCATAAAGATGTCAATCTCTTAAAAAGACTTATTATGTCTTAATTAGCCCAAACTATGGGTTACAATTAAGGGCGTCAATATTAGATCCAACACCAAAACCCGATGCAATAATCCGAGTTCAGGTCAGCCAATATAAGATTTGGGTTAGGTCAAGTTAGAGCAAGCAACTCCAAAAAAATTGAGACGGGTTCAGGCCAACTCAAAATACAATTACTTAACTAGTAAATTATTTTTAATGAAGTCCATATGAAATTGCAAATTCCTGTTATTTTTCGAGTTGTGTCAAAATAAAGTATTCATTTTCATTTCAGATTATGCTGGCATTAACTCATAACTACTTAAATATTGTGTGTCGTGTTGGGTCATATAAAGTTCATGATTTGAAGAGTTGGGTTCATGTTGAGATTTTTTACCTGTTTAATACATGGAGTTTTGATTGGATATATTGGTATAAGAAACATTTTTTGGTTGGACAGGAACCTAGCCTATGAATACACATGTAGTGATGTGTAACACCATGAAACATGACTGTGAAACATGAACCTAGTCTGTGATTGGATATATTGGTATCAAAGTCATGACACCTTGAGAGTAGTGATACATGTAATGATGTGTAACACCATGAAACATGATGGATAGAAATTCTCCAAAAGAGATTTGATGCCAAATAGACTAGCATCAATGACATTTTCTAGTGAAACTGACGTGGGGCTTAGTCGGCTGAACCAGCCAACCGGTTTAGCAAAGAACTTATTCCAGCCTCCTATTGGACCGCTCGATTGTTTCAAGGGGTAGGAACTACCTCCACCACTACCCCCCCACCCCCAAAAAAACCCCTCATCTATTTTCTTTTGCTTTACACATGGATTGTTTGAGTACTTTAGGATTCAGTTTTATTCTTACTAATTTCAGAGTTCCTATCGTCAGGCATCTCTTCCCTTGTTAGGGCTCTATCCGAGGACAGGTGGTGCTATTTCTGTATCCTGCTCCGAGGTAATGGTTAACTCGTTTATCTGTGTCGCTTGCCTACTGTCACCCTGCCGCCCTGCTTCTCCCTTGCTGCCGCCCTGCCATCCTTCTTCTTCCCTACTGTCACCCTGCCATCTTGCTTCTTGGGCACTACCGCCCGTTGCTTCCTGCGCCTTCCCTGTTGTCGCCAAGTCCCGTCAGCACTTATCCTGCTACCGCCAGGGACATCCCGTGCCTTCCTTGTTGCCACCAACCCCCGCCTTCTCCTTCCTTATTGTCGCCTCCTCCCTACCCTCCACCTAATTGTTGTCATAGCATCTCAAAACATCCCCACAATTGATGTCCAACAGGAGTTCATCACATTTTCCCTCGCCATAGCGTCTTATTTGTATTTGTGTCATTTTATTTCCAGTTTTATGAACTCTTATTGTGTTTCATTCTAAATTCCAACAATAATAATTTTATTTTCTTGTTTTCGTATTACACTTGGTATTTGGTATCAAAGCTAGCCTAGCTCTAGTCCTATGCTAAGGGTTTCTAGCATCTGCATTACCCCTCCACCAATTTTTTTTTTCTTTTCTATCCTTAACCACTTTTCGAAACCCAAACCCAAATCATGCCACCACGGAGATACATGTCAGAACCTACCTGAGACGATATATAGATAGAGATATGCCGGCTTCAACAGAGGCTCACCGAAATTGATGATAAAACCAGTGGGAGATTACCCTTGACTGTGATCTAGAGAGTCAACAAGAGAAAGGGGCGAAGATATGAATCTGTTCAACGGGGAAGACATAAATGCAAGGAATACTGGTCACACCGCTTTGGAATTCAATATCAAAAAAGGCTGAGAGAGGATATCACATATGGAGGACATGGAAACTTAGGCATCAAAATGGATCTATCAGAGTTCGATGAGAGTATGGATCAAGATGAGTTTATTGATTAACTGCAACCTATTGAGCGAATCTTCAAATATAAGGAGGTGCCAAAGGATAAGCAGGTGAAATTAGCAGCCATTAAATTGAAAAAAAAACATATCTTTGTGGTTGGAGATTTTATAGAGACAATAAGAGAGACGGTGGTGATAAGATTACCAAATCAGAAAAGATGAAGAAAGTGATGGAGAGGAAATACCTTCCACCTCATTACTGCCATAACATGTTTCTGAGACTCCACCTGTAGCAGAGACCTTTCAGTGGATGAGTTCACACCACAGTTCGACCAGTTGCAGACAAAATGTGAGTTGGTTGAGCCAGAGGAACACACTATAGCCCGGTACCTGGGGGTCCTGAAACCCGCTATTAACATGGTTGTGCAGTTACAATCATATTGGTCATTGGGGAATGTTTAAACTTTAGCCTTGAAAGTTGAAAGACAACAAAAACAGAGCATGCAACAATCATCATTCAGTCACCTGACTTTAGTCAGGCAGTCACATGTAGCTATCGCGTCGGACAAAAGTACGTCGGGAGGAGTTAGCAAGACAAGAAAGGGGAGTAATACGACAGATCATAGTGAAAAGAAACCAGAAAATGGTAGCACTTCCAGCACATAGTACCTGCCAAAAAGTTTTCCAGATGCCACAGCATCGCGATCGTTCACCAAGCTGAGGCAGTTTTTGGGACTAGCATCGTTTTACAAATGACTCATGAAGAGCTTAAGTACCATCACCGCCACTCTGACAGATCTTTTGAAGGGAGACAAATTCCAGTGGACAAATAAAGCTCAAAATAGTTTCAATGCACTCAAGGAGAAGGTGACCCAGGTGTCAATCTTGGCACTACAAACTTCGGCCAACAGTTTAAGGTAGAGTGTGATGCATTCGGTGTGGGAACAGGAGGAGTGCTGAGCCAGGAAGGTCGCCTTTTTCAGTGAGAAGTTGAATGATTCTAGGAAAAACTACTCGACGCACAACAAGGAGTTTTATGTTATTGTGAGAGAGCTCTTGAGCACTAAAGTCATTATCTGCTGACAAACGAGTTCATGTTGTTCATGGATTATGAAGCCATGAAATTCTTGAACACTAGAGTAAAATGAAAGGTAGACATGCAACTTGAGTGGAGTTCTTGGCGTCTTTCCAATTTGTGCTTAAGCACAAGGCAGGGAGTCAGAACCATGTAACAAATGTGTTGAGTTGTCGTCGCTTGTTGATCATTCCAATGCAGGCGCGAGTCGTGGAATTTGAGGTAGTAAAGGAGCAATACGAAGCTGATGAAGATTTCGAAAAATCTGGAAGCAATGTCCAGAGAAGCCCACCGGGGACTACTATAGAGTTGATGGTTACTTGTTCTACCAAAGTAAATTGTGCATTCCTAGATGTTTGCGATTAGAATTTATTGTTCAGATGAGCCACAATGGGAGACTCGATTGACAAATTTGCAGGGACAAGGCTCTCGCACTCGTGAGAGAACATTTCTTTTGGCCCAGACTATGAAAGATGTAAAGCGACACATCAGACAATGCAGAATTTGTCATATATCAAAAACTAAAGACGCAATGCAGGGTTATACACCCACTTACCAGTACCAGAGGCACTGTGAGTTGACGTTAGCATGGATTTTGTGGTGAAACTTACGATGAAGCGGTGGAACAAGGATTCAGTCATGGTTGGGGTGGATCATTTTTAGAAGAAGACAGATTTCGTACCCTGCCACCAGACACTGAATGCATCGCATGTAGCTGACTTGTACTTCAAGGAGATTGTGAGCCTGCACAGGATACCCAAGACCATCACTGTAGACAGAAATGTCAAGTTTCTGAGTCACTTCTGGATGACTCTTTGGAGAAAAATTGACACTGAGCTTCAATTCAGTTTGGCGGTGCATTCTCAGACGGACTTAGTAAACACAGACCTTGGAAATCTGTTAAGAAGCTTCATCGAAAAAAATATCAAGCAGTGAGAATTGATTCTTGCTCAAGCTGAGTTCACGTACAATAGATCTATGAGTCAGACTACAAGTTGCATCTCAATTGAGATTGAGTATAGGGGCGCAACCCACTCACCCCACTCGAATTAGAACTGCTCCTGTCGACGTCAGGGATTAGTGAGGAAGCTAAGGAGAAGGTGCACGGTATTCAAAAACTCTACGAGGATGTCGGAAATGAGATCACTAAGCAAAATTGCAAATACCAAGCATAGGCTAACAAAACAAAAAAAAGGTGAGCTTTAAAGATGGAAATCTAGTGTGGATTAGACTGAAAAAAGAGAAATTCCTAGTAGGAGCATTCGAAAAATTCAAGCCAAGAGTAAGCGGTCCTTTCAAAATACTTTAAAAACTAAATGATAAAAGCCTACAAAATCGACCAGCTAATGGACTATAATGTTTCAGCCACATTCAATGTCGCTGACTTGACATCATATCACGAAAATCCAAACACTTAGGCAGATGAAGTTGAAGCTCCCCCAACTATGGGAGTCTGACGTTGGGCGTAGCCTACTCAGCAAAGGACTTGATCTAGCCTCCTTCTGGACCGCTCAATTGTTTCAAGGGGTGGGAACTAACCCTGCCCTTCCCCCCTTTTTCTATTTCCTATTGCTCTATATATAGGTTGTTTGATTGTTTTAGGGTTCGATTTTGTTCTTTCTAATTTCAAAGTTATTTTCGTTAGGCGTCTCTTCCCTTGTTAGGGTTGTATCCGAGGACAGGCAGTGCTCCGATTGTATCTTGTTCCAAAATAGTGGTTTTATCTCGTTTATTTCGTGCCTACCTGCTTCTTCCCGTTGTCGCCATGTCATCCTGCTTCTTCCCTCTGTTGCCACCCTACCACCCTGCTTCTTCCCTCTATCATCCTATCATCTTGCCATCCTGCTTCTTCACTGCCACCACCCCTACCTTCCTGTGCCTTCCCTGTTGTCACACAACCTTGCAACCTCCCTGCTACCTCCAAGGTCGGCAAGTACCAATCCTGTTGCCATCACCAAAGTATCTCTCTCCTCCAAAATCTAAAGATACTGAGTCGACCAACAAAAGAGGCCTAAAAGCAAGTATTGGTGAATCTATGCTGAGTAAGAAGAAGGCAACGCATTCAAAATGTATTATCCCAAGACTCCATCTTCGTAGTTCTTCCTTAATGTTAAACAACCATCAGAATGAAATTGCATTTGGGTACCATTCCTAAAGATCTAAGCAATCAAACTTCCATAAAATGTAAGGATTATCGAAGAGTAGTAGTCAATAAGCAAAAGGGTGTGACATTTGGCCATCCTCAAGAGTCCTGCTAGTGAAAGGTCCTATTAACTATTAATTCCTAATAAAAAGCAAGTTACCCCTCCCATTGTTCATTGACGATTCATCCTAAAAAAAAATGAAGATAAAAAATAAAGAAATTAGAGCCTCACATCTTATAAAATCCTGAAAGCACTAAATCTTTCAAAGAAATAGAGAACATTTCCTAAGGAATGCTTCTCTACCGAATAGGATGTGGAGTTAATGTCAAGCTTAGCAACTTTTGAAGTGTTAAGAAATTTTTTATATGTGAAAATGAAGAAGAAGAAGAATTTTCTTATTTGAGGTGAGGGAGAGTGAAACTTTCCAATGTTCGGCATATCACATTGTTAGGCCACAAATAGGTCAATTAGTGGAAAGAATTCTGATATACAATACCAAACTAGTGTGCCAAAAATGATTTGAATCGATGGCTCTCTTTAGGATATGTCGTTCAAAGTGAACGCTCAATCACTGCAAACATACAGCTAAGGAAAAAGATGAGCTTTCCAAAAGGAATGTTTCCTTAGGAAGTCACTAGGATGCTCAAGAGAGTGAACAAATTCAAACTGAACGATGAGAGTAAAACCTTTGTGAAGGAATGAATTTTGGTCACTTAAGGAAAACAAGGCAAAATTTTCACCTTGGTAAATGGATTTAAAGGGAAAAATGAGAATGGCTTACCTTCCACAACATATTTATAATTCAGCATGGAGGGTAGCTTGGTTCTTTCAATAAGGTGCATGATGGATAAAGGGAACACTTCGTTTTTAAGATCTATGCTATATAGAAATGCCCATATCAGAGAAGTGCTTTGGCCCTTGGTAGTCAAATAGCCGAGAAAAAAAACTACTCATTTTCAATAGCGGAGTTGGGTCATCTTAGATTAATGCATGCATGGATGAAAGCCTCAGCTTCAGGATTTGCATTTTTTGAGATACAAATATAATTTTTAGAAACGCCATTATGATTGTTGCTTGCAGATGATTTAAATTGAAACGCCAAATTATACTTGAGGTTTTGAGATAAAGGTTGATTCCTTTAAACTTAATTGAACTGTCACTATTTATTTAGAGGTGATCTGATGGTGTTGATTCAAAAAAATCATTCTATTGTTATATTATTGCTGCATGAAGATCATAAGAAAGTGAATCTTAGCTCTCTCAATCATATGGTTAAGATTAATCCACTACCAATAATTTTTTAAGAGTGTGTCAAGTTGGATCTGTCATTCCTACAAATTTCAAGATCAACTTGTTAAATAATTCAAATATTCTATGAGAATTTATATCATCCCTTGTAAAAGTGTAAGGCATTCTTTCAGTGAACTTTTTGTTCTACTATTCCTTGATCAATATTTTGTTATAAGTTTGACAGGGTATTTGATTTTCATCAAAATTTCATGCAATTTAGTTTTCATCAAGAAAATAAATTCTAAATCACTTCCATGGCTTTCTTGATTTTGAATTTATAATAGAAAGCCATTGATCACGGTATGAATTGATTTCTTTCAAATTTTCAGTTTACATCAAACATAATGAATAATTTTAAAAAGATTAAGAATATATGCTGTGTGTTGAGTAACTATTTGCTTCTAAGAGTAGTGCAGCATTAGAAAGAAAAGGATTCTACAAGTTCAAAACCCTGAAATAGTAGATAACTGCAGAAGATAGATGGTCATCAAAAATTTAGATGGCACTTCAAAAAGGAACTGCCAACATTTCTTAGCCTTAAAAGATTACTAATCTAGCTCCTTTATTTTCCAAACAATAGCATGCATAAAACCTAAATTTAGTAAAAAAAAGAGTATGCTTAGAAAATTACTGGCAAAGAAATAAAATAAATGGTGGCAATTATTGATTATAATTTCTCAAGAACATGACAAGTGTCGGTCATCTATTTACCGCAAGATATTTATTGTTCATATGTTCCGAAAGAGTAAATCTATCATCTTACTAGTGTACTCGCCCTCCAATAATGCTTCCTGTTTCTAGCTTTCTAGAGCATATGATAGTAGCAAATACGAAGGATTTTTACTTGGCAAGTTTATAGTTGAGAAAATTGAATAATAACAGAGTTACCACCTAGAAGTCATGAAAGAGACGGTAGTGTAGGAACTCAAGTACAGTAAAAGAAGCGAAAGTACTGCTTCTGAGAGGATGAGTTTAAATTTAAAACCTTGTTGCATCAAATCCACCCATATAGCAGTATCTTGATGCACTTATCCCACCATCAGGACCCTGCATGTTAGAACACAGAAAGGGATTTCGTGGAAAATAGCTGGATAGTTGGTGCCTCAAAAAGAGAGAGAAAGGAAATGCCTACTTGTGCTCGTCGAAGCCCAAACTCAAGCAAAGCTTTTGATTTCCCTGCTACAAATCGATGTCTTGCAGCATTTGTAGTAACCAATGAGGCATAATTGACAAGATTCAAAAAAGGAGTTTCAAGTAATTGAACCACCTAACAAAGTGAAAATTATGTTCATTTAAAAAAAAGAAGCATAGATAAACATCCTTTAATTAGAACAAAATAAGAGATAAATTGTTCAAAGGTAGAAGAGATTTTCACAAGCATTGTCCTACCTAGGAATGTTTTGTTTTGTAGACAAATTAATGAGCTCAGGGTACTCACTGCGACAGGTCCTTCAACTCTCATGAGAGGAACTTTGGGAAATACAGTGGAACCCTCTGAGATTGCATAAACCTCAACATTTGAGCAGTCAAGGGCCCTGAGATAGTCAAAGAAACCATCCTACAAAGCACATCCCATACCATTTCAGATTTAGGGAATCTAGTGGAGTGGAAAGCTCTTGTTATTGTCCCACAAACAGAATAAGGTATTTCACTAATCCTCTCCAGTTTCATGACTGTGATATGCACATTTCTTCTCTCTCTATCTCTCTCTCTCTCATCATTGTTTTTTAGGAGAGTGGTTAACTAACAAAATATGTGAAACAAGGGTAGATGAAATAATAATAGACGATGCATAATGAACAAACTTTACCTCACATGTAGGCATTACAGAGCGCAAGAAAGAAATCTCTTCCTCCTTAAGTTCAAAATTAGCAATTAAACGAATACATTCTTCTAAACCACCAAAGACTGTGTATTCACCACCAAAGGGGTTCTTTCTAAAGTACAGATCGAACCTGGGATTAAAAAAAAATACAGATCAAAAAGGATCTACAAGAAGAATTAATTGCTAAACAAAGTTCATCAATTGTCTGTCTAACAGGTTGGAGCAAACAGAAGGGACGGTTAGTTTAATTGCTTTATAAAAGGACATCCTCACACACACACACAAATCGTGATTACATATAGCTACCCCACTATTAGTATTAACAAAATATTCTTCATTTTCCTTTGGATATTCAAAGCAGTAATAGTTTCTATAAAACTACATCCTATTATGCCACGGTGGAGGAGATGAACGGGCCTCATAAGCAACCTTGGGAGAAGCAACAAAGACAACTCCCACATGAAAGAGATGCTCTTTGCTCTTCTAGTCTTATCCAAATAATCTTACACTTTCAACCTATTTCACTATTTTGATCTTCATAATTAATCTATCATAATGAGTTTACAATTTTAGTGGATCAAATGTCGTACAATTTTTTTAAATTGATTCGATATAAGATATATTTTAATGCTGATCTTACTTTATATTTATTAAATATTTTATTGTTCAAAAAAGTTGAACAAAAATAACTTGGTGTGGACAACACCAGAGAAACATTTTCATATCAATTCAGTTCGTACTCGTAGTCATTCCTACTCAAGTCCTATTTGGTATGTGATATCTACTCTTAAACTAAAATTTTAGATACCTAGCATTTGCCCACATTTCATCAGTACTTCTCTGTTAGCAGCTCTTTAGTGTTCTGTAACCAAGCTTTAACATTCTTAGTTCTCCAATTTATAATCATATATGCATCTTTAATATTTTGGTCATATATTTCTACTGAATGCTCTTTTTGAGTGACTTAAGATTCAATGAGATATTAAACATCTCTATTAATCTCTTGTTCACATGTCAACCCAAATTGAAATATATCTTTGAAAAAAATCACAATCTTTGGATAGATGGACAAATAGACATTGGTTTATACTTAACTTTCATATGAGATATTATTCTCCTACTTATTTTCATCTTTCTTTTAGCGATTAGCACCCTATCCATCATGGGATCACCTTTCAGTACTATGATAGATGGTTCAATTGTGTACAAATCGCATCTTAGTTGTTCTGAATCCATGCCATCTTCACACTTTCATTCATTTTTTTTCCTTTCATCACATATATATTGGAACATTTTCCTATACCTTTTTTCCTTTCATCACAATCCATGCAATCTTCACACTGTTCTTTATTGGTTGGTCATGATGTTCATGCCTCTTATTTATGGTTACTATGATAGATGGTTTAATTATGTACGAATCACATACATAGTTGCTCTGAATCCATGCGATCTTCACACTTCATTTTTTTCCTATCATCACAATTATATTGGAACAATTTCCCATATCTTTTTAAATTTCTTTTATTTTTTTTCTTCGTTATAAACTTCACAGTCTGCTCTAAAATAGCAACTTCCATGTTATACTTCTCAAAGGTGCAAACGAGTCAAGTCAAGTTTCGATCATAGACAACTCAAGCTCTAGAAGCCTAACTCAAAGTAGGCTCAAACTGAAGCTTAAGCATAATTCGAGCTCATGCATAAGCTCGAATTATGCTCGAGATCAACTTATCAAATTACCTAATACCTCAAGCTAGTGAGCTTGACTAAAGAACGCCTTGAAGGAGTTAGCCACGGTGGGAGCTCATTGAAGTAGCATTCACGATAAGACAAAGGCCAAAAATTCTTCAAGAGATCAATGAAGGTGGAAAAAGTCATGATGAGAGCTTGCTATAGAAAGAATGGATGATCAAAAATTCATATTATGATAAAAGTAGTATTAGATCTAGTTTAAATAAACTAATATGAATTATATCGAAAGAGCCATTAGGATAATTACGAGATTAAGTCATGAGAAATTTTAGTTTGGAGTGGATCATATACTCATAAAATATATCTATGAAATGAAAATGTTGAGGACAAATTTTTGTAAGTGAGGAATACTGTAATATCTCATATATAAAGAAGATGAACCGCTAATGCAGATTTGACTAAACCAATAGTTGTCTTCTTTGTGCTAATAAGAGGACGGGGAAGGAAAGGCAAAGATGAATGGAGCGAGAGAGATAGCGAGTGGAAGCAAACAGAGAAGCTTCCATTGCCCGCGAGCTCGAGCGGCAAGCACGACGTGATTCAATCAGGCGCATGCAAAGGGCCAAAAGCAAGACATGACGAAAGGTTTACCCATGTGATTGAGATCATGGAAGGAGAAACAAGTAAGAGCGATGATGAGGCTGCCTCGGTCATCAATGCTTTCACAATACAGTCTGATAGCTTAGAATAAACCAAGTCAAGAACTACGGTCGGATGGTATTAACATTTAAATAAAGATCCACATATTTCTAGAAACTTCCAATATACAAAAGTCACTAAGAATCCACAAACTATAATACACATAAAATCAACACATCCAGAAATAACTACATAGTTTGTAGACATCTCAAACCAACACATAATTGTATATCACTATCCTAAAGAAAACAGTACCAAAAGAAACTACGATCACATCTTAACATGATACTTATCAACTGTTGCCCTCCTCCTATAACTAAAGTCTTGTCAGTCTTATCAATCTATAGTTTTTTTTTTCCTGAAAGAAAATATTAAATTCAACAGTAAGAATATGCATTAAATTTTTTATGTAAACACTATGCATGAATGACAGATTTGTAATTCATTACTTTATAAAATTGTAAGTTTTCATTTTAAATTTATTCATTCCTATTTTAATCTAAGTAATTACCATTTTTAAACTCTTTAAGATTCATCAGAACTACTGTCATACCCGAAGGCATCCTCAAAATTATATGCGTAGGTACCCTCAAATTTTGCACCAAAAGATACATCTTTACCATTTTTTTTATCGTGCACGGGTTCATCACATCCTCTGCCATAACTTGATTAACTTTTCAATTGGATTTGTCTGTCTAATGGGCAAGAAATGGGCAGACTTGCATTACCAGCATATAGATATAGGGTACATAATGTGTTTGATAACTCCTTACTATGGAAGTATATTGCTAACGAAGCTAGTAAGCTTCTCATAGATCGCATAGATGTTCAACCTGACCTGGCATTTGTGAAAGAGCCAGAAAGAATCATAGATTATCATGTGAAGTAGCTCGGGAGTAGAAAGATTATTTTTATTTGTGTATTATGGAAACATGGAACTGAAAAAGATGCCACATGGGAGAATTAATTAGAAAAGAGAGAAATATATGCACACCTGTTCAATTAATATATAAACCATATTCTTGTACTTTAAATTTTGAGGACGGAATTTTTATAAGGAGAATAGATTGTAATAATAATCTTTATTTTAAAATGTTAAAATCATTAAGAAAATGAAAATAAATTAAATTTATCTATCACGACACCTTGTTTCACAGCATCATTCAAAAGGGAAACTACCACTCATGGGAGACTATAACTATGACTTTTCCCTCATCCCCTTTCATTCGAAACCCATCCCACACAAGAAAAAGAGAGAGCGTGAGGGACTAAGAGAAAGGAAGAAGAAGCTTAAGAAGGAAGAAGTTGAAGGAAAATAAGCTGAAGAAGAAAAAAGGGAAGAGAGGGGAGAAGAAGCAGGAAACAAAGAGGAAAACTGAAAAGAGTGATCGCTTACGTAGTCTACAAATTTCATCGAGAGTTAATCGAGGGGGGGAAGAAGAGATGTGCAAGCCGTTTCCTAGCTTTTGTGCATCTTTGTACGAGTACTAGATCGTGTCCTCTAGGAGAAGGGATAGGCCCTGCGTGCGTGAAGAGCCTGAGCGAGCCTTACCACTTGGTTCGCATAATTTATGACCAAGGATTTCAAATAGAGGTAAGTAATGTATTAATAAATTTTTAAAGTTAATAATTGTAAATAATTGAAATTTAATTCAAAATATCCAAAATTTAATGGAATTTTGTTTAAATTTATTTAGGGTAATTGGCGAGGTGGAAAGGAGGAAAAAAGAACTTATTGTATGAATCTTGATTTAAATAATTAATTTTTTTTAATTATTTAATGCTAAAATGAAATTAAGAACTTTAAATTTAAATTTTGTTTATAATTAAGTTGCTATTAAAGTTAGGTATGCTTAAATTTTTAAAGTTAATAATTGTAAATAATTGAAATTTAATTCAAGATATCCAAAATTGAATTGAAGAAGAGATGTGCAAGCCGTTTCCTAGCTTTTGTGCATCTTTGTACGAGTACTAGATCATGTACTCTAGGAGAAGGGATAGGTCCTGCGTGCGTGAAGAGCCTGGGTGAGCCTTACCACTTGGTTCGCAAAATTTATGACCAAGGATTTCAAATAGAGGTAAAGTAATGTATTAATAAATTTTTAAAGTTAATAATTGTAAATAATTGAAATTTAATTCAAGATATCCAAAATTTAATGTAATTTTGTTTAAATTTATTTCGGGTAATTGGCGAGGTGGAAAAGAGGAAAAGAGAACTTAAGGTATGAATCTTGATTTAAATAATTAATTTTCTTTTCTAATTATTTAATGCTAAAATGAAATTAAGAAATTTAAATTTAATAATTAAGTTGCTATTAAAGTTAGGTATGCTACAAAAATATTAGAAGCTTGAACATAAAATCAATTTGGATTTTCCTATATATATATATATATATATATATATATATATTACGTAAAGAAACTAATTAAATAAATAGATTATGAAAATAATAATAGAAAATCTAGAATTAATAAAAAAATTAAACTAAACAGAAGCTAATTAATTTTACATCATAATTATAGGTGCACCTAAGGGATAATTTCACCTAAAAGAAAAGGGCAATCAATTGACAGTACATGTGGGTAAATAGTTTTATTTTTACAATAGTTCTCTTATTTATATAAGTTTTTATTGTTTTTCAGTGTTTCTTTTAAAATAAAAAAATTCATGTTTTTCTTTTAAATATTAAATGAAAGAAAATAAATAAAATTTGATACATGAGTGCATATAGAAGTCACATCTGGATAGTACTAACAAGAGAATACAATATACTCGTGTAAAAAAAAACAGAAGAGAAAAAAATAGAAATTGTTGTCTACCTTTATAGTGGGTTGGAAAAGATTAAAAGTATTTTTTTAAGTATAAGTCTAGAAGGAGGGTTGCGCTAGGAAGTCGACGACCAACATAAAAGTTGTCGAAAAAATCATGACATGAATTTTTTTTATCATTGTGTAAGTGTTAGGGCGTCCCCTAGCCTGAATACAGTAAAAAGTGTGCAAGGACCGCAACACCGGCATCCGAGTGTAGTGTCAGATAATGCAGAGTTCCCACATTACGGACGGATGCGGGTAAAGAAGTTAGTTCATGAAACTATTGAAATTAATATTAGGATAGGATCTTGGAATATAAGTACTCTCAATGATAAATTAATGGAATTGGTTGATATTATAATTTAAAGAAAGATTAATATCTTATGTATTCAAGAAACTAAATGGGTTGGAGAAAAGCTAACAAGATTAATAACTTAGGTTTTAAACTTTGGTATTCTGGTAAAAGTCGCACTAGAAATTGTGTAGGTGTAATTATAGATAAGAGTTTAAAAGATATTATTTTAAAAATTAATAGAGAAGGAGATAGAATTATAGCCCTTAAGATTATTACTGATACTAAGATTTTTAATATTATAAGTGTTATGCTCTTCAAGTATGTTTAGATATAAGGTCTAAAGATAATTTCTGGAATGACTTAGAAGACTTAATACAACTGATACCTCTTGAATATTAGATTTTTATTGGAGGAAATTTAAATGAACATGTAAGTAGAGTAGTAGAAAATTTCATAAATATTCATGGTG
This sequence comes from Phalaenopsis equestris, assembly GCF_001263595.1. Lineage (NCBI taxonomy): Eukaryota > Viridiplantae > Streptophyta > Magnoliopsida > Asparagales > Orchidaceae > Phalaenopsis > Phalaenopsis equestris. Next base: position 38,889,253 of record NW_018164444.1, on the reverse strand, counting down.
GCTACGATTTTTGAGTGATTAATGAAGAAGGTAGAGTTATTTTAAATTTTTTTTTAACGTATGATTTTGTCATTACTAATACTTATTCAAGAAAAAAAATTAGCATCTTATCACTCATAGGAATGGATCTAATAAAAGACAAATTGAATATTTTTTAAGAGAAGAAGAGATCGTCGAGATTGTAAAGATTGTAAAGTCATTCCAAGTGAGGATTTACGTACCCAACATCGTTTATTATTCCTAGATTTTAAGATGAAGAGTTGTAAAATAAAGAATACTAGGACTCATCATAGTAGAATTAGATAGAGAAACTAAAAGACAAATAAAATTATTTTTAGAGTAAAATTTAATATTTCAAAATTTGAGATATTCATGATGAAGCAAATGCTATGTGGGATAAAATAACAAACGCTATTAAACAAGTAGCAAAAGATGTACTTGGAGAATCAAAAGAAACTGTTTCTTTAAATAAAAATAGTTGGTAGAGGAATAATAATGTATAAGAAAATATAAAATATAAGAAGTTATGTTACAAAAATTGGTTAAAATGTAAAAGCTTAGAGAATTGGAAAAAATATCAAATGGCCCGCGGGGAGTCTAAAAGAACAATCTGTGACACTAGAAATTCTGCTTTTAATGATCTTTATAATATATTAGATATTAAAGAGGGTAAAAAATATATGTATAAACTAGCCAAACAAAGTAGAAAATAAAAGTAAATATTTAACTTAAATAAAGTGTATTAAAGATGAAAATCAAAAAGTATTTTTCTTAGAAAAAGATATTCAACATAGGTGGGTGAGTTATTTTGATAAATTTTTTAATGAAGTTTTAAAAAATACGATCGACCTTAGTGATCTTAATATCGTTAATAATAATAAAAGTTTCATTTTTCACGTCGCATTAGTAAAAAAAAGTTGATGAGGCTTTAAAGAAAACCAAAAGTGAAAAGTTTGTAGGACCTGATGATATCCCAATTGAAGTATGGATATATTTAGGAGATTTGGGAGTTCTTGGCTTACTAAACTCTTTAATATTATTTTAAAAACTAAAAAGATGCCTGAGGAGTGGAGAAAGAGTATTTTGGTCACTATTTTTAAAAATAAAGGGATGCACAAGAGTGTGCAATCATAGAGGAATTAAGTTGATGTATCATACTTTAAATTTATGGGAGAGGTTAATTGAACATAGGTTAAGAAGGCACGAAAATTTCTCATAATCAATTTGGATTTATGCCTGGCAGGTCTACTATGGAAGCTATACATTTATTGAGAGGTTTGATGGAGAAGTTCAGAGATAATAAGGAGAATCTACATTTGATTTTTATTGATTTAGAAAAAGCTTACGATAAGGTTCCAAGAGATATCCTTTGGAGAGTTCTTGAGAAGAAAGGTATTGATATAACTTGTATTCAAGTAATTAAAGATATGTATACTAGAGTTTTTACTTGTGTTCAAAATGAAGAAGGATTGACAAAATATTTTCCTATTTCTGTTGGATTACATCAGGGATCGACTTTAAGCCCATATCTTTTCTTTAAGCCCATATTGCTTTAGTTTAGTTATGAATGGTCTTACTGGACATTTATAGGAGGATGTACCTTGGTGTATGTCTTTTGCTGATAATTTCCTTCTCGTGGATAAGACGAGAGAAAAAGCCCAAGAAAAAATTGAATTATGCAATTCTACATTGGAGTCTAAAGGCCATTTGAGTTGAACTAAAACTGAATACATGGAATATAATTTTAGTAGTAGTAGCTCTAGCTAATTTTAGTAGTAATAGCTCTAGTGACAGAAGTGTGACTTTGGGTGATCAAATTATTAAAAGGTGTGAACGATTTAGATATCCCTGTTCAAAGTTTCAAAGTGATGGTGATATAGATGGGGATGATAATAGTAGAATTCAAGTTGGTTGGTTGAAGTGGAGGAATGCTTCGGGACTTTTGTGTGATAGAAAAGTACCGTTTATATTGAAAGGAAAATTTTATAAGACGGTGGTAAGACCTGCAATGCTCTATGGCGCTGAATGTTGGTCTTTAAAAGAGAAGCATAATACTAAGTTAAGTGTTGCCGAGATGAAAATGATTAGGTGGATGAGTGGCTTTATACTTAGAGACGAAATGCAAAATGATTATATCTGTGATAGAGTTGTTGTAGCTCCTGTAACAGACAAAATTAGAGAAAATCGTCTTAGATGGTTTAGTCACATTAAGCGTCGACCATCTGATGATCTGATAAAAAGAGTTGATGTTTTAGATTTAAATTATGTTAAGAAAGGCACAGGTAGACCTAGAAAGACTTGGGCTTATTGTATAAAAAATGTTCTTACTTTATTAGAACTAAATGAAAATATGACACTAAATAGGATGTAATGGAGAAAAAAGATTTATGTAGCCGACCCCACGTAGTGGGATTAAGGCTTTGTTGTTGTTGTATAAGTTTAGATGGCAACTCCAAATAATAAAAAGTAAAACATAAATAAAAGAAAGTAAATAGAACTGTTTTCTTTGTTACTTTCTTTTACTGTGCACAACCTTTTACTCTTTGCTATTTTTTTACATAATATTTTAAAATACAAGTTATTGTAATTTAGAAATATTTACCCGATGAGTAGTTTAAATCAAATTTATAGTTGCTAACATTTTACATGAAAACTAGTTGGAGACTAGATGAACCAAGAGAATATGTATAAAAGTATCGAGGAGTGCAGAATAATAAATATGGCAGTTTGAGTTTTATTTTCTATTAGATGTAAATGTTTAAAAGAGAATAAATTGTTGTAACAATAAGCTTAATAAAATATAATGGCTCTTGTGTTTTGAACTTTATTTGGTTATGAAATGAAACTGTTAGATGGTTTTCTTTCATCCGGCCGACAATTCCAGCATTGGTAATTCCAAGCTTCTGGGTTGGGTTGTGACAGGAACACTTCAAATATTAATCCATCTGCGATGTTCTACTGGCGCTGGCCTGGGTTTGAGAACCTTGAATCAGTCGCGCTATTGCGGTAATCATGTGAGTAAATGTCTCCATACAAATGTTGGCACCACTGGATGGAGAATCAGTAAATGTTGGAGGTATCAGATTTCGCCGATCAGCAGCACTTGTCTCTCCATTGTTCCCATTAGCATCCTCCGGATCAGTATCAATTGCTCTGAGATATCAAAATTTTATAATTATCAACATAAACATTACAATTACCATTTGATTATTTTAATGATCAATAATGATTTTCCTTGAGGCTCTTTTAGGATCACTTTTCTACTACCCTTGGCTGGGCTTTGATATTATTGTCACGACCCGGCCCGAGTGCTTGGAAATAGCAAAGCGGGAATTGTTGGTCAAACGAAAGAAAACTTTCTAACACTTTTATTTCATAATTAAAATAAAATCCAAAACACAAAGAGTCATGCTATTTCATATTATATTTACAATAGCTTATTCATATTTAAATATTAATAGCTAACAGAAAATAAAACTGAATAATAATACTTATAACCATGCATTCCTTGAAGTATGTACACGTACTCTCTGTGGTTCATCTAACCTAAAGTTGGGTTTTCTGTAATATATTAGCCACTAGAGTTAAAACTACTCAATGAGCAAATAATTTTAAATTAAAATAATTCTAATTTTAAAATATTTTATAAAATAGCAATATAACAGTAGAAAATACTGTGCGGCAAACAAAAGCAGCAGGACAAATTTCATCTATTTTCATTTATTTTACACTTTTATTATTCGAACTAACCGCCTAAACGTATACTTAAAAAATATTTGTTTAATATTTTTTAACCCACCAAAAAGATAGACAATCATTTACATTTTCATTTTCGTAAATAGGTAAATTGTACTCCGCTGTGAGTATACATTCATATATCATATTTTATTTCTTTTCATGCATTTAACATGAACTTTTGCATTTTAAGAAAATGATGGAAAAGTAAAAACATGTGTAATTAACAAAAATATTATAAAATAAAAACATATTTACCCACTTATACAGTATATAGTACACTGTCTTTTTTTCTAGTCATTCTAATTCTTTAGTGAACCTATAATAACACTTCAATTTCTATCAGTTTTATTTTTATTTCATTTTAATTCTGACTTTACCATTATTATTTAAATATATTCATTTGAAATTTTGCCAAATTTATTGTTTCATAGAAGTATTCAAATTATATTTATTCCTATAAAATTTCCATTTAAGTGATTTAAGCAAGATTCCATTAATATTATACATATAGTTACAATAATTAAATCAATTTTATGTTAAAAGCTCTAAAACTTTCTTTTGGGCGTACTTGAACTTAAGAGTAATTTAATATAAGTTTTAAACTTAGGGTTTTTTATTTCATTTTAACATTAATTATTTTAAAAAATAACAATTAATTATTGAAATCAAGATTCATAGCTGAATTTTTTTCCTCTCCCATTTTCTGCCTTAGCTTCTTTGCCAAATTTTCTACATTAATTTTAACAGAATTAAGTTATTTTCAATTATTTATAATTAATAACTTAAAATTAATTTATTAACTTTCCTCAAAAATTTGTCTTGTCCTAGGTTATTAGAATCGAGCAAGTAAGGCTCGATTGAGCCCTTCACGCACATAAGAAGGCTTTTGTGGCTCATCCCTTCTCCTAGAGTTCTCGATCAAGTGCCCCTATAGCCGCACGATCCTTTCCTCCTTCCTCCAAGCTCTTTTAGGGCACAGGAAGCCGCGTCGAGCATCTCACGTACGAAAACCTGAGTCAATGGGGGAAAATCGTTCGATTCCCCTTCTCCTTCCTATGCTTGCTGCCTGTGGCAGTCAACAGAGCCCGCTCAAGCCTCCCTCGCGCGAGGAAAATGCACGGTTTTCCCTTTCTCTGCAAGTGGCTTCACCCTTCCTCCTTCATACGCGACTCTTCTGTTCGATGTGAGCCGCTCTTGCCTTTCCTTCTTCATATTCCATTTCTTCTTTTGTTTCTTCTTCTTTCCTTCCTTGTTTCTTCTTCTTTCTATTTTTCATTTCCTTCTTCGTTCGAACTCGCCAGTTTCAACTCCTTGCCTCAACTTCCTCTACTACCTCTCTCCCACTATCTCTCACTCTCTATCTCTATCGCGTGTGAATGAAAGGAACAAGACAACAATCTCACATATAACCCACGAGCAGCGAGAGTTCGAATGAGAAACCAGCCCCACGCTCGCAGGCATTGTAAATAGGTTTTAAATTTTTTTATTAATTAACTTAATTATCTTTTTTAACAGTTAACAATTTATTATTACAGCTTTTGTCAACAAAAATGGAAGCTTTTTACAGTTTATAGTATTTAAAAATGGATTATCAAGGCCCAAAAAAAATTTGTCATCATAGAGTGGCTGGCCTACCCCACAATCAAATACACAATGTTGGAAGTTTCCTAATTTATATATAAATTTTATAGGTGTAAGAAGAGATTTAGTGCTATCATTGCATTCATTGTTGGTTATGTTAAGAAAAAAAACTAAGTGGACCCATGCAACTACTATGGCCTTTAAAAATATTAAGAATTTACCCTTGATCCCAAGTATTGATGCTACCTGAAATCTCTATTATTTTCGAAGTATCATTTGATGCTTTGGGAGTAGGTATAAGAGTCTTAAGACAAGGTAATCTAGTAGCCTACTTCAAAAAAAAATTTGAATGTATTTAGAAGAAGTATTCAACATATAAAAAAGAGTGTGCTTTAGTTCAAATCCTAAGGCACCTGTTGTCCCAAAAATCTTGTCTTATGCTGAGATCTTAAGCACTCAATTTCTTGAACTCACAAAAGAGATTCAAATGTCAGTACGCCAAATGGGTGGATTCCCTTTAGAGTTTTAATTTTTTTTCATTAAAAATAGACCTGAAGTAGAAAATAAAATAGTTAATGTCTTTAATCATTTAGCAGCACTTTTGTCAACATTATTAATTTATACTGCTAATTTCAAAAGATTATGATATTATCTCAATTATATTTTGCGTGCCTTGATTTTAATACCACTTATAACAAACTATTAGAAGATCCCAACAAAATTACAATTGATTATAGTAATATACTTCTAAAAATGGCTATTTATTTAAAGGAGAAAACCTATGTGTTGAGAAATTAAGGGCGAAGAAAAACCAGCAATCGTCACAAATCCAGAAGAACACAGAGATTTAACGAGGTTCGGAAAAGATGCCTGCGTCCTCGGAAGCAGAGCGGCGGCTTTTCACTAATTCAGAAAAAGTACAGAATTCAGGGATTCAGGGATCATCTCTACGGTTACATACAAGTCTAATTATAACCCTTGAAAACACATAAAAAAGGAAACATTTTGTACAATATGTAATTATCAAATTACCCCTGTACCACACCCCCAACCCACATAAGGAAACTCCCCTGATTTGGACAGAATCTTCCGCTCTCTTCCGCTCTGCTCCGCTCCACTCCAGATTTAGCACTGTCAATTTATGGTATATGAGTCATATCTAACAAATCTTCACCTTGGCGAATATCCAGCCCCTTATAAGAAATACGTTATGGAGTTCCTTTCATACAAGAAATGGGTTGGGCCACCATGTTTCTCTAGCAACTGCAGACATTCAACAAGTCCAAGCAATGGAAGAACTTGTTGATGGTAACTGGCTTGGTCAACATATCAGCTGCATTATCATCAATATTAACATTCTGCAACAATATCTCACCAGAAGCAATCAACTCTCTAATCTTGTGATACCTGACACCAATGTGCTTGGTTCTCGCATGGTACACCTAGTTCTTAGCCAGATAAATAGCACTCTGACTGTCACAATGCAATTGAACTCCACCTTACTCAACGTCCAGTTCCTTTACTAGCCCAGTAAGCCATAAGGCTTTTTAGCAGTTTCAGTTACTGTCATGTACGCAGCTTCAGTTGTAGATAATGTCATAATAGACTAAATTGTTGATTTCCAACATATAGGCTCTCCACTAAGAGTAAACACATACCCAGTTGTAGACCTTTTACCATCAAAATCATCTGCATAATCTGAATCAACATACCCCACAATTGAAGAATCATCCTGCTGACTGCAAAAAATAATTATATGTCCTACAGTACCCTTCAGATACCTGAAAATCCACTTGACTGCTTCCCAATGTTGTCTTCCAGGTTTAGCCATGTATTTGCAGACTTTATTAACAGCATGAGCCAAATCAGAACGAGTACATACCATTGCATATATCAAGCAGCCAACTGCACTGGCATATGGAACATTTGCCATGTCTTTGATTTCTGTATATGTCTGAGGACACTGTTTTGAAGAAAGCTTAAAATGATTTGCCAAAGGAGTGCTTACAGGCTTTGTTTTGCTCATCTCAAATATTTCCAGCCTTTCTCAACATAGCCTCGTTGAGATAAACATAATCGTCTTGAGTCTCTGTCTCGATGAATATCCATTCCAAGAATCTTCTTCGTAGGACCCAAGTCTTTCATGTCAAATTTCTGGCTCAATAAAGCTTTCAAACCACAGACATCATTCAAATTCTTTGCAGCAATCAGTATATCATCAACATACAGTAACAGAAAAATAATAGAACCATCATCAAGGCTCTTCACATAAACACAACAATCATACTCAAATCGTCTGTAGCCAATCTGAATCATGTAGGAGTCAAACAGCTTGTATCATTGTCTTGGAGATTGTTTCAACCCATACAACGATTTCTTTAATCTGCAAACCAGATGCTTCTGTCCAGTTGAATGAACTCTTCTGACTGCTTCATGTAAATTTGTTCCTCCAGATCACCATGCAAGAAAGCAGTTTTAACATCAATCTGCTCCAAATGTAAATCCCAAATAACTACCAATGCAAGCACTGCCCTGATTGAAGTCGTTTGACCATCAGAAGAGAAGATTTCATCATAATCTAATCCCTTCTGCTATGACCTCCTGTTGTAAAAATCCATTTCCTACCAGTCGAGCCTTAAACTTTTCTCCTTCTTTTTCTGATACTGTTGGTTTCCTTTTGTACACCCACTTACAACCAATAGTTCAATAGTCTTCTTTCCCTCTGGAAGTTGAACTAGCTTCCAAGTGCAATTTTTCTGAAAGACTCAATCTCCTCAATCATTGCACTCATCAATTTTTCTTTCTCCTGGCTGGTGATAGCTCCTTGAAAAGTGGTTGAATCATTGCTGCTGATGAGAAGTGCACAAGAGACCAAGTCTTCATAACTCAATCTACTAGAAGGTCTTACATTGGTGTGTCTCTGTCTATCTCTGGCTAGATTATAATTCTGCAGATCATCTGAAATAGAATCACCAGGTGTTGAATTTGAACTTTCACCTCTCTCAGAAACTATTGGTTGCTGTTTAAAATTCATTTGCACTGCATATGAACTGGAACTCTTCTCTGGCACATTGTCTTGATTCTGTTATAACATAAACTGCTCATCAAAAACTGCATCTTTGTTGATCACCATCTTCTTTACAATCGGATCCCAAAACTTGTATCATTTCACACATTTCTTAAAGCCCAGAAAGATGCACTACCTGGATTTTGCATCAAGTTTTGATCTTTCATCTCCATGTACATGCACATAAGCAGGACAACCAAAAATCCGTAAATAACTGAAATTAACTGGATTATCTGTTCATACCTCTTTTGCGACCTTGCCACCCAATGATGCTCGAGGTGATCTATTGATGAGATAATATGTCATATTCACAGCCTCTGCCCAAAAATTCTTAGGAAGCTCTGCATTTAGTCTCAAACACCTTGCCCTTTCAGTTAAGGACCGGTTCATCCTTTCTGCCACACCATTCTGTTGTGGTGTCTTGCGCACTGAAAAATGCCTCTGAATCTCATGCTCCTCACAGAACTTCTAAAACTGCGAATCTTTGTACTTTGTGTCATTATTGGACCTCAAATACTTGATCTTTCTGCCAGTTTGGTTCTCCACCTCAGTTTTCCACAGCTTGAATTTAGAGAAGACTTCAGATTTCTGCTTCAAGAAATACACCCAAACTTTTCTGGAGAAATCATCAATAAAGGTAACGAAATACTGAGATCCTCCCAATGACAACTCCCTAGTAGGGCCCCATACATCAGAATGCACATAGTCAAGAATCCCTTCAGTTTTGTGTTTTCCAGTCAAAAAACTAACTCTAGTCTGTTTTCCAAAAACCGAAACTTACAAAGAATGAGCTTGCAGCTTTTAACACCATACAGCAGGTTTCTTCTATGCAATTATGTCATCCCACGTTCACTGAGATGACCCAAACGCATATGCCATAGCTTTGTACTATCATCATCTGACCCCACAGAATGAACTCCACCTACAACTATACTCCCCAACAGTTTATAGATATTAACTGCAGTTAACTTTCCTTTCATCACCGTCAGCCTTAACAATTAGTGCACCCTTAACAATTTTGATGGTTTCTCTATCCTCATCTGCCTTAGGAATAAAATCATTTCTGTTTAGAATGCCTAAGGAAATCAGATTCTTTTTCAAATCTAACGTTCTAACTATGCAATCATACATCTGAAATCTGACATCTCCAATACCAACAATATTGCAGCATCTATCATCACACAAATAGACCGAGCTGAATTAGTTAACATGTATGAAGTAAACACTGTTATGTGTTATGTGATAAGAGCACCCTGAATCAAGAATCCATGCATCCGTGAACTGAGTTGATGAAACTGAGAGCATATCGCCATCACTGCAATCTGAACTATTATTCTGCACCACATTTACAGACTTCGATGAAGTATCACCTTTCTCACCAGTCTGTTTCTTCAGTTTTGGACAATCTCTCTTCATATGACCTGGCTCTTTGCACCTGTAAGAATGAATTTTCTTTTTGCCTTTGGACTTTGATTTAGAATTTTGTCTTCCAGAACCCGCCTTCTCTTTCTTCCTTCCACGATCCTGTTTACCCTTAACATATACATTGTCATTGTGAGAGTTTTCCCCTACATTCTGCTTCCGCTGGTTGTGAGCCAACAATGTTGTAGTAATCTCATCAACTTTGTACTCTCTTTCTCATATGTCAGAATAGTCACCAGGTGTTCATAGGAAGAGGGCAACAAACACAACAAAATCATTGCTCGATCTTCATCCTCAATACTTACATCGAGCCGTGACAGGTCTGTGATTATTTGATTGGAGTCATTAACATGCTGCGCCAGATTAGACCATTCTTGCATATTCAACCCATACAACTTTTGCTTCAGATACAACTTGTTCGTCAGAGATTTTATCATAAACTGAGTTTTCAATTTCTTCCAAATCTCCCCTGGAGATTTTAAATTCATCGCGTGATACATAACTTCATCTGTCAGGCATAGGCGTATAGTGGTTGCCGCTCGTTATTGCAATTCTTCCTAATCTTCACCCTTCATGGCATCTGGTTTCATTGCCCTCAGGGCCTTCAAGATTCTCTGTTATGCCTACAGATTTTTTACCCTGATTTACCACAATCCGAAGTTACAAGTTCCGTCGAACTTCACCACCTTGAATTTCGTACCAGAAAATGTCATCTAAAAATTAAACATGCAACAAAATTTTTCTCCAAAAAATTCCTCTGCAAATCCTTGCTTAGAACATTTTTTTTAGAATCACAGCAGATTGATTTCCCCAAATCCGTTCGATAATATTCCTCCAAGAGATTCCCTTTTATTCATTTCCCGGGCAAGTCTCCAGGAAAGCCTCCGCAGAAGGAAACTCCAAAAAGGAAAACCAGAGAAATATTCCTTAGTAAATCCCAAATTCCTTCGGATTTCCTTCCTCTCCGCTCTCTCCCTTCCGGGAATTCGCCCGCCGCCCACCGTAGAAGGCTGCTTCGCAATTTTTTTTCCCAATCCTGCGCTTTGCCGATCTGATTCCTACGCCTCGATGCCACTTCGCTTCGTTTTATTCTCTGCACACAGAAGGAAATCCAGCAGCGCCGAACTTTGCCTCCTGCGCTGCCTCGGCGATTCGCTACTGTCGCAGCCCTTCGTCACCAAACCGGGTTGCTATCCGTCGAATTCGCCTGGAGCTTTGTGCGAAACCGATCGAAAGACCGCGCCTTCTCTTCCTTCGAACTCGCCTGTCGTGCTCGCGCGAAACCTCCTCCTTCACCACCGAAAGGAGTTCTCGAGAGTTCGCGAACGATCCTTCCCGCGAGCTATTCCTCGCGTGAAGATTCTCCTTTCCTGTGCTAGATTTCTCCTCCGCCAAAAATTCTTCTTCCTCCTGTACCAATCTCCTCCGCCCTCAGAATATGGCTCTGATACCACTTGTTGAGAAAATAGGGGCGAAGAAAAACAATAATCGACACAAATCCAGAAGAACACAGAGATTTAACGAGGTTCGGCAAAGATGCATACGTCCTCGGGAGCAGAGCGGCGGTTTTTCACTATTTCAGAAAAAGTACAGAATTCAGAGATTTAGGGATCATCCCTAAGGTTATATATAAGTCTAATTATAACCCTAGAAAATACATAAAAAGGAAACCTTGGGCACAATATGTAATTACCAAATTACCCCAGTACCACACCCCCAACCCACATAAGGAAACTCCCCTGATTTGGACAAAATCTTCCGCTCTACTCTGCTCCAGATTTAGCACTGTCCATTTATGGTATATGAGTCATATCTAACACTATGTATTTAAATTATCACACTTAAAAGACTTTTAAATAAGGGAATTATATGCCAAAGGTCTTGTTGGACATTTCAGGTGGGACAAAACAATTAGGATAGGAATAGTGTGTTAGCTAAGCAATATAACCAAGATATTGTCATATACACTGCTTTGCTTGTCCCTACCTACCCTTGGGAGGATATAACCTTTGTTCAAGGATTTCCAAAAAGCTATTAGGATTTCATTTTTACAGTAATAAAAAAATTTTCCTAAGTATCTCGCTTCATCCCTTGTTCTAAAAATTTGAAAGCCTCTCACATAGCACATTTGTTCTTTTATGAGATATTTGAATAGTCTCCTCAAGATCCTTGTTTCACAATTTCAAGTTTACTTCATATATTTTAGAAAACCCAATGGCATTGAATGAACAAAAAAATAAAATTTACTTATGCTAGTCATCCATAAATCGAAAGTCAAATTAAAGTGGTCAATCAAAATTTGGGAAATCACTATTAGTGCTTGTAGAAAAAAATACCAAGTACTAATTAGTTTGGGTTTTTCCATGAGTAGAATATTCATATAATAGTTTTCAAACAGTTCTATAAAAGTAACTGTTTAAAGCATATTGTAGCAACAAACCTCAGTCTCATAAATCTATATCTTCTTATGCACAGATTTCTGATTCTATTTGAGCATTCACACAACATAAACATGCCATATAAAAGCATATTAGGGAGCAAATAACCTAATTAATCAAATATATAATAAATTAGTTAATGTTGTTAGCAATATCGAGAATTTTCTGAAAGAGGGTATGTAATGATCTGTGTGAGGTGTTGTAAAAAGTTTCCAAAACACTTAAAAGTTACACGCTAGGGTGTTGAACTCTTCCAAATCTTAAAATCAATTGGATTGAAAGCATATGTCGTGAACCTATATGATTATAATATAAAAAGCACCTTCAGTTTCTCATACTTACTAACCTAAAAAAAACCAATTATAATACCTATTAAGTCATTTAAGCCTTTCTCCCTATTTGAGAGTGGCTTACACTTGAGTGCCCACTTGACAACTTTGATGAGGAAAGTGAACAAATTTCATGATCAAACAACAATCATCAGAAGTCACAAATATCTTTTTTTTTTTTTTTCTGTGAAGGATCGATCAAACATAGAGAGTATGCGAATCATTAAATAAGAGCTTAAGAGAATTAATCATAAATTGCTCAGGAAATCATATGGTGATGCCAACCCATAATTATCAAAGTCGAGTTCTCCGTGAATTGTGTGAGTTGGCATGATAGTGCCATATTTAGAGATTTTTGCTAGATCAAACTGGTTCATACTTGCACCCATGCCTGCTCACGATAAGTTTGGCATGAACGAAATCTAATCTACTTTTATGTTACTCCAATACTAGATGATGTCCGATTATTCATATTTTATTTGCACTTTTCTGTCAACCAATCTTCAAATTTATTGCCTTAATTCAACATACCTAGTCCTCCAATTAAATTCATTTGTGAAGCTTTGATATTTTGATCATATATTTTTTGCTTAATTTTCTAATTAAAGTAATTTTAGAATAATTGAAAAGCAATAAAATGTCTAAAAATCTCAAACTAACGTGTTAGCGCAAATTGAAACATATCTTAGAGAAATTTTGTCTTTGGATGGAAGAAAATATAATTTGGTTTGTACTTTTCTTTAATGTGAAGCATTTTGTCCCGCATCTGGTTTTCATCTTTTTCTACTCTTTGGCATCTTAATATTAAGTGGACACCTTTCTTGCAACGTTATTAATCCATTTATGATAATCAACTTGCTCCTTGTTTCTCGTTGTTTTTTGGGTCGTTGCAGCAAGGGGAATGCGGCGAGAATGAAGGCTGTTTGACGCAAGAGCATGATGCTCTCAATAAAGGATAGAACTCCCGCGGGATCGCATGTGCTGTCCGGGATCTTCTAGTCCAAGCAAAACACGGGTCGAGTGATCGAACTAGTGCTTGGGGTTGTCGCCCATTGGGTGGGGGTCACTCCTTACTAGACTTGGACGCTGGGTTGGCTAAGCTTAACGTGGGTCAGCCTTATTCGGGCTTAGACCAGTTAAAGCGGACTAGGGTCGGGCTTCAACCATGTTTCTATTTATAATTTCATAGCCAGGCCCACCAACTAAATAAGTCGGCCATACCTGCGAGCCATGCAAGAAATAAATTTTCATACCAAAACACTCTCATTTTCCATGATTAGGGAAAATAAATTAAATCAGAATAATTTTTCTTAAATTTAACTTGAATGAGTCTTTAAAATATTATTTTTTAAAGAAATGAATATAAGTTTAAAATTTTAATTAATTGTTCATGTAAACACATCGAATATGTAAGATTTTAAACTAAGAACATCTTAATATGTAAATACAAAGGAGTTAAGTAAAATACCGCAAAAAAAAGAATTGCATACATACCACTCATCAATTTCTATTTGATTGCATATCTTCACCTGGTCTTCAATTTTTATATATTTGTCATCTTATATATGCATGAAAGTTGTATTTAATCTTTTAAAAAATTATGAAGTGATAATTTTTATGTTATATGAATGATTTGGTTGGTATTAATGATGATATAAATAAAGTACAAAGAAATGAATCATCACAAGCATGAAATAAGAGAAATCTTAAACATTTCTAATCCTACACATGGTTACTTCTTACTGCAGGGAGAAAGATAAAGCAAGCTACTGAGACTTCATGGGAATAACACAACAAAACATGATTTATATTAAAATCCAAGTTTACACAGTAAAACAAACTCAAACAAAAATACAAAGTACTTATCTGAGACTTATCCCCACGCAACTCCTTTGAAGTTCCTTTGATGACGTCTTACTCTCCTTAGATGCAAAAACACACACAAAAAGACTTTCACTCACAACTCACACAACAAACACACACAAGGGAGTCTCACGCCTTCTCCTAAAACTCTTCACCACCAACCAAACCCTTCAAAGCCCCCCTTTCAACCATCTAATCTTTTCTTTAAATAAAGCTCTTAAATCACCAAGAGTAATTTCAAACACCCCTTCAAAATTCATCAAAATTCATTGCACAAAAAGTCCAAACCGTTTCTGGCATCTGGGCGCCAACCTTCTAGAAGCCTATTTTAACTACCTGACTCCAAGGCGCCAGGTCACTTTTTTGGTCATTTGCTCCATTTGACCATAAATTGCTTCATTTTTGCTCATTTTGCTCTTAAACTACATCTCTTGTACCTGAAATCAAAAACACATAAAATATCTTCTATTAAAGCGCACTATCCTCAAAATGTGCATAAAATATGTAAAAATAACACATTTAATGGCGTGTCAGCCACCCAGCACTCATCCATTCTACATAACTGCCAACCACCCCTTTGGATATATTCCTAGTGGTGTGTGTGTCGTGTTGTTATTATTTCTCATTTCCATATGATTGTAACCACCTATTAGCTTTTTTATAATAATATGTGTTTTCTTGTTGTGGTTTGGATTAACTCAAGTATCAGAATTGCTTCAGGAAAGGTTGAAAGAAAGGTGTAAGAAGAATAAACACCGCTCCTATAAAAAAAAAGACACTGAAAGCTATCTCGAAACAAATCACAATAAAAACTAAAGTCAAAACAAAAATAAATCATATATATAGGAGTCCTGACAAAGAAAATACCTAATTAGAAACTAAGAAAATAGGTAAGAATAAAAAAGGAAGAAAAAGAAGGGAGTTGTAGCGGGAAAGGTTGGGGGAACGTGTAGGAAGGATAAAAACTACCTAGAGATCAAATACAGTCAGAGCACCAAATGGGACCCTAGGATACAACCTGTAAAGGGAAAAGAGATATCGACGGCTGTCCCAAAACAAATTAACAAAAACTAAACTAAAACCCTAAAAATTATATATAGGAGTCCCCTAAAAGCAAATACATAATTAAAAACTAAGAAAATCGATAAAACCAAAAAGGAAGCAAACTTGAAGAAAATAAAGAAAGAAAATAAAACTGCGGAAAAATTCAGTCCTTAGTTCGGTCCAAATTCCCATGGTCGCAAGAACCAAATGTCATGTATCGGCATCGCGGAGAATACCAGTGTCCCACAACACATAGCTCTTGTGACATTCTTGAATATGTGCTCGTTCTTGAATTTTTCTAATATTATTGAAACATAGGTCATTATCAAGGTTATCAAATAATATGGCACATACATGAGTGGCGTCCTTGTTCAAGCTCTCAATCTTATAAAATGATGGACTCAATTGAAACTATTCTAGAGCTCCTAAAAGGTGTTCGGGAAGCGAGTTTGACTAGAAGAATGTAGGAAATAGTAAGGGAATGAAATTATGGGCGATCATCAAATTTAGAGGGGGATAACTGATATTTGACGGTTGTCACGACTGAAAAAAGTAAGGAGAAACACGAAATGGGGTGGAATGGATGTTGAGGAGGGGTGTCAAATAAAACTACGGCATGCATAACTGCAGAACAGAAAATCAAAATTGAAAACAACAGTTTTCCTGTAACGAATGGCAATTTACTGTGAGTTGGACGACAAAGGACACCTCTGAATGTCCGGGAGTGATCACCACCTCGATCTTGTTAGGTTACAGACACATTATTTAAAGGAAATCTAAGAATACGATACTCTAAGAAAAAAAAACTGGAGAAAACATCTCCAAATAACAAAATAATAATAAAAAAATCCTCAAAACAGAAAAGAAAAACACATATATAGCTCTCCTGTAGAAATAAGCCGAACTGTGATTAAAATAATTTTAAAATACTAATAAAAAAGACCCATATTGCTAAAATAGCCAAGAAGCATAAAAGCTCCACTCGGAACTATAGTTGGACGGGAACGTCTTACAATTGCAGGATTCTGTGGTTTGGGGTACTGCGGCACATGTGATGGAGAGCTCCTATGTTATTTTCCTCAGGTGGGAGAGGCTTTGCCTTCTTTACTGAAAGCTTTTAGAGTCAATCTATCACAGTCATAACAAAATCATCGTCGTGCTAAACAAATGCTTATGCCTATTTCATGCAACTCTAAAACATATACATCATTCCATAACATAATAAATTCCAGTCTTTTTTTTTGCACAACCAGAGATAAAACAATATATGGATGAGTATTCTCATGAACCAAGGCTCGAGTAATTAAACATGCAACTTTCCCACTCCTCGTACTCAGTTGGACGCATCTGATAAACAAATTCATCTAAAAAAACAGATTCTAAAATGAAGTCTATGGCAGGCTAGACCACTCTCAATAATAATCTCTCGGGAGTTAAATTGTAAATCAGAACATCTGACAACTCCCTCAATAGGGGCTACCCCTTATTCTGAAATTAGGATGCATATAACGTGTGTACATATGCATATGTTTGTACAAATTTAAGTGTATAAATATGACTATAAACAACCTATACAAATTTATGCACAAATATATACCTAAACACATGTAAGCATACATGTACGCAAGCCTATGTATGCATATTTTAATGCATATGTAAAGCTAATCTTGAACAAAACATGATTGAACAATGTTATGTTCATTTTTTACTCATTAAATAAATTAACTAATTAAAACTAGTAAGCACCGGCTAGTTACCAAGACAAAAATTATTGAACACGAACAATAAAACAGCCATAAACCCTACCAAACCATGTAAACCATTTCAAAGCCTTCCGAGACAACTTTATCATGGCCATAATAGGTCAAATTTTGTAAGATTCATTATATTTTCCTTATATTATATTTAAAACATACAAATTTCCTGCAATTAATAAAAAAAACATTAAAAAATCTTCATCAGCATCCTTATTCACCAACAGCCACAACTATAGGCTAACCATCAAGGAAAGTACAATAAGAAACCATTTATGTCAATTTAACAGTAGCAAATATTTATATAGTAAGCAGTCAATGGATAAAACTGAATATGAAACCAGCTATTTTAAAGTTACAAACAAAAATGTAAGGAAAATAATTTGCTCGAGACAGCCAGTGCTCCTAAAGGCCATGATTCAAACCAAATCAAACTGGATGGCATGGCCAAAATACTAAGAACAGTATTGTATTAATCGCTCAATTAATATATGAAAATAAGAATCAGAAGAAAAATAAGAACTTAACTCACACTGCTCTATCTTGATGCTTCCCCGCCTTCCAGTAAGCATAAGCCATGGTGAACTGGTAAAGGTCTGTAAGCAGTGGCGAAACCATCGGATTCGTCGGGGCCGGGTGCTCGCCAAGCCGCCGACCCTTCTCTGCAGTCGTCGGGACGTTCGAATTCGCCGCTGCCCCAAAGGAATCCATGCCACCACGCGCCTCTCTCACTCGGACTAATTTGGTATTAATTTTAATAGGTTACCGTAAATTCAATATATTTAATGCTTCTTTAAATTGAATTTTTTAAAATTCTGATTTTTTTCTGCGATCATGTTTCAGATCTATAAAATCTGATTGTAATGCGAATTTAAACTTTTTTTTTTCATTTTGATTGTCCTCTATATCATCGTCTTCGACGATAAAAATAATTGAATTTATTGGAATTATTAAATCATATTTAACGTAAATATATGTTGCAGCTAAACATCCTATTCGATAAAATAACTTTTATTAAAATATATTTTAATAAAAATCATCATAATCTTTAAATTAAAGAACCACAAATTATCTTATAGAATTTTATGTTTTTTTGATTGAGTGACATTTTCCGAGCCATTGAAAAGCTCCATCGGGCACAATATGCATATATATATATATATATATATATATAGTTGGCTAGTGAGGGGGGGGTTAAAAAATAACCACAAAGGATCATGAAAATTCCTTACCCCTTTTCTTACCTCTCAAATTTCTACTATTTTGCTTTCAAATCCTTCCTCAAATCCTAATTTTTGCATTTTGGTCATAATTTATTTATCATCGAGACCACTTAAGAGATCATTATTAGCCAGGTATAATTCCAAGTGAATTATTTATTTTAAATTTTGGTATGTTGCTTAAGTTTATGTATGTAATTTATTTTAATTACACACACTACCTTTTATTTATATTACATATTGTAAAATAAGTGTAGATTGATTTGAAATAATTAGATTTGTATAACTACAAAAGCCTAACGTTTTGCCCAAGAATATGGGATCATCTCAAGCGTGTGACCCAAGCAAGAATATTGCAATTATATTCTAAAATAGCACAATTCGACAACATTGTCTGATTCATTCGCCAAGACAACTCTACATGAAATGCTTATCAAAGGCATGTAGTGGAGTTCAACTAATCCAATCTAAGTAGAATGAATACGAATTAATTTGGTGAATTCATCAAGTAATGAACATAGACTAATTTAGTAAATCCTCTTGATAAGTCAATCGTACAAGACAAATGTCTCTATTAAGTTGTTCTACAATCTCATGCTTCACTAATTATTCTGATATTTACAATATTGCATTTTTCAAAATTTGTGTATTTTTTTTTGTGTTGTCGCTTATGTAACCCTTCTTAGGTGTAGTCAATCTAAACCTGTAAATAGAAAGACTCTCCACAAGGGGGAGGATATATAAAGGAGGAGGATAAAAAGTAGGAGGACAGAAAAAGTAGAGTTTACCTATTTCATCTCCATATTTCAAAGTCATATTCACCACTCTCTATCTTTTGCTACAAGCTCTACTTAGGTTATTGTTGACCTCAATTTTGGATAAGGTCTAATCCTTCTCTTAGATACCTAGGATCTAGTCATATGGCTTGCTTGTTGGCTATGCTAGAAGACTAGTGATGGAGCCCGCCTCACTTAGAAGCTCAAACCACTTCTTTACTCTTTCTGGAGTTTTATATGTGTGGTTTTGACCTCTAGCACTTAGAATGTTGAAACCAACATGAGGAAGCTCAAAGATAGTCCCCATAGGACTATTAAGCCTTAAGGCAACCCTAGGTGGTTTGGCCTTGCACACGGACACTCAAACCTACCAAATTCTCACACGCACCCCAAACCCTAAAATCACACACACTTGAGATACTCTTTAACTCTCTTGAAAACTCATGTGGGAGGTCCCAAGCCCTTAGCCTTTGGTTAAGATGGCTATGACCAACATGTCGAAGCTTCAAAATGAGTTATTATAGTTGTCATATGGCTTTAAGGAGGCTATTCATGGCTTGCATGTTCACCCTACCCAATCAACTCTAAACTTACAAAATTTCCAACTTTTACCCTTAAACCCAAAATTTCCCCAAAAATTACCAAAATGCCTATCAACCCCCAAGTTTTTCAAAATTCTCAAAATATTTTTTACCAAAATCATCTTTAAACCCCTCTAAATTACCCAAATGCCCTAACTTCATCAAAAAGGACCAAGATTACCAAAATTATCCAAAATTGCCCAAAATTCTCAAATTGCCTCCAATTTTCACCAAATCCATATCAAGCCACCAAATCATAAATTCAAGCCCATGTTCCACCAAAATACAAAAATTACTCAAATCACCCAAAATTTCTCAAAATGACCAAAATACCCTAAAATCCAAAAAATTCTCAAAATGCCTTTTACAGCCATTTTTAGTTGATCTCACTTATTTTTCAGTGGCATTCTATCGTATTCTCTTCTTGTGTTTTCCCTGAACCTTTTTATTATATTATGTCAGCTCTCTGACCGCGACTTTATATATGCTTAAAAATATAAGTAATTAATACGGTTGCTAAAAGATTTAATTCCTCAACAACTGTACCAAAACATAATAACAGTTATAGATTCGATAAAGATGTATGTATAAAATATTCAATAATTGTACACTTATCAACGCAAGTATACGTATCGCTCATGTAATATAGGGCTCTAATGGAGTCCTAAATATCGATCCCACAGGGAGTAATATTAGAACTACGAACTAAGTCTTTAGAAAAGCAATACTTTAATCACAATAATTAAATTCAATTTGCTTATCTGTCACTAATAGGAAATTGAAATAAATATGTAATTTTAATGACTTGTAAATAACTAAATATATTAACGAAGGTTCGATTGTGATATTAAATATATAAGAAAACATCATTCTCATTTTCAAGAAACTATAGTGAATGGATAAAATGAATTAGTTCAAATTATATTGTGCCAAATAGAAGCATACATATTCTTTACCCTTTGGTCCAGGCATAAAGAACATTGACTAATCCTACGCTTGTTTACTGAATTTGCGGTTATGCTGGGAGGATACCAGCTATCACTTCGGAGCTCCTATGTTCCCCTCGTCTGAGGGCTAACATCTACACTTCAACACCCAAACGATAGGACCGAATTGGAGATTTTAGTCTGTCACTCTAAAATCTCCAATTCTACGCCCGATAATTTTATTTTCCTATTTATTTGCACCCAACTTCCAAGGGCTTTGACCTCCTTGAATCTTGGATGTAATCTTCACTTTAATTATAAAACTCAACAGATTTTAACAAATCAATTGGCTAGATTGAAAGTAAATTAAGATCGAAGTGAAAGATCATCACAATTTTTTTAACATTTTCATGGCTCAAGTAATTCAAATCACCATTTCATAAATCTCAAGACAAGGAGAAAAACAGAGAAAACTACTCAGATCTCATGAGGAAAACACAACAAAACTTGGATCATATATAAAATCAAACTCATACAAACTAAAACAATAAATAAACTTATCTCT